>NW_020954569.1:53569177-53596351 GCF_900497805.2 Vombatus ursinus | reverse complement strand
TTCTAACATTTGAGCAGAACAACTTATTAGAATATCTCCCCCACCCCCCAACCCATCCCTTTCCTGAAGAATCATTGCAATTAGGCATCTGCATAAGCCGAACTGCCTGTTGAATAATGTAATTTTTGGTTGGTCAGAGTTGGCTTATGCTGTCTCAACTAAAAGAAAGAAAAAAGAAAGGAAAGAAGAAAGAAAGGAAGGAAGGTAAGAAAGAAAGAAAGAAGGAAGGGAAAGGAAAGAAGAAAGCAAAGGAAAGGAAAGGAAAGAAAAAGAAAAGAAAAGAAAAATCCAGCAAGAAAAAGTACCTTTAACCAGAAAACCCTCACTTTCACATGCCTTTCACTTCCCTAAGTCTTTTTGCACCTTTGTAGAGCCTACCAAACGCATGGTTTGAAAATCAGTAAAAAGATAGATGTATTATTGCAGTCCTGTTTCCATGTCAGAAAAAAAATGCTTTGAAATTATACAGTGGGTTATGAAGACACAAATCAGTCACCTGTGACCTGTAGTGAGAATGTGCAGGGTATTACCATTAGCGAAAGACTAGCTCAGTCCTTAGACCCTTGCCCACCCACCCTGCTATCCCATGTAATGAGTTCAATTCTTCTAGATTTTATGCCAAATATAAATTTTATTCTTTTGTGTCCCTCCACAGTGCGTAACATAATGCAGTCTGTAATTTAATCCCTCAATAATTGGTGAATGAGTAAATCACTGACTTTCAGAATCTAGGCTTTGAGATGTTGTAGTTTGTCCCTATTCCTCTGATATCCAGTGTGCCTTCGATCTGAGATCTGATTGCAGTAACTTGGTAATGCTAAGCAGCTTGGCCTATGATGTAATAGTGATGCAGAGAAATAAGTCCTCTATTCCTCTATTTGATTCAAAGTGGATCCCCAAAGTCCAGGGATCAGGCCAAACAATAGGAAAGATTTAGTGGTGCCTACCAGCAACTGAGCACAGACTAGCAGTACCCCTAAAAGTAATGAACCAATTGCTTGTCCAGTAGTATATATGGGTAATATAAAGCAAATCAGCTACTGTTTCATTCACATGGGGCATATCCCTGTATAAGTAAAGATGCCCAGAATGAACCAGAATAAACCAAATGGACAAAGTCTTTAAGCCATGCCTTATTTCACTGAGTGTTCAGATCTTCCCATACAAGCCATTCTTCTTTGGCAGATCTCCCCTCTGGGCAGAGCCAAACCTATCAAAATGAATAGATCAGAATTAACTTTCATTTTAGTGTTCTCTAAATGATAAGGTTACCCCAAGCTTTATCATCACATGTCTTTATGATATCTAAGGTTTACAAAGAAGTTTCCTTATAATAACTAGGCCTGGTTTCAAATCACTTCTCTGTTCCTTACTCCCTTGGTGCTCTTGGTCACAACCTTTCCTTGCATAGTCTTGGTCCCTAATCTGATGATTTTGATTAATATTTTGCGCATCCTATAGGTATTCCATGATTACCTGGAATAATATTATTTTGTCAGGTAGGTAGTACAGTTACTAGAGTTCCCAGTCTGGAGTCAGGAATATATGAGTTCAATCCTGGCCCCAGACACTTACCAGCTGTGTCACCTTGGGTAAGTAACTAAACCTCTGGCAGCCTCAGTTTCCTCATCTGTAAAATGTGAATAATAATAGTACCTAAGGTTTTTGTGAGGATCAAAAGAGATAATAATTGTAAAGTGTTTAGCACAGTGCCTGGCACATAGTAAGTTCTATATAAATGTTATTATTATTAATCATCATTATTACCATCATCATCATCATCATCATCGGTCATTTCCTTAGCAGGACTGTTCAGCAACTTTCAGAATCTTTTTTCCTCATCAGTATTTGTCATGTTGGGTGGGTGTCTTCTGTTGCCTCTGTAGGAGCACTTCTATTTTAAGTCCAAGCAAAAAGACATCAGTCACTAATGCCTCCAGGAGTGTTCAGCTGAATCTTTTGGTCATTATGGTTGTGCAGCTGCTGCTCTGGATCTGACTTAAAAGAGTCCAGGGAGCAGTAGGACCTGTTTCCTCTGCGAAAGGAAAAGAGTACCCAACCAGGATCTAATTGCAGGAAGATCTATTCTGAAGAAAGCAAGCCTGCTCCCTCTCTCTTGGAGCCTACCCATCATCAAGACATGTGCTTCTCCTCAGTTCAGTAATGTCTTTGGACAGTTGGTGTGCAACAAGTAATCTTTCTTAGAAATCAGACTTCTCTTAGCCTTTTCGTTATTCTATTCCAGTACGAATTTGCTAATCTTCTTTGTGTTAGATTTCCATTAGCATGTCACCAGAGATAAGACCTGCCAGACATGGTATTCTGATGAGTGGGATTTGGATGCATCAGGCAATATTTAGGGCACCTTTCCTAACCTCTGCCTCCATGCTAAGTGAGTAGGCAGTCCTAAATGTTCCCTGCTCATCCCAATTTTCTGGTGCTTTAGTCATTTCTCCTGCTTTTTTATGAAGTCCTTGCAAATTTTTCATATTTGTTCTTGAAAATGGACAGGTTGAAACCAAAAAGAAATGGAAAAGGGCAAGTTCTTTGTCAAGTGGATTTTATTAATTTGATGTAGGGTGATCTGACTCCAGTCACCATAGTGAACAGCTTTGGTCCCTTGACTAGGCTGTCAGAGAACTATCCTTTACTCACTTCAGGAAAATGATCCCACTAGCCCTCAAACTAATTCTCATTATTGAAAGGAACAGACAGGCTTATTTGAGTTATGTATATAGGCATGGTGGCTAACTGGACTAATCAAACTGGGAGCAAAGAAGGGGACCATTTCTCTGGGAAAAGTTTACAGAATTCAGGGAAAATGTTAGTCTTTGTCCCCACTGATAACAGTGTTTGTGAGTCATGACTAATTGCACACACCAAAGTTCTTAATCATTCTAATTCTGCCATAATTCAAGCTGCTTCCTTTCTTAGAGAATTTGACATTTTGGCCTTTTCTGTACCAACTGAAAAAAAAAATCTAATTCATATGGATGTAGATGTTAGTTTCTTAATGTGGGTAGTGAATTTTGTCTGTAGATCAAATTTTCAATCATGCATTTCTTTCAATCTGATATATTCTGCTATGTAGGAGAAAATTTCCAAATTAAACTTCCTTTCATATTGGTTGTCAGTGGACTGCCCATTCTGTACATTTTCTTCCATTAATGCAAATAGATATCCACCCTTTAATCAGTCAAATTTTCACTTTTTTTTCCAATGAAGCCTTCTCCAACAGCTCTAGCTCACAATAGGTGATTTGCACTTTTCCTAAACTCCTATATACTTTCCTATCTATATTTAATTTTACATTGTCTTATATTATTTAATTATTTCATGTGATTCAATCTTCTGTCTCCAACAAAACTTTAGAATAGTGAATGTCCTCTCTCTCAATCTCTCTCTCTCTCTGTCTCTCTGTCTCTCTCTCTCTCTCTCTCTCTCTCTCTCTCTCTTTTTCCTTCATATTGCTGAACCCTGACTAGGTAACAACATTGATTGACAAGCTGACTTAATCAAATCTGTTACCTGATCTCTGATACTTTTTTCCAATTCCCTTTCAACCAAAAAGTATAGAAGGTCCGTGTGTGTGTGTGTGTGTGTGTGTGTGTGTGTGTGTCTGTGTGTGTGTGTGTGTGTATGTGCAGAGGGGATCCTTGGTGATCCAATGACTAAGGCTTAGGCCTCTCTTTTATTCTGCTTACAGACACAGTCACTGTGGTTGTGACTTCTATCAACAAACAGATATATGAATGAATAGGTAAGTGGCCTAATTAATCAACCTTCTGATTCCAGAGTCTAAGGAATGTGAGACGTTCAACTATACTTCAGTTAAGCTGCAAATTATTCTAAAGATCAACTAGTTATTTTGTTAATGAGGAAGACAAGGTGAATTGATTTGCCTAAGGTTCCATAACTAGTTACTGACAGAGCTAGGAATAGAAACCAAGCCTCCATGATTCCTAGTTTCACATACTGCCTCTTACTTGCTTCTCTTAGACAACTCCCTGTTGGCTCCATCAACCATCCAGTAGTATTGCAAAGGCGATTGAGAAACCCAGCACCAGCCTAACTCAAAAAGACCTCTTTTCTTCCATGACCCAGTCGGGGTTCCCTTTTTAAAATCATTATTATTTTCTATTTTCTAAAAAGAAAGCATTCTACTTCTTTTGGCACTGGCCTTGCTTCTTGCCTGGAATATTTATTAGTTCATTAATAATATACTTGCTTACTTCCCCATCTACCACTGTGGCTTTCCCCAGAGACCCATTCTCGTTTCAGCACAATTTCCACATCAGCATCAGACCGTGCACATGAGTCCCAGGCAAGATCCCCAACAGCGAAGCTACCTGCGTGATAAGCATTGGCTCCCACTGTGTCCCTGTGAATAATGGTTATGTTTCCCCCTACTCTCTGCTTTTCCCATGCCACCCAAAGAGATGCACAGCTAGTTCTTATTTCTCTTCTTGATGAATCTGAGGCTTTTCTCTCTCCTTGGCATTATCATGATCCCTAGAAAAGGCCTACTGGGCCCATTTGGGTACTGTAGTGAGCTCAAATCACTGTCCCTGAGAATGACAGCACCACATGATCTGTGGCTACAGGGGATGGCTGAGTTGGCAGTTGATTTCTAAGGAGTAGATTTGGTAATTTGGTTTGGCTCAAGACCTAGGTGACCCAGGTTTTAGGGCAATAAATAAATCAACTGCCCTTTTCAGCTGTAGACATAACCCTGGCTCCACAGAGAAAACAAGAGTTAGGGAAGCATCATAAGAAACTCCATCCCTATGAGGTTGCAAGTATAGCAACATCATTCTAGGGTCATCTTCATCTGCCCATCTGTATTTTTGACACATTTTCTCATTTGATCCTCATGGAAACTTGGAGACATAAGCAAGGAGAAGGAAGAGAAGAAGGAAGAGGAAAAGGAGGAGGAAGAAGAGAAGGAAGATGAGGAAAAAAGGAGAAGGAGGAGGAAAAGAAGAATCAGAAATACACAATGATCTAGGGAGGGAATCCTCTACCTTCTGCCCTGGGTCAAACTACATTTGAAGCTTTGTATTATCTTCTTAAGGCCACTTTTAAAAAAAGGGAATTTGAACAAAATGCCACCCCAAGAGTACGATGAGAAGTCTTAAGACCATGAGGAGTTTTGAGGGAAGCTGAGATCTTTTTGCCTGAAGAAGATAAAACTTGGGGAGACGTTCCATTGAGTCCCAATAAGAACAATGAGCTAAAGTGAAAAGATAGGAGTTTTTAGTTAAATGTAAAGTAGACTAGGGGTGGGGAACCTGTGGCCTCAAGGCCACATCTGATCCTCCAGGTCCTTGATGCAGCCCTTAGACTAAATCCAAACTTCACAGAACAAATTTCTTCAATCAATTCAACAAATCCAAGCAAATTCAATAAATCAACACATTTGTTCAATTCATTCAGCCAAAGAGCCACACTTGAGGATCTAGAGGGCCATATGTGGTCTCAAGGCCACAGGTTCTTCACCCCTGAAGTAGACCTAACAATTAGTAATATTTAATGATGCAACATGCATGAATAGTGAACTTAAGTCATCAGAAAAGTTCCAGCAGAGACTGGATGATCACCAGTCAGTCATGTTTTAATAGGCTGTTGTTTCATTGAGGAGGTTGGAGAAGATCATAAAATTGCAAAGTTGTTAGGGCCCTTAGAGATCTGGTAATTCAAAACACGTCTCATCATAATGTTGTCAAATTCTGCCATGCTTCAAAAAATGGTCATCCAGCTTCTGCTTGAAGACTCCCAATAACAAGGAACTCAAAACTTCCCAAGGCAACCCAACCCATTTATGAAAAACCTTTATTATTTGGAATGCTTTTTTTCCCACCTTATTTAAAAACAAAATGTGTCTTTCTCTAACTTCCATGCTTTAGTCCATGCATTAGGTTCTGTAGTTTAAAACCAAAAAAAAAAAAGAGTCTAATTTTTATTCCAACTAGATAAATAGTCCTTTAAATGATGTACACATTGACTGCCCTATTGTTCCTTTCACCATCCCTGAAACTTCCTACAAATAAACGTCCTTCCCAGGTCACCATTCACCTATATGTACTATTTCCCCTGATTAGAATATAAGCTTCTTAAGGATAGAGATTGTCTCACATTTGTCTTTGTATCTCTAGCACTTATCACAATTCCTCGCATAAAGTAATTGCTTGATAAATGCATCCAAAATTTCATATTTTCCATCATTCATGCATTCATTCATTCATTTATGTATTTGCCCACTGTGAGAACCTTAAAAATACTTGAGGAGAGCTATCATTTTATACTATTTTCTCTTTTTTTTCCTGTTAAATACTCTGAGTACCACCAAGAAAACCTGTTTTGGTATGGTTTTGAGACCCTTCTCATCCTTGTCATTCTCCCATACATGCATTCCAACTTATCTATGTCATTTCTAAAATGAAGTACCTAGATTTAGAATACCAGGTGTCCTCTAATGTCCCTTCTAATTGTAACATTCTAGAATTTGTTGTGGGTTGCACCTATATAGTAATGGAAGATGTAGGATTAAAACTCAGTTTTCTCAACAATTAGTGTTTTGTTTTTGCTTTTGTTTTGCTTTGTTTTTCCCCAGTAAATTAGCATAGAAGTGGGATGGGTCTTTTTGAAAAGCCTGGGTTGATTTCTTTCTTTTTTAATATAAATTTAATATATTAATATTTTTAATATAAATTTAATATAAAAAGACAAGTGGGCAAACTCATTTATTCCCTGTGCTAGTATCAAGGCTAACTAGCCAAGCTTCCCTTCAACTTCAAAAAAATGTAGGGCATCTATCTTTCTGCCTTCAGATTTGCAACACCAAAGCCAGAGAAAGGACAGAGCACCTGCTCTCTCTATCTACTTCCCCAAGAAAATGACAAAAATGACATTCTTTTTTGACTTTCTGAGCAATAATTTCTGCTAACAATTCTGAAGAAATGTTGTGAGAATGTGAGTGAAATTATGGCAGGATTTATTGATTTGAGGGTAAAAAGAAATGATGGGGGGGAATCACCCACATTAGAAACTGAAAGAGTTGTTGATTTCATCTGGTTCATTCTCACAGGGACTAGGGTGGCACACATTCACTGAAGAAAAGAACTCCTTAAAAAGTAGAATAGGCTAAATGGGGGGAAAAGTTATAAAAGTTAACTGAAAAAAAATAATAATTCTTTAAAAATTAGAATTGGGCAAGTGGAAGCTGATGACTCCATGAGGCATCAGGAAACAATAAATTAAAATCAAAAGAATGAAAAATAGAAGAAAATGTGAAATATCCCATCAGAAAGAAGATTAAGCAAAAATAATTTAAGAATTATTGAACCAGGGGCAGCTAGGTAGTACAGTAGATAGAGCACTGACCCTGGAGTCAGGAGGAGCTGAGTTCAAATAAAATCTCAGATATTTGACACTTATGAGCTGTGTGACGCTGGGCAAGTCACTTAACCCCAATTGCCTCACAAAAATAAATAAATAAATAAATAGAAGATTATTGGACTACTTTAAAGTCATGATCATAAAAGACCCTAGGCATCATATATCAAGAAATTTAAAAGGAAAACCACCCAGATGGTTTAGAACCAGAAAGTAAAACAGAAATTTAAAGAACTCACTGATCACCTCCTGAAAAGGGATCTCAAAATAAAAACTCCCAGGAATACTGTAACTGCATTCCAGAGCTCCTAAGCTAAGGAGAAACTATTGAAAACAGAACAGAAAGAAATGATTCAAATATCATGGAACCACAGTCAGGACCACATAAGATTTAGTAGCTTCCACATTAAAAGAGCAGAATGTTTGGAATATGGTATTTCAGAAGGCAAAGCAGCTAGGATTACAATCAAGAATAACCTACCCAGGAAACCTGAGTGTAATCCTTCAGGGGGCAAATGGGAATTGAATGAACTAGAGGACTTTCAAGCATTCCTGATGAAAAGACAAGAGCTGAATAGAAAATGTGACATTCAAACACAAGACTCAAGAGAAGCATAAAAAGACAATCATGGAAGAGTAATTGTAAGAGATTCAATTAGGGTAAACTGTTTAATTCCTACATCAGAAGACGATATATGTAACTCCTAAGAACTCTGTCATTAATAGGGCAGTTAGAAAGACTCTACATAGACAAAGGGTACAAGTGTGAATCAAATACATTAGGATAATCTAAAAAAAAAATGAAGAGGTGAGAATGAGGGATGCACTGGAGGGAAGGGAGAGACAGAATGGGGAAATTTTTCTCCCATAAAATAGAAACACAAAGAAAAGCTTTTATGGTAGAGGGGAAAATGGGGGATAGCTGGCAATGCTTGAACCTCACTATCATCAGAGTTGGTTCAAAGAGGGAAGAATACACAAAAACACTCACTTCCATATAGAAATCTATCTTTCCCAATAGGGAAATAGGAAGGGAAGGAAATAAGAGATATGGGGGTAGGGATTGATAAAAGGAAGGGTGAATTAAGGGAGGCATTGGTCAGAAGAAAAACACACTTTTGAGGAGAGACAGGATAAAAAGAGAACAAAGTACCAACAGAAGAAAATAAGGTGGAGGGAAATACACAATAATCATAACAGTGAATATGAATGGGATGCACTCACCCACAAAACAGAAGCAGGTTATGGAATGGATTAGAAACCAGAATCAGCAATGTGTTGTTTACAAGAGACACACTTGAAACAGAAAGACATATACAGAGTTACAACAAAGGGCTGGAGCAGAATCTATTATGCTTCAGCTGAAGTAAAAGAAGGCAGGGGTAGCAATCATGATCTCAGACAAAGCAAAAGCAAAAATAAACCTAATTTAAAGAGATAATCAAAGAAACTATATTTTGCTAAAAGTTACCATAAAAATGAAGTAATATAAAAATATATCTCAACTATATAGGGAACTAAGTCAAATTTATTAAAAAAAAATAGAACTATTCCCCAACTGATAAATAGTCCAAGGATATGAATAGGAAATTTTCAAAAGAAGAAAATAAGTTAACTACAATCCTGTGAAAAAATGCTCTAAATTACTCTTGATTATAGAAGGCAAATTAAAACAGCTCTGAGATTCCACCTCATAACTATATGATAAATGCTCCAGTGGATGAGAGAAAATTCTGGGAGAGTTAAGAACTGATCTAACCATTTTGGAGAATAAATTGGAATTATGCTCAAAGGGCTTATAAAACTGTTCATACCCTTTGACCCAGCAATACAACTACCAAAAGAAATCAAAGAAAAAAGAAAAGGATTCATATGCAGAAAAAATATTTCAAGCAGCTCTTTCTGTGGTGGCAAAGAATCAGAAATTAAGGGGATGTTCATCAGTTGGGGAAGGACTAAAAAAGTGCATATGGAGGCAGATAGGTGGCACAGGGGATAAAGCACCAGCCCTGAAATTAAGAGGACCGAAGTTCAAATCCGGCCTTACACCAAACACTTGACACTAGATATGTGACCCTGGACAAGTCACTTAACCCCAATTGCCTTAAAAAAAAAAGTGCATATGATTGTGATACAGTACTATTATGAAGGGGTGGTTTGGGGGCGGGGTGGAATCTGGCAAAAAGACCTGCATGAACTGATGCCTATAACATGAGAACTGGGACATCATTGTGTACAGTAACAGAAATGTTGTAATGATGAAAGACCTGGCTATTCTCATCAATACAATGATTCAAAACAATTCCAAAGGACTCATGATCAAAAAATGCTATCCACCTCCAGAGAGAGAACTGATGAACTCTGAGTGCAAATTGACTTCTAATTTTCTCACTTTATTTTTTTCCTTTTTTATGATATGGCTAACATGGAAATATATGTTACATGATTTCATATATACAATTGATATCATTTTGTTTGCCTTCTTAGTAGCAGGGGGAGTGATGAGAAGAAGGGAGAAAATTTGGAACTCAAAATTTAAAAAGAAAAGAATATTAAAAACAAATAAATTAAAAAGAAAAAAAAGAAAGGAAAAACACTGGCTCTGGAATAAGATTTAGATTCTATTACTACCTCTAAGACTTACTACCTGCAAGTTCCCGTAAGCTCCTCCACCTTCCTGGACCTCAGCTTCTGCATCTGAAAAATGTTGAAAAGGTGGAATTAGATGGCCCCTGACATCCCTCATATGTATAAATGTATGATCCTATGAATTTTAACCAAGGCACGAAGTTGGAAACAAGTAATATACATAGGGAACAGTGTAGAGACCAGCCTGGCAAAAGCAGGCATGAATGCTGGAAAAGGGTAATGAATAAATGTTAATAGCTGTGTTGTTATCTGCTTATGGAAGACACTGAAAGCTGGGCAAAGAGAATTTAAATTTGGTTTAGCTATTTCTTTAGTTCTACTTTTCAATTTTATCTTGGGGTGAGGTTGGGGTGGGACTCTTAGTGGGGAAACTCCCTTAACCAATGTAGATAACCAATGTCGGTGGCTTATGCAGAGAGAAGTTAAGAGACTTGCCTTGGGTGACTCTTTCAGTATGTATCCCAGGCCAAATCTGAATTCAATTCTTCTTCACTCTAGGGTTGGCTGTTTATCTAACCCTGCTTCTCTAGGGCAAAAGTTCTTTAGATAAACATTAAGTCCAGTGAATTCTTGTCATTTGCAAACTAGCCTACCATCTTTAAAGAACCCTGTACAGTCTGTGTACTCTGATGTATATACTGCATGCAGACAAATTGGTACTTGCAACAGATGATGGAGGAGACAGAATTATAAGTGTAATATCCTACAGGATTGGTACAAAGGTGGCAATTAAATTTTTTGAAAGAGTAATTCTTTTTTTTTTAAACCTCTGTTCTAGTGGCTATATTCTCTGAAATCTTGATCATTCTATCACTGTATCACAGCGATAGGCCATTTTCTCAATCCACCACCTCTCCCCAACCCCCACATAGACTTGTCTAAACAGTGTTGATTGCTAGCCTTGGAATTATTAATTCTGCTCACAGAAATCTTTCTGAAGATAAGATTTTGAGAAATTCTGCAAAACAAAGGATGTTCCTACCTCTTCTGGAAAAAAGCCCATTTATTGATCACTAATAGTGAGCAAACCCTGTTTATCTGAAGCCCCCAGTTCCAGAGGGATTTATGCATAGCAATAACACTCACCTCCAGACTTGTAGAGGAAGCCAGCTGGTTTTTCTGCCTTGTTGGCTTTGGCCAGTAATGTCCTGTGCAAATGAATTTAGAGATTTTCTCAGCTTGTGTTCGTATGCTACAAAAGGGAAATAGCCCAAATTGCACCTACTTGGGCCTGAATTATCGACTTCAGCTTTGAAGTGCAAATGAGCTGAGTGAAAACATACTTAGACTGCAACACAGAAGCTATTCCTACTAGCTGATTTATGGTGCATTAACTGTCTAGTAAGAAAAGCCTTGTATTGCTATGGATTTGTAATCCCCTGGTCCAATTATCCCACAGATGAAGGCAAAACACCATCCACTATACGAACCAATCAATAGTGGTCATTTCTTAAAATTCTTTACTTTCACTTCTTTCCAGCAATTCGAGTCACCGGATCTCCCATAAATAGTCCTTTCATGGTTTATCAGCCCTGCTGTTTCTAAAAGCTAGACTTATGGACTACAGTTAGGAAAATAAACTGCTATAAACAACTTCTCAGTAGGCTAAAACCATCAGTATTTATTGTGGATGCAAACGCCTTTGGAAACTTCTAATCACCATAATCTGTCTATATAAAAATAATCTCCAACTAAATAAATATGTCTGGAAGGGAAAATGAATGGAACATTTATATGACCACACAAAATGCCATGTGCAGGATTATTAAGGGGTCCTGTTTTTTTATGACCATTTTTAAAAAATGGACTTTTCAAAAAGCCAATATGCTTGGGCTAGGGTAAAAGGACATCAAGCCCTTAGGTAACATCTCCACGGAGAGATTGTAAACAGTCAAAAATTATTTAATTAAGTTTCTAATTAAATAAATATTCTTCCCTCATCACTGCTCATCTGCAGTCACCTTTGACCTTGGCTTTGGTTTGCCCTACATATCAGACTGCAGGTGAGGTGAGCTTCCTAGTATTGCATGTGTGTGTGTGTGTGTGTGTGTGTGTGTGAATGTGTGTGTGATTTATTTGAAGTGCACAGGGACAAGAGATTCTTTCTGTGTGGGGAGGATTCACTACCTTTCTGATTAACACAGGAACCCTAAGGACCTAAACCTCTCTGGGGTGAAACACACATTCTCCAAAGGAGACAGTCCAGAGGAGTGTCACTTTCTCCAACCTGCTTATCCATTTCCTCCCCTCCTTGAGGTTTCCATTCAACAAGTTCTTTTTTCCCTTTTTTTTGTTTGTTTTTTTGTTTTTTTTTTAGTTTATTGTAAAAGCATCTTTGAGGATTTCAAGAGAAACAGAACTGTCTGGTTTGTTTGAGGGAGAAATTGGGTTAAACCAATTCCCTTTTCACCACTTCCTTCATAGGGATTTCATTTCAAGCTTCTCTCAGGACCTTTCACATTGAAGAACCAACCTTTGGAAGTGAAATCAATTTCCTGAGAAATCACAATAGCTAAACATTGTTTGGAAATAGACAGCCAAGTCTTCTTTTTCTCCTAATGGAGAATGGGAGGATGGGGGGAGTGAGAATTAATGAGCTCCATAGAGAATGCTAAAACTTCCCTGTGCCTTATCCAATCACTTTAACCAGCTCCCTCATTGTACTTTTAAGCAAAACAGTAATAAATACCGTACCCAGCTTGATTGGGTTGAGTTTCTTCCTTTTCTGGAGGTAAAGGGACAGATAAAAAGAGCCTGGATAACCTGCAAATGGGAATGATCAACTTCAATATAATCAACATCTGTCATATCAATTCAGTAGCTCTTTTCAACAGAGCCAAAGTTGAATTTTTCTATTTTTTTATTTTTATTTTTATTTTTTTATGAAAAAGGATAGAATGCACACAAAATGAGTAACAAATAGGTCAGGAAGAGGAGCAAATGAACCTCTTTGATGCTAAAATCAGACTCAAGCCTCTCACCCAGCCCACTGAGGCCTAAAATCCTACTATTTTTTCCACCTTCAAAATGGTTTCCACAAAGTTTTTATTATTATCATTGTTCAATTTCATGCATCTCTGCCCTTCAGCTTCCAGCCAAGGAGTAGGGGCAGAATTGCCAAAAAACAGTGCGAAGGAACAACCTTTTTTTATGGCATTTTCCAGCCAAATTTCTCAGCCTCAGGAGATTTGAAGACTCATCTAAACTTTTGAGTGCTGATATGAACTGAACCTATGAACCTTCTGAGATTTTCTTTCTCTTAATCATACCCAAATCATGAGCTGAGAGAGAAAAGAATCTAATAAAATGAATGAGATAGTTTCTGAGCTGGAATTTAATATCTGAAGCCTACAGATTCCAGCTATGTCCTTTCTCTACTGTAAGCATTTAGAATAATAGAAAAACATACTAATGGTGATGGTTATTAATAATAGCAACAGATAATTCCTGTGAATGAGTCATTTTGGGCTTCATTGTAAAATTTCCTTCTGCATTTGAGATCAGGTTATCAGGAAAACTTTTACAAGTATAACACTCACCCTGGAGAGAATCTGTCCTTCACAGAATAAACTCTAGCAGAGATTCTTAATCTTTTTATTTTTAATTAAAAAAAAAATGTTAGTGTCATGGACTCTTTCCAGACTCTGGTAAAGTCAATGAACCCTTTCTCATTATAATATTTTAAATGTATAAAATAAAGTATATAGAATTTAAAAGGAAACCAATTATGTTGAAATAAAGATGTAATTTTTCCAAAGCAAACTCACAGTGTCTGCCCCCCCCATTAATTCCTCCCACCCCACTTACATAAGGACCCCTCTGCTATAGTAATGTGTCATTTACATGGTTCCCTCCGGGTAAGAGGGGTTTTACATAATTGATTTTTCCAAATAACTAAAGCTTATCCCTTCAAATGCTAAAAGTTTGATTATTTTCACCATTTTGGCTAGATTTTTTTCTTCTTTTAAAATTTACTCTCGTTACCCCTGCCTTATTAAACAAAGGATCTTGAAGATGGTTCAACATTTTCCTGATGACATGAAGTCGTTATTATAAATCTTTACTCTTGTAATGTGCAAACATCAATAGCATTACTATTTCATACTTCTGCACTTGGTTTTGAGATTTTTGGTTCTCTTTCACCACCAGGCTGAAAGACATAAAGTCAGTTCTTACTTTTGCCAATGTGCCTGCCTCTCGGCCTACCCCATTTGCTTTTCTAATGTGCTAGGGACCCAGATAATCAAACTTTTATGACTTGAGTGAAAAGCAAGGTTCAATATGGCTCTGAGTATAGGCCTACAAGCCTGGCTTAAATTTTAAAGCTTCGTGATAGCCATTAGATGGTGCTCAGAGATCTCTCCCCCTTATTTCCATATGTTGAACTATGCTGCAGAAAGTTGAGTTCATCAGAGGTCTGCCTGTCCTCCAGGTTAAAAAGCAAAACAAAACAAAACAAAATAAAAAAAGAACAACTCAGTGTATTTAACCCTTCTTGATTGCTGTCAGTCCTGTGCTTTGTATTTGGAGCTAGTAATATCAGGGATATTCTTACTTTTTAGGGAGAAGAGTTCATACTATATCCAGGCCAGACAGTACTATATATTAAAGGAACACGCAGCTGCCTGCATGGAATGACTTGAGGGGCATTGCACAATCAAAAATGATCTTCCCAAGTGGTCTATTATGGCATAGTACTCCTCTCCTATCTGCCTCTGAATTCTCACTACTACAGTCACTAGTCCCAGTGGCATTACCTTCACAAGCAAGCTATTTAAATGCGTATCTCACACCTGGGAAGGAGGTTCCAAGGAATATCTTCCAGCCTTCTCCCACTAGCACATTCACAAGGATAAATTTAATCAGCTCAGCTAATTGTCACCTTGAAAATAACAGAAAGCTCAGCCCTGGGGGATGAGATACAGAGATGAGATTCGATGGCATCGATGGGATGGGAAATGGGGAAGATCATGACAGTAGTAAGACTAGGAGCAGCTAGTTAATTAATGAAGGGAAAGCAAGGAAACTATAATTTGGGGCCTCAGTGGACAATAAAAGGAGTGGAACAAGGGGAGAACTGAAAGCAACCACCCCTGCCTCACCAGCCTCTCCCACCACCACCCAAGACTTGCCTATTTCAAAATTTCTCCTTTTAGCTGGTCCTGATTACTGTAATCAGAGCTATACTGGTTTATCTCATTCTAATTTTGGTTTTTGGTCTTTGAATTCAGTATTCAGCATTAGGAGCTTTTAAAAATCTGGATATCTAACTAATATTCTTTAGGAATACATTTAATACTTACTCCTTTTAATGGTTGTCCACACATCCTCTCTCCATGGTGTTTGGTTAATATTAGCATGATGATGCACTGAATAATCACATCCCCATATTATCTAACTTGTTAGACAAGTATTTTTGTTAACATTCATGTTAGTCAACAGTCAACAAAAATTTATTAAGCACCTACACTGGCTGGCAATGTGCTAAGCATTGGAGATATAAAACAGAAAAAGAAAGACAGTTGTCAAGGAGCTTACAATCTAACAGAAGAAGACAGCCCCCTTCCCCCCCCAAAAAAAACCCTTAAAGAGAAAGGGGAGAGACACTCAGCTTAGAAAGATACAGATATATCCATATGTGTGTGTATGTGTATGTGTATGTGTGTATATTTATGTGTGTATATATATGTGTGTGTGTGTACACACACACACACACACAACCACAGGTTTTATCTTCTTTGAGTTGTGTTGAGTAGCTAAGAGTAAGGAATGATTTTTGATAGAAGGAATGTGTGTAAGAAATTGACAAACAACAACATAGCATACTGGAAAGGACCTGAACACCGGATATAAATTCAATAGACACTTAGACTCCAGTTCTACCTCTGATGCTTAATAGTTATGTGATAATTTATGTTCTCTGAGCCTCAGGTATACTCATCTAAAAATGGGGATAATAATACTTATAATATTTATTTCACAGGGTCATAAGGATTAAGTGATGTAATGGAGATAAAGTACTATAAAAATCAGATTATCAGACTCATTATAGAGAAGAATTAGCACTTACAACCAAGGGGAGAACTTTTATTAAGCACAATTACTTGATCTTGTCTTTTCCCGAGGGGCCATTTTCTCTTACCACCCATAGACAGGACTTCCATACTGGATCATGTCAAACTGCAATTCCTAACCAGGATCTTGTTTCAAAATCTCCTCCTATTTCTGCAAAGAGATGCTGCATATGTCAAAAATTCTTTCCTTTTCTGATTTTGTGTTTTAGTCACCTTTCTCAGCAGACAGACTTTCCATGAGAAAGTGAAAGTCCCTTCCTATCAATTTTCTTAAAAGTTCAGTTTAGGCGGAAGGAGAGAAGAACACAGAGAGGAGAAATGGAAGAAACATCATTTCCATTTTAGGAAAACAGTGTTGCTGGTAGCAAGATTTTCTCCTCTTTCACATACCCCATCTGAGGGATTATCTTATTTTTCAGTGAAATCAAGTCTTTGACAAGGTCAGATATAGAAGAAGTCATAAAGTCATATAGTGTCAGAGCTGAAAGAAACCTCAGAGATCATCAAATCTAACCCTTTCACTTTACAGATGAAAAAATTCACATACAACATGTTTGAGCGACTTACCAAAGGCCAAATGACTTCTTAGCTTAGAAATAAACCCATACTGTAGAAAAACAGATGACAGAGAGATGATAGATAATAGATAGAAAGATAGATAGATACATTGATGATAGATGGTGATGGTAGATGTGATAGATCAATGGATGGATGGATAGATTATTTATAGATGATAGATAAATGAATAGATAGATGATGAATAGATGAATACACAAATAGGTACACAGACAGAGCATTTATTGTTTTCTATGTAGTAGGCACTATGCCAAGCCTTGGATAAAACAAAAACAAGCAAGATGGTCTTTACCTTAAAGGAGCTTACATGCTAATGGAACAACATAACATAAAGGAAAGCTGGAAGTGTGGAGAGGTCAGTTGTGGGGTTACAACCTCCTTAGGGGCAATTCAGCAAGCTACAGAGTTCAAAAGTATGGGAGGGGAAGTATGACAGGTTCTTCCTAAAATAGTGGTCTTCAGGAAAGAGTTACCAATCAAGAGAGGAAAGTTTCAAGGTGAAGGGTTCTAGATGTTTACATTTAAACATCTAGACCAAGAGTCTAGGTTGTCAGGAGCAAAACAGAGTATACATGATCCCGAAGGTCATGCCTGATTGCATTAAATTTTAGGCTATCAATAAACACATATTTATTTAAACTATTTTGGAACTAAAATTTCACTTGGTGCTATAGGGACATCCTGTTAGGGTGGTGTCTGTGTGATTGGAGAGAAGGGGAGAGACTTTGGTGATGTTGTGGAGGTAGAATAAACATAGATAGATACTAGAGGTGAGAGACAGTGAAGTATTAAGCATAATTTTAAGATCATGAACCTAAGTGTTATAGAGCTATGGTAATAGCCTAAAAAGAAATCTAGAATAATGCATATATTTTAGGGAAAACAGAGCCACATAGCCATAAGGCATTATTTAATTATAATGCTAGATGATGCAGTTCAGATTCTAAAGACAATAAAAATATGGAGAAGATGTGAAAATATTAATGAGTCTATAGTGGTTAGGGAGGAGATAAGATATGAACTTGCTTCTAACAATGGGTAGGTTTAGATAGGTGGAGAGGTTTAGGGACACTTAATCTATGTGAGGATTCAACATGAGCAAAAATATGGATGTGGAAATTATGTTTGTAAGGAATAATGAAGAGATTTGCTTTAAGAAAGTGAACACTAAGTATTAAGGAACAGAGGAAAAAAGTGTATTGAAACAACTGAAACTAAATACCCTTCCTACTCCTCCTCCCACAAAAAAGAAAAGAAAATTTAGCAGCTTAATTACTAGCTTCACCTTGTTTTCCCCAAGCTTTAAGTAAATTTCTGACTAAACTTTACTGGTTGATTGATTTAATTTTTAAATTAATATCTTTTGTCATTAAAATATAGAAGCAGATAGAATAATAGATTTATAGTTATAAGAGGAGTCAGAGATCACTTTGTCTAACTCTCTTATTTCACAGATGAGGAAACTGAAGGGAAGTTAAGTGACTTATCCAGGATCTCAGAGGTGGCAACCATGTGAATAAGGATTTGAACCCAAGACCTTTGACTACAGAGTAAGTGCTCTATCCACTACATATTTCCAACCTCCCCTTTCTTTGCCCCATCTCACTCCCCCATATTGAAACTTAAGTTTTTCTTTTCCAGGTTAAATAATTCCAATTCTCATATGATTTCATTTTGAGACCCCTCATTTTCCTCCAGATAAGAGTTGTATTGTTAATGTTGCTTTTATAATGGGCTGTTCAGAGTCATCTGACCAATTCAGACTAAAATGGTGCTATTTCCCTCCTTGTTCTGGATGTGGTTCTTATGTTACTATACCCAAGGATGACATTAGCTTTTGGAGTCACATCACATTATATGACATTCAAATTTCACATGATAATACAGATGCAAATAATGCTGTTATAGCTATGCAAAATGAGAATGCTTGCTGGTAACTGGTGAAGTGTATATGTGTGTGCATATCTGTGTGTATGCATTTATGTATGCATGTATGTATGTATATGTGTATGCTTATATATCTATACATGTATGTTCATAAAAGTGGTACAATTATATATGCATGTTCGTGTATACTTGTACATATCTATACATATACAATCATATATAAACTCCACACACTAGGTGTTGCCTAAATTAATAAAAATTGCCAGTCTAAAGTCCTTCCCCTGCCCAGTATTCCCCACACTGCACCCTCCCCTCCTCAAAAAAAAAAAAGTGGCTTATTGGATAAAGTATTTGACTTGAACTGGAGTAAAGAAGACCTGGGTTTAAATCCTCTCTCAGACACTCATTGGCTGTGTGTCCTTGGACAAGTCACTTTCTCATGTATAAAATGAAAAGTACACACAAGCACACACACACACACATTTTTGTCATATTCATCTGAAATATTGAATAACAAGATGAGACTGAAGTAGATTTTTTAAAGCATAAATTAAAATGGAAATAGAAAACAAGAATAAGTAGGGAATTTGGACCGAGAATGGGGATGGAGGGAGGTGGATAAGAAAACTTAGTCACTAAATTTAAAAATGTTACAGTATCGGTTAGTATTCTAAAGTGAAAAGGTGAGTATAGCATTTAAGCTGGAAAAACTGGCAATAATCACTGGGGAAACTATTGAGGAAGAAGGCCATGAGCTCTCCATCATTGGAAATATTTATGATGTTTTAAAACTAATTCATGAGGAAAAAAGCATAAGGATTCTGGCTACAAAGTGATGGTATTACATATAAATAATTGAAAAATTTTTATACAGTTTTCTTTCAAATTATGATATTCCCTCTGTATATATTGTAAACACAGAGGGAATATCATAGAGCCCTGTGTCTATCCACATTTATATCATCCACTTAGATGGTACCCACTTCAAAGGGCTAGATAGACACTGGTTAATAAACATTTATTCAGAGAAAAGGGCAAACAAAGGTCTGGGAATTGGGAGATGTGACTTCTCATTCTGGATGTGCTGTTAACTCCATAACCTTATATAAACTTCACGGCTTCATTTTCTCCATCTCTAAAATGGAAATGATAAGCTCACTCCTCCTGGTCTACAGAGTTATTGTGAGGACAAATTAAGGTAGCTCATGTGAATGTGCTTTCAAAAATATAAAGCATTTTAAAAATCTCAAGTATTATTATTATTATTTATTTTTATATTAGCATTTTATATGAGTAGGCCTTTGAAATTCAGACTAATTGAGGAAAAAACTTGCCTCATTTGAAAAGTCCAGAATAGAGAATATCAGTGAATAAATATGACCATCCTACATTCAAATTCATATAGTATTATGGATGGAATTAACAAAGTGTTATAAAATAGAGGTCTTTAGCAACATGCTTTAGTGAATTATTAAAAAAAAAAGAATACATTTAACGTATCAGTTAGCTGCAGTGTAAATGAAGCCTTCTAAAATATGTCTTCCAAAATCTTGTTTGTGCTTTTAATTTAAGACTTTTCATTTAAATTAACTTATTAGATCTCAATTATAATGAATTTTAAGTTTGTGTGTTCTATATCAGTGGAGTATTATTGTTCTTTTTATAGATATGTTCACTTGAATACTTCACACACTTATATGATGTTCTGCACATGGAAACAAGAGAACTAATCACTTAACATTAATTTATTAAGCACCCAGTATTTTTCAGGCACTATACTTGGCACTGGAATTAGAAAGATAAAAGTGAAACAATCTCTACCATTGAAGAACCTACATTCTATTAGGGGGAAAAGCACAAACATATTCAACTAAATAAAAATACATGTAAAATCGATGGAAGATAATTTGGGGTTTGGTAGAGAGGAAAAGGAAAGGAGGGAAATTAAGTGGAGAGAAAGAAAGAAAAGGACAGGGAAAAGGAAAGGAATGGGAAAAAGATGTCTGAATGTCTACTAACCTCTTAGAAAGCCTCATTAGCCAGAAACCTTAGTCACCTGATCCTAAATAGTGATTTTCCACTATGATAGTGCACAAACTTGGACTTAAAAGCTAAATATGGGCTGGGAAAATAGATGGAAAGGAAATAGACAATAGGAGGTAGAGCCTTCTTATGAAAGTTTGTTTATTTTCCTTTCATTTATATCATATACTACCTAATCACTTATTACTTCAACTCTGAGGGAAGAAAAAATTCTGATTGAAAAGGTCATATGTTCATGAGCTGTCTATTGGAAACATGACCAATTCAATTAGAAAATGGTCTGCATAATCCCATTGTATGTCTAACTGAGAAATTCAATGATTTAATATTCTTTTGACATAAATTAGATGATGGGTGGGGGGAAAGGTACTAAAAACTGAAATCATGGCTCAGGAAGTGGAAACACTAACTTCTCTGAATCTGTTCTGCACCTAAATAAGCTTGCCTAATGTTATATTTATTGCAGAATTTATAACCAGGGCTCCATACTATGTGATTGCCTAACTTCAAAGTTCAGATGTTACTTTGTAATGGCAGAATTAATTTTCTTGATTGCTAATCCATCATGCCTAAGTGTGATGTATGCGGTATCAAACATAGGTATTTCTGCTATCATTAATTGTGGCATATTGTCACAGCCAATAAGGAAATGAAATAAAAGAATGAGAAGAGAGCTCCAGTATGGGTAGCTCAGCCTTGTTTGCACCACAAGTGGTGTTGGATACTGCCAGAGTCTTTAACACAAAGGGAGAAGGCCCATGTGACTCTCCCAAGGAGACTCTGGAAGCATCAATCATTAGGCCAGCCTTGCTCTCCATTTGCAAAGCTGTTGTTTATTGCAAGATAATGATTGATAGGGTTGAAACAAATGCTCAGTGAAATCACTGAAGGTGCAGGAGCTTAGGTGTAGTAACATTTGGACACTGGAAATCTGCAGGGAGCAGGCCAGCTGGCACAGAGGACTTTCAGAGGAAATTAGCACGGATGTGTTTAAAAGAAGAGCAAATCATGAACTGTGGGTTAACTGACAGGCAAGGTAGAATGGCAATTATAGATTTCAGGTGGGAGATGTGCAGAGGAAGTGACAAAATGGAAGGGAGTAGGGTAATGTGAACTATTTAGATGGATTCCCTTAAGAGACAGGGCACTTTTCAAGCAGTTAACTGAGAATAAAAACAGAACATTCTGTTGGGAAGGCAGAAGATTCAAGAGATAAAGTGCAGATAAAAGTATTAGCCTTGGAGAATAATGTTTGGAATGCACACACATTTGAAAACAGTAAAAATATGTGAATTATTGATACATTTTTTTGTCTATAAAAATTCAATGAAGAGAGAAATGAAGAAACAAAGTGGAAACACGTATGTTGGCATCCAAACTGCCAACTGTGTCTCACAACAACTGAGCAACCAGATACTGAGAAACGTCTGGATGTTGTGATGCATAGACAACATATCTAGATGATTAACTGAATGATTTTGTATTCATTGTGATGCTTGGTCGTCATTTAAATATAACCCTGGACTCCTTTTTTTTTTTAACATCTTAGTAGAAATGCAAGGTTTTTTTTGTTCCTTAGATACAAAGAATATCTTTTACCTTTTTAAGTTGAAGTTGAGGCAATCAGATATTGCCTTTTGTCTTATACTTTATAAATCCCTGTTACTCAGATCAAATCTAAATTCTTTATCTGAAATTTTTACTAGCATTCACCAATGGCCACATTTCCTTACATACTGGCTCTACCACATCAACCTTTTTAGATTTAGGTGTTAGTTTAATAAGCATTTATTATCTACCTCCAATATGCCAGGCAGTATACTAAGTAGTTTACAAATATTATCTCATTTTATTATCATAGCAACCCTGGAGGAAGATGCTATCATTATTCCCATTTTGTGGATGAGGAAATTGAGGCAAACAGAGATTAAGACACTTGCCCAGGATTATAACACTAGTAAGTGTCTAAGGTCAGATTTCAACTCAGATTTCCTTGACTCTAAATTCAGGGTTTGATCTACTGTACCACCTAGCTGCTTCACTTCATTTCTGTCCTAAATAGATCCTTCTTCTCCCAGATTAATATGTCCCCACTGTGATAAAACTTCTGTTTTATTGAATGTGATATTCCTCTACTCAGGGATTATCTATTTTGTCCCTCAGTGATGTTCATTCCTTTCTTCAATCAATAGTAAATTTAAAACTAATTTCCAAAAGACTTTCATAAATAATATCATCAACTGACCAAGAGTAGACCCATAGTCTTTATACCTGAGTATTTTATTTCTGATTGTGGAGAGATGTTTGTAGATGGGCAAAATTAATGTTCTGGAGGTTAACATTCGAAGGGTAGGGATGTAGTAATAGTAATAATAGTAATAATAATAATAATAATTCAGAATTTTATAGTACTTTAAGTGAGTTTCTCACAACCCCTTTGAGAGGTAGGTATTATACTTATTATTATGGTTATTTTGCTGAGGAAAATTCATTTCATTAATTTCATGAAGAAATATCTTTTGTAGAAAGCAAAGAAACAGAAAAATTCTATGAAGAACACATACTTGGATACTCAGTTATTTCCTGACAAAAGTGAGAATATTGGAAAATATGGATCAGGGATAAAAAGTATGAAATCTGAACTACAACATAGCCTCATACTTATTTATCATGAATCCTTTTTTTGAGAAAAGAATTGTGATGCACTGGACATGCTGAGCACTGAAAAACATTGCACAAGATCAAAGTATATTTCAGCAGGCAGGAAAGAACTTGTTACTCATGTGAGAGGTATCCATGAATCAGTTGTCCATGTAGAATCACACAACTGACTTGTTAGAAAAAAAGTCAAAATTAATGTAAAACTAAAGGAAACAAAAACAAATTAAATGCATAGCATGAAATTTAAACAGTTCCAATCTGACCTATTTAAACAAATAATCAATGACTTTAAATAGGAAATAAATGTCTATACTGAATACAAAAAAGTATAGAAGTTTAATGTATGAAAATTGATTACCATAATAAGAAGAATAAAAGAACTTACAATATAATTTAGCCTGCAAATATTGACCTAATTGCCAAGGAAAGAAAAATCAAATCTAAAGACAATAT
Source organism: Vombatus ursinus (assembly GCF_900497805.2). Lineage (NCBI taxonomy): Eukaryota > Metazoa > Chordata > Mammalia > Diprotodontia > Vombatidae > Vombatus > Vombatus ursinus. The sequence goes on along the minus strand of NW_020954569.1, from coordinate 53,572,613 downwards.
AGATTTAGAATACAAATTTGCTTATAAAAGCTTAAAGAATTTGGGGGGATTATAAAGAGTATAACATCTAAAAGTTGCAAGAAATCTTGAAGAAAAAAGTTTCTAGGGACATTGATGAGAGTCTCAACTAAGCAAAATCATCTCAACGACATCTAAATATGAAATTGGAAGGGAGACAACAACAACAACAACAACAACAAAAAGATGGAAGAGATCTGCAATGATTTTTTTTCAAGTGAATTCCTTTTATCATTAAGGAAAGTGGAGCCATCCAATTTATACTCTAATAGTACATTTCCAAATATGTTTCAATAGGAAGAAAAAACTACACTGAAAAAAATCAAGAAAGGAAGTTAAATCAGACTTAATATAACCAGACAAAGTTCTTGCCAGAAGCTAAATAATTACAAAAGTATTTAGCGATTGATTCTCAAGGTATCTGAAGGATAAAAAGGGATCAAAGTCATGGGGAATTCTCAAATCTTATTATGGTCAAAAATGGCAACCAAAGATCATTGAGGATTCTTAATTCATATGCCTATTTATCCACCATTGAGACTTTTTAAAACATTCTACACACATAAGCACATGCACATATGCACACACACAAACGGATAAGATCTATAGATTCTTCATCCAACTGTATGTCATAGTCTGGACAAAATTAATGGAAGAATTGTTGGCTAAATAAAGAATCAAGCCTTTACTTTGTATAAGGTGCAGTACTGAGCACCAGATACAAATTGAAAGTGAGACAAACAACACAATTTTTATCAATTGAAATGACATTAAAGCAATTCATTGCCAAGTGTGTTACTACTGCAATTTAAGAACTGTAAGACCTTTCCATATGACTTGCAGCTAATATCTTTTATATGTGTTGTTGTCCCCATTAGAATGTGATCTCCTTGAAATCTCCAGGACTTCTCTTGCTTTTCAGTTTGCATCTCTGGTGCTTAGCACTATGCCTTACAAAGTAAGGGCTTAATGCTTTATTCAGCCATCAGTTCTCTCATTAATTCTGTCCATACTATGCCAAGCACATGCACATGCACATGCACACTCACATACACACCAACCCCCCCCCCATTTTAAAGTCAATTGAAAAAAAAAACAATGAATCTAGCCCAGATTAGAAAAGGAAGAAAACAGGCTAGGCTGCCTTTAGTAACCTGCAATGTTTTAATGACCACAAGGTTCTCTTTGGAGTAAAGATCTATTTCTTTTTTAATACCAACATTCCTTGGTGTTGTTGTATGGGCTTCAAGTCATGGAAAGCTAGGAGTCTATAGAATTGAAATTGAAGATCATTCAAAGTGAAATACCAAAGTGCATAATGGGAGTGAACTGGCTGCTACATATTATGAACAAGGAATCACAAAGAAGAAATCTGACAAAGAATGTCATCAAATAAATGAAGTAATCTTGTCCCAAGTGAGGAATAACAAATGTACTGCCTACATGTCACATTAACATCATCTCAATATGAAGAGAGTTTAAGGAAATATTTGGTTTGTGACCTTAGGCGAGCGGACGAATAAGAGTCACACAGGTTGGGCACACACAGGTGGGTTTTGTTCTGTATCATTAGAGTGATGTGGATAAAATCATAAATTAGTGAACAAATATTTATTATGTGCCAGTCACTATGCTGAATGATAGGGATACAGAAAAAGGGAGAAAATGGTTCTCTCCTCAAGGAGCCCACATTCTAATGAGGGATAGACCATCTAAACACTTAGACATATACAAGATATGTAGAAGGAAAATGGAAAATAACATATAGCAAGAGGCATTAGTTGCTAGGGAGCCTGGTAAAGACCTTCATTGGAATATCTCAATATCTATTGATGTAACACTTTCTTCCCACTGTGTCCAGCAACTTCATTGCTTTGTTCTCTTTCAAGTTGCCTGTAGAGTTCCCTAGTATTGCCAATCTGGACTTTGTTAAATAAATCTGTGTTCACTTTTCACTCTTCAGTTCTCTCAATGATTTAACGAATGTTGTTTTTATTCTCTCTTAACTTACACCTTTTAATAGAAAATGAATATATATTTAGTCTAACTTTATAAAGCAGAGACAACATGATGTTAGAGATAGAGCACTAGACTAGGAATTAAGATTATTTCTGTTCAAATCCTAAGCCCAGACGATTACTACAAGTATGTCATTTAGTAAATCAAATAACTTTTATGGAGTTCTTCTTCCTAATCCATAAATGAAAGGGTTAGACTTAATGACCTCTAATGCTCATATAGTCCTCAGCCTCTGATCCTATGAACCCCATCTCTCCTCTGGATCACTTTATGTGCCCTCTTTGAATCATGATATTTTTAGAATAGGGACCTTAAATATAATATAATAACCAGACTACATTGACTTCTAGATGAGTAAACTGAGGTTTCACCAAGCTAAGTATCTTGCCCACAGTTGCACATTTACATAGTACTAGAACCAGGATAAGATTCAGATTTTCTGAATTCCAGACTCCTAAATTCATTCAGACTCCTGGTATTCATTACAGAAGTGGCATGGACCTATAAGGTAATCTAATCTACCTCCTTGAATTATCTACAAAATTCCTGATAAATTGTCATTCAGCTTTTGTTGATTACATCCATTTTAAGGAAACTCACTACCTCTTAAGTGAATATGTTCCATCTTCAAATGACTTTAATTTTTAGGATACTCTGGTTTATAGTAATACAAGACCCACCACTGTATCCATTGTTCTTACTTTCAGCATCTGCAATCAAGCAGAATAAATCTAACTGCTCTTCTATAAAGCAACCCATTCAATATTTAAATATAGAGATAATAATCATATTTATATAGTGCTTTAAGGTTTTTACCTAGTTTTCCTCAGAGCAAAAACTCACTCACACTTGCTTCAGTCACTTTCTAAGTTCTGTCTCCTTGCCCCCTCCACAAATATCTTTCTATCTATCTATCTATCTATCTATCTATCTATCTATCTATCTATCTATCTATCTATCTATCTAACTATATACATACACACACGTACACACATATTCTTTGTCCTGTATGGAAACTATGGAGGTCTCAGAATTTTACTATTTTAATGCATTTTCTGTTAGAGCTACCTGCTCATTAGTCCCTTAATACTGAGTTATCAATATAAGGGAGGTCACTTGGTCTAGAATTTCACCTAAACTTAAGACATGGAGTGCCATTGAGGTGCAACAATTTTCTCCTCACCCTGTATCTACTCTTCTAATGATCCCTTACATTAGAATTCAATCACAACTGATCGCAAGACTCTGAGTGTCTGCTGAGACACCCCTATGGTGAAGGCCTTCTCCACCATTCCTAGCCTCCCCACCACAACCAACCAACAACATTGGAAGTTCAGGTTGCTGACACAGCGACCAGGATTCTATCCATGCAAATCAGCCTCTCACTGTGAGTATTACT
>NW_020954569.1:53493605-53569167 GCF_900497805.2 Vombatus ursinus | reverse complement strand
TTAGAAAACAGAAAGACTAGTAGTCAATATACTTCAAATAAAAAAAAACAAAACAAAAAAAAAAAAACACCAACCAAAAAAAAAAAATAGAGCAGCATTAATAATGTGCATGCCTACCCAAACTCAATGAAAACAATCACTCCCTTTGCTCATATCCACTATCAAAGTAATACTAGGATTTACTTTCTGGGGAATTGAAAGGGAAATTTTATTTTATACTGACTAAAAAGCCTCATGAATTCGGTAAACCCTTAACTACATCCAATCTTCTCAGACCCCCTTTCATTTAGTTCACGGATGTTGGCATCAATTGAACAATATTCTGACCTTTTTTAAAGGGCAAATATAATACTGCATCAGCCTGGTTTGCTGAACTTTAGACTCCTCTGAATTGGAGAGTGTTTGGGAGCTCCTGGGTAGATTTCATATATAATGTCATGGCAGAATTAATGATTCATTTCTTACAGGAATTACAAATCTTTCCATTAAAGCAAGTTAAAAAAAATACCACTTAAGCTTGAGAGTTCAGTCCTATTGTTGAATCAGCAAACCTCAGGAAAAGTGGAGTTGGATTGTGGGGAGGTGCAGGGGAGGGAGGGAGCAATAATTAGATCAAAAATAATATGCAGAATTAATGGTAAGCTGTTCACCATTTTTGATATGGAGAACAGAGTTAGTCCTGGGCCCAGCTATGAATTGGATAAAGTTTGCCATCATTCTTGAACTTGATTTTCAGCACTGCTCAAACAGGTACCTCCACTAAAGATCTCATTTTCTGCATCTACCCTTCCTGGCCAAGAGCACCTAGGCATTCAGAGCTTCCCCTTCTGCATGCTTCTATTTATTGAATTTTAACTATCATTTGTTTCTTTATGCCAAGGTTCGTTCCTTCTATTCAAACAACTATCACCTTAATTAAGGCTTTATCATCCTCTCTTGCATTATGGTAAGAACATTCTAATTGGACTCCCTCCCTTACCTCTCCTTAAAAAAAAAAAAGTCTCACAAAGATGCCAAAGTGATTTTCCTAGTGTGTACATCTTTCTGTCAGTCTCATACAAAATAAACACCAATGGTTCCCTATTGTCTCTAGCATTAAAGATAAATTTCTCTATTTGCCTTTTAAAGTCTTTCACAACCTAGTTACAACCTACCTGTCCAGGCTTTATATGAATTACTTCCCTTCTCACACTCCACAGTCCAGCTAAACTAGCTTTCTTAGTTTTCTTCTAAAGTGATATTTCATCTTCAATATGTACTGTCTATACTTCTCCTATATGCAATAATTGTCCTTCAGGCCCAGAATGTACTTCCAACTCACTGTGCCTCTCAGAAGTTCTTATTGTCCTTATAACTCAGCTCAGTTACCAACTTTGATATAAATCCTTTCCTAGCTACCCCCTCCTAAAATCTGTCTTGTCCTTGAAAATTGCCTTGTGTATATATATATATATCTGTTTGTTTGTTTTGTTTTGTTTTTTCAATTTTTAAATGTACATATTGTCTTTTCTGGTAGAATATAAGCTCCTTGAGGTCAGAAACTCTTTAATCTTTTTTTTATCTTTGCATCTATAGTGCCTAGAATATAGTAGGCATTTGAATGCTTCTTTGATTGATAGTCCTAGGATCATTGGAAGTCAATTCAATTTAAGAAGTTTTGTCTTGGAGGATTCTGGGAAGATGGCAGAGTAGGTCACAAAACTCCAAGCTCTCCAGATTTCCCCCACAACCAAGATAAAATAGCACCTCAGGGTGAACATAGAACAATAAAAATAAACAACAGTTGGGGCAGAGCTGTGCTCCTCCTGGAACAATCACAGAGGATCCCAAGAAAAATCCCCAGATCAAGGTTTTGTCCCTGTGAAGAGTAAACACCACTGGGATAGTTTAGCTGAAACAGCAAGCATAAGCCCTGGGGCTAGCTGGGTTGAAAGGTAGCCTCTCCCTCAGCCACAGGAATTTTAACCTCCCAGACAGGGTGGGAAGTTGGTCATCTGAGAAGGGAAAGATTAAAGGAACTTCTGCTGATAAGGGATGCCAGACCAAGCTGTACTGCCCAGTCAGGACCCTGGGCAAGAAGGAACCAGCACACACCTGATGAGTGCAGAAGCAGTGGGGTAGGGATGCTACAAATTAAAAAAAAATTAAAAAAAAAAAAAGCAGGCAAAGGAGAAAGAATCTAACCATAGAAAGTTACTATGGAAATAGAGAAGACCAGGGTTCATCTTCAGAGGAGGATACTGAAGTTAAAAACAAACAAACAAAAAAACAAAAGCCTCTCCTACCCCAAAGAGTAACATCAAATGGTCAACTGTCCAAAAAGTATTCATAGAAGGACTTTAAAAAGGCTTTAAAAATAAAATGAGAGATTGAGGAAAAATTAAAAAAAATAAGAACAATCCAAGAAAAACAAGAAGATTATGAAAAGAAAGTCCACCAAATAGAAAAGGAAATCCAGAATCTTAAGGAAGAAAATGACACTTGAAATTTAGAATTGGGCAAGGGGAATCCATAGAAGTTATAAGACCAAGAAATAATAAAATAAAAAACAAAGAATGAAAAAAATAGAAGAGAATGTGAAACATCTCATATGAAAAACAACTGATCTGGAGAACAGATCAAGAAGAGAAAACACTGGACTACCTAAAATCTACTATTTAAAAATAATCTTGATACAATAATACAATAAACAATTAAAGAAAATTGTCCTGAAATATTAGAACAAGACAAAAAAGTAGAGATGAAGAAAAAATCCACTGATCACCACCTGAAAGGGATTCTATGAGAAAAACCTTCAGGAATAATGTGGTCAAATTCTGAAACCCCCAGATCAAAGATAAAATATTACAAGGAAAAAAAGCTAAATAAATATTGTGGTGCCACAATTAAAATCACACAAGCCCTAGAAGTGGTGACACTAAAAGACACACAGGTCTATATATTGAAGAGCGAAAGAACTGGGGTTGCAGCCAAAAATATCATACCCAGCAAAATTAAGCATAATCCTGAATGGAAAAAAAATGGATATTTAATGAATTGTCAGACTTTCAGGATTTTGTTAAAAAGAAAAAAGTCTGACCTTAATAGAAAATTTGACATAGAAGATCCAAGAGAAATATAAGGTACATATCAAAGACTAATTATAAGGGACTCAATAAGAACAGACCGTTTACCTTTTATATGAGGAAATATAAAACGTATGCCTAAGATTGTTATTAGTAATTGGGTAGTTCCTAAGAAAGATTGGGGCAGACCTGAGTAGTATATAAGTTTTAAAAGTAAAACCATTTAGGAAAAGGTAAAAAGAGTAATTAGTATGTACAAATGAGGTGCAAGAGGAAGAACTGACACAGAGGAATTAGATGGGGGAGGAGGGATGGTAGTTCTGAAACCCTACTTTCATCAGGAATGGGTTTAAGAGGAAATAATACATATATATCTAGAAGGGTATAAAAGTCTCCTAAATTCATAGCTTCTGACTTGTTCTCTTCTCCTAATTCATGGTGAGAGCAGTCCACTCTTTCCATTTTGTGTTCTAGGCATAGGTAAATGAATGGTAATCCTGAAATGATTATTTCAAGCCTAGGGGGAAGACTTGTAAGATTGAGATGTTGGAGCTCCTAGGCCCCTCAGCTGGAGCTGAATGGCAGCAGGAGAAGGTTCCCCATTAGAAAAGATGATCTCCAACAAGAAGATGGGTCTGACTTCTGGTCTTGCTTGCCAGATGATATGGAGTTGGAGGGAATTTTTTAAACAGTGCAGAATCACAGTAGAATGAAAAATGCCTATACAGCAACAACCACAAACTGAATCATGTTCTGAAGCTTCTGAAGTTTCAACCTCTCAGGAAAGTATAATAAGAAATTATATTAGTTCTGCTCCTTGTTTAACAATTTCTTTTAATGAGCTCTTGTGAGTTTTTTGAGTTAGCATTTCTTCTATGTGACAAGGAAATAAATAGCTGTCCTATATCTTATTTACTCTGTATATTGAGTTCTTTTCTTTTTCCTCCTTTTGCGTGATGTCCTATACATGAGAAAATGTTAACATTAAATAAATTTCCCCGGGGCTTAAGAGAGGGTATTTGAAGAAATAAAGAGTATGATACAAAGAGCCTAGTTGTTCTCTGTGGAGGCTAGGTTGCATAGGAACTGAAGCCAAGTTAGTGTGCATTGATCCAGAGTGAAGAGGGGCTTCAATGGAAAGAGAGATTACTATAATTCCTTCGGTCTCAGGAGAAACAAGTTTAGTATTGCTGCATAAAAGGGATATAATCAACCATGCTTCTAGCATAACTGTGGCATTTATAATCTTTCAGTCATATCCTAGATCTAAAAGAATTCTGGGATTGAATGATCTCTAATTTTCCTTCTCATGCAAAAATTCTTTGAGTTTATGTATCTCAATGTTGTAAGAATTTTGTAAAGAAAGATGTGAGGTTCAGGATAAGGTAGTTAAGGTGGTCTTAAAATGGTTATATTTTCCTGAACTCACTTCCATCCTATACTCTGGGTTCCTTCAAGACTTTCCAAATATTTGGGTTTTATGATTTTAGGAATTATAGAAAAATACTAAGACTTCCACAAAATTCCACAAAATCATTGTCCTGTCTATAGCATTGTACCTGAAATTCTCCCCACAGGTTTCTATTGCCTTAGTTTTAGAGTTTAAAACCTTTTCAAAGTTCAGATCAGACAGTAAACTATGCCCGATCATTTGAACTTGAGTGTGAATGAAGGTTTGGATGTGAAAGCAGATTTATTATTATTATTATCATTATCATTACTGTCTTTATCATGATAATAGAGAAATTGTTACTGGGCATGCAAGTAAGACTTTAAGCAGAAAGGGAAAAAGAGCACAGAATAGGATAGCTGGATCATCAAAGACAATCCTCCCTAATGTTACATTTTGTCCCATTACTAGCCCTGTTTTCCATGTTTACAACCAATATTGAAGGTTGGACTCCTTAACTGTAAATGGCCAGATTATCACAACTTGGTAAATTAGAATACTGAGAGCAACTTCAAATAGAGAGGAAATGGGGGGAGGGGGTGGAGTAGGTCTTCAGAATAAGGCAAATAGGCACTATGTTTTTTTTTTCTAGTTACACAGCTAAAGAAATGGCAAAGTAATGAGATTTGGTCTTAAAGGTCTCCATAAAACTTGGAATGAAGCTCCACTTTATAGATCAATTACAACTCAAGCCTTACACCAATCTCGATAGATCTTCCAGGTATTTATTTTATTTATCCATCTCCTCCTGCTTGTCTCTTTCTGTACAGTGTTAGCGTTACACCTAAAAGAATTTCTCTTTCTTTCTTGAAGCTTCTTGTTACCATCTTTACATTGTTCTTGGTCTTCACAGAAAAAATAAGCATGAAATTATGGGATCTTATAGATGGAAGGAAACTAATTGGTCATGTGGTCTAATCTATATCTGAATAGGAATGTTTTCTAAAAAAAAAAATCTCACTTCTGTTTGAAGATATCCAAAGCCTCAAACATATAATTACCAGGGTCATTCACCAACAGAGGAATAGACAACTGATATGAACATTTTTAAAAAGAAATGCATAGTATGAACAATCATAGTTTTAAAAGTTACAAACTGCTAATAAGAAAAATATTAATTGGTTATAACTGAGATTTTATTTCATAATCAAAATCAACAAAGATGGAAAAGATAGAACCAATCAACATTAGAGGGGCTTTATAAAGACAAAGATACTAATATGCTATGGATGAAGCTGAAAATTTGTCTAAACGTTCTGAAAAATTATTTGGAAATATGTGAGAAATATCACTAAACTATTTATTTCAATTGCAATGTGCCCCAAAGAGGATAAATTCATTGGGAAAGATCCTACGTCTACACCTGTGATTTCATTGACATAGGGACCTCTGAATAAGAGAACTCTTTCTACTAATGCATATCACCCAATTTTCTGTAACTTTAGAGTTTTAGAGGGTTGTTTGGGAAAAATAACCTAATAAAAAACTTACCCAGTGCTAGGCAGCCAGTAGGTGTTTGAAGCAGCACTTGAAACTGTCTTCGTAACTCTGAGTCTGGCTTTTTCCCACTATACTACGTTGTCTCTCAAGGTCTCAAATACTGAAAAATATTAATAGCAGCACTTATGTGGTAGGAAAAATGACAACACCAACAAGGACCAAGAAATAAAATGTGTCTATAAATTGGGGAATGACTGAATAATTCTGGTGTGTCAACCCAATGATATATGTAAGAGATGACATATTAGAGAAATTCCAGGGAACTGGAGAATGTTATGAATTCATGTAGACTGAAGAAGGAACAATAAGGAGAACATTATCTGCAATGACCACAATAATGTAAAGAAAAAAAAACACTGAAAAATATCAGAATTTAGGTTAATGTATTTTCTTGCCTTGGCTCCAGGTGACTCTTGATGAATCATGTTTCCCCATTTTAAACAGAGTAATAGTAATAGACAAGTATAGAATGCTACATACACAGTCAAACATGGTTGATGGGTTAATTAAGTTGGATTAACTGTTGAGTATTTGTGTGTGTGTGTGCATGTGTGTGTGTGTGTAAGGAGTATTTGGAAGTCACATTGATAGTTTAAAAAAGAATCAATAAAATATATATATATATATATATATATATGTTTAAATTTTCCAGTGACAGAGAACTCACTGCCTCTTAAACATCCTTTCTCTTTTTAGTCTACTATTCCAAATTATTTCCTTACATTGACCTGAAATTTTCCTTTTTTTATTTCTATGTCTACAACATCCATCCATCAGTACTAGTTCTGCACCGTAAAGGGGCTCTGTCTTGTCCTGTCTAGTAAAATGTGGTTCCCTCATGATCTGGTAACTAAATGCCATGGCAGGAATGCACAAAATTAAAGATTGTAGTGCCAACTGAATAGGATTGGAAAGATAATTAGATGTGGTATCAAAAAGTTAGTTTCATATGCAAGTCCAGTATGGATAGATAAGTGAAGAATAAGAAATGAATCAATTGATATATTACAATTCCTTAATCCCTTTCCCTAATCTTGTGAAAGGCAAGAGAAGTCAAGCCTTGTGTCCAATCATCAATCAGAATTTATTAAGCATATATTATGGAAAGGTGACATTCAGTACTTCAACTAAAAATCATTTGTTAAGCATCTACTATGTATTATGTTTGCTATTCATTCTCAAAGAGGACCATGACATCAGAGAGATGATGACATAACTTGCAATTGGCTTTGATTTGAGTGAGGGAGGGTTGTGCAAGGTCACCAGCCTCACTTTCTCCTCCAAAGCCATCTGAGTCCAGTGTCCAGATATTCATCAGGATGACTAGAGAAGGCTGAGGATGATTGATGGGAGACCCTGGTCCTTTTAAGTTAAGGTCTGTTCAGGTTCTCACTTTGAGTGAGGCAACACCCATTCAGTGAATAGGCCTCTTTAAGCAGTGAGTCAAGGGATGGCCTCTTTAATAAAAAAAAATCAAACTAGGAGGGGAAGACCCTCAGGCTTGCTGACCAAAAGAGACATAGTTACTATTTCCATTTACTCTGAGCTAGGAGGGCCCAAAAATGTAATATATACAGGGTATACCATTAGATATGGTCGGAACAAGAAAGATGGAAAGACACACGGGGCCTTGTTTACAAGGAATTTATAATTTATCAGACAGAATAAGACATAAACTCAAATAAGAATAAAAAAATGCACTGTATAGGCAAAGGCAAAGGAAAAAGCAAAATGGAGTGCTGGAGTGCCTGGGGGAGAGAGAGAGACAGACAGAGAGAGAGAGAGAAAGAGAGACAGACAGACAGACAGACAGAGAAAGAGAGAGAGAGAGAATTTCAAGCTGGGAGTAACACAGAAAGTTTCATGTGATGGTGTTACCTGAATTGAGCACTGAATTAAGAGAAGCATTTCAATAGGATATGAGATGGGGATGTATTACAGGACTTTGTAGGGGCATGAAGGAGAAAGAGTGTGGTATAAGATACTGGGGGAACTGATAGATTAGTTTGACCACAACAGAGTGTATAAAGAAAAGAATGTGTAAAAAAAAAAAAAAGGCTGGAAAGGGAGGTGGGAGCAGAAGTGTACAGTTCAATGGCCCTCAACCTCTTTGCTACCACTGAAACTGGTTCACAGTTTTCTGCCACTATTTAGCTAGTGTTTCTACTTCTTCTCAGTCAGCAGTATCCCAATATTACTAAGAACTGCTTTAAAAAGGAATCATGGAGAAGTAGAAAGAATGTTAGACTCTGATTAAGGAAAGACTTAGATGTTAATACTAGCTATGTGACCACTGGGGGAAAATTAGCTTAATTTCTCTGAACCTGTTTCTTCATCTGTGAAATGGGTACAATAATAATTGTACTAGCTCTTTTGCAAGGTTTCTATAAAGCACTTCATAGTATCAAGATACTATATAAATGTCAGGTGTTATTGTTTTCACTTATTGCCACATTAACATTAAGTTCTAAGATTGCTCTAAGTTCCTGCAGCTTCTATTCCATGTGTTTACAGAGTAGAAGCTTGCTTGAAAGGGTAGGTATAGAAACATAAGGAGCATCCTTCAACATAGACTCAATTGCAGAAAACAGAAGTTGTCCCATATATAGAATGATGCAATACTGTAAGTAGGAAGTCAGATTTTTTAGGAACAGAGTTCCCAAAAAGAGGTGACAGTGACCATGACTTTTGCTTGCTGAGGACTGAAGAAAAGCAGGCATATCATCGCCCCAAATAAAACAGGTCATCCAGCAGAGAAAGCTAATTAAAGACTTTGAAATAAGGATCTCTAAGAAGAATGAGCACGTGGTTATGATAAAAGCTGTCTCCAGCCTGCCCAAGAAATTGGCCCTGGTAAAAGCCTCATGAAATGGTGTCAATAAAAAAAAGGAATTTGGCAGTTTCAGCAAGAATCAATTCTTTCAAGGGGCAAGAGACAGAAGGAAGAAGATCTTCACCTTCACCCCATAGGATAAAGTCTAGACCTAGTTTGCTTACCTGACTCTATGGCTCTGAAACTCCGGATACCATGGTCTGATTGTAAATATACATGTAGTTAGAATTTTATTAGGGAAGAAGAGGTAGGTTTCTCCTTGGGCAAGTGTGAACCCTTACATACATCTGCATTTCCACCACAGAAATTACTGACTCTCAGGCTTTATTTTTTTTTAAACCAAAACAGAGCATCATCTGAAACTTACAGGAAGTCAGCATTCAGGATATCTGCAGGTCAGCTTTGTCTCTGGAGAAAACTACTTTTAAATTTTTCTCAACTCTCATGAAAGTTAGCTTATATAAGAAAATGTCAGTGTTTTCAGCTTCTTTTCATCTTGAACTTGGTCATCTTGGTCCAGGAAAAGGCAGTCTAATAGAGAAACTACATCAAGTTCAACTACATAGTAGAATAATCCAGGTGAAGGACTTGTATTCAAATCATGACTTCGTTGCTTTCTAGGTTTCAATTTCTTCAGAGGTAAAATAAGACAGTTAGACTATATTGCCTCTAAGTCCCCTTCCAGATCTAAATCAATGAACCTATGAAGTTTATATAACCAAAGGAGATCCTTCATTCATGATAGTCTTGGATTTCTATCTCTACTTATCCTCACATGTGATTTAATGAATAAACAGTAGTTCTTACAAAAAATATTCTGGGGTTTTAGTAGAATGGATACTCCATAGGCATCAACACTATTACAACCTAACCACTATCCTCCAAACTATACTGCATTAAAAAAAAAAGTATGTCCAGAATAAAGAAGGTGGTAATTCCTCTGTATTCTCTATTGGTCAGACCCCATTTTTAGCAATGTGGTTAGTTTTGGATATTGCAGATTATGAAAGATGTATATAAACTGAAGTAAGCCCTGAAGAGGGTAACTAGAATTATAACAAGCTATTGGATTAAAAGTTAGGAAACATTGATTACAAATGTCTAATATTTACTCTTTATGTGATGATGTTCTGAACCTCAGTTTCTCCATTTATAACACTGTAAAACTTGGGTAATAATACTTAGCTTACTGATATTAAAAAGTTGTCAGGCACAAAGGTAATGAGATATGTAGAATGCTTTGTAATCCTTAAAAGACCATAAAAATGTTAGTTATCTTTAAGGAGACTGGACATCATGTCATGTAATCAGATAATAATAATAATAATAATAGCATTTTTATTGCTTTATTATTCTCAAAACACTTTGCACATATCATTTGATCTTCACAAAAAATCAGGTGAAGTAATGCTGTTATTATTGCTATTTTAGAAATGAGAGTACTGAGGCTGATTGAGGGTAAATGATTTGCCTCAGGCCTCATAGTTAGCATGTGCCTGGTAGTAAACTCCAAAGATCTGAGGTACTATTATGGAAAATAAAAAAAGGATTAGATATGTTGTACTTGGCCCCAGAGGGAAAAAACTAGGACAATAGGTAAACAGGTCTGCCCTGAAATTTCTACCAACCTCCTACTTATCCATACAAAATCAACATTTCCTTATCTCTGAAGAAAATTTTAATTGTCAGATCATAGACTAATGGATTTTAATCTGTGAGAAAGCCTATAAGGCATTGAATTCAATGCTTTCATTTTCATAGAAAAGCTGAAGTTCAGAGATGTTAAATATTTTACCCAAAGTCACACAATTATGAAATGATGTTGCTGGGATTTGAACTCAGGTATTCTGAACCATGATTCAGTGCTTTTTCTTTTTTTCCTACTGTACAATGCTGTTTCCCCAGAGAAATGCAGAAAGGGAGAGTGAAGGCATTAATAGTAATTACCCTTGTATTTGAGAAATTGGTTGGGAAATGGGGGATCCAAGATATATAGAAGACATAATTCCTGCCATCCAGGAGCATGAAGTCTTGCTGGACAGAGAAGATGTAAAAACATGAAGCAATTAAAAACCAATACAAAGCAGTATATTATCAAGAACAAGACTGTGGATTTTGTGGTTCATACCCTAAGTGTTATGGGCCATTGGTTTGCCACAGACTTCCTGAATCCTACTCCAAGGCTAGGGGGCCTGCTGAGTGGACTATCTGTCAGTTATCATGTGGTATATTTACATGAAAGCTGACCAGCACTGAGTGGATATAAATGTATTCTATCTATAGCATCTTAGGTTATTAGAGGAGTTGTGGAAGTGATCTGAATTATTAATGTCTTGATTTCCCTATGGGATAGCGCAAACAGATATTCATTTATGCATTTATAAAAAGAAAAACTAAAATGGAACATTGGGAAAACAAAGAGTCAAAGAAATCCTTTGATCAGCCCATGCACTGGCTAGTACAAAAAGGCTTCATTGCCTGGGTTTGATTATTATTTTTTTTTTAAGTTCTATCTCCTGTAGAAGCAGCTTCTACAAATTCACATGAAAGCCTAAATTAAAGTGGTTTTCCCCTCAAAATTGTTGGTACTTTTCACACCTGCCAACTTTACCTTATTTTTAGTTTTTTTTTCTTTCCATTTTTTTTTTTTGATGCAAGTACTTTTCAGATATTTGTAGGCCATTTCCACATGCCTGTTAGTCATCACTCCAAGATGTATACTTTGGCTGTTTTCCTTATTTTTAGCTGCTACTTGTGAATCACAGACAGCATTATTACCAAGGAGGATGGTGGAGCACAGAGCTCCAGTCATTTCAAAGCTGGAAACTCAGACTTCCTGGGTCAGAATCCAGGTTTAGTCACTTTTCTTTATTCCAGTGCCTCAGTTCACTTAATTTCACATATATGTCACCACTTCACTTACCATTCTCTGCTACTCAAGTAAAGGGAGGACTGATCCTTTTATGGCTCTTTTAGTAGCACCTATTTCTCTTCTCTTAAACCTGGGGTAGGTATTTCCCAGCATCATACCTAAGAATTTTTGCACCTGGAACAAAAGGCAAGAGCAATCTGCGATGACAAGGTGAACATGGGAGAGAGAAGAGATAAATACAGACTTCACAATACTAATGTGAATGGGAATACAAGGGTTCTACCCTAGGAATAATTTGATAATGGCTTAAACAATATAATCCAAAAAAAGTATTTTTAAAATTCCTACTGTATACAAGGCATTGTGCCAGGCACTGGGCATACAGAGACAAAACCAAAAACTAATCACTTCTCTCAAGGTGTTTTTAGTCTACTAGATTGGAGCATGGTTGCCATGTATACACAGATAAGTATATATGTGATAAAACAAGAAATGAGAGAACATTAATAGCTAGCAGAATCATGCAAGGCTTTCCGTGTAAGGCAGCACATGAGCTGAGCCTTGAAAAGAGCTAAACATTCTAAGATGTGGAGGTGAGTAGGGAGTGCACTACAGACATGAGGAGAAGTCAGTGCAAAGGCAGGGAAATGGGAAGTGGAATAATAGGTTTGGTGAATAGCAATTGGGCAAGTTTTATTGGAGCATAAGGTGGGTGAAAGAATAACGTAAAATTAGACCAGAAAGTTAGATTAGAACCAGATTGAGAAGGATTTTAAGTACCAGGCTTATGACTTTGTATTTTATCTTAAAGACAATTAGGAGTCAATGAGAAGTGGTGGAGTGGGGAAGTAACAGGATCAGGTGTGAAATTTGATACCTCTGCTCTACCCTCAGTCTCTCTTAATGAAAATTCAGATAATAGTTGCATTTTTTGACTGCCATAATAAACTGTTGACTTATTGAGCTAGTAGTACACTAAAATTCCTGGATCTTTCTAACAAGAAGTGTTTTTTTTTTAAAACAATACCTTCACTGTTCCAATATTTTTGTGCCTTTTTTTGAAGTGAAAGGCAATGCAGCCATTTGTACTGATGGCCAGTAATTTTTTCTCTTGTTAGACTTAGTTTAATGTTCAAATCTGCGAAAATCTTTTGAGATCCAGACTATGTCATTTAACATTTTTTTTTACTCCTACTATGGTTGAGCAATGTTAATTTGACAATTTTTCCATCTGTGTCTTTATCCAAGTCACTGATAGATTTTGAAAACCACAAGACTGAAAGATAATCACATGGGACACTCCACTAGTAATCTTCCAAATGCACTTTGGTTTGTTCAGGAATATTCTGAGTCTAATTGTCAACACAATTCAAAAATATACTCAAACGTCATATTATAACCAAATCACTCCATGTTATGCATGAGAATAACTTGTTATGCAGTGTCATTTGCTTTTCCAAAATCCAGTAATATCTGAACCTATGTAGTATTTCATCTGTACCTCACTTACAGAATTTATCATATCTCATCTTATACCAAAATTATTTTTTCTTATCTAATCTTTCCTATTAGATTAGGATTTCCTAGTAGGATTGCCCTCCTTGAAGGTAGTAGCTGCATTTTATCCATTTTTGTATTTGACCCAGTGCACAGAACCATGCCCATGATAGGTACCACACACAGACACACATACATACAAATATACATATACATGTAGAATTAAATTGAATTAACATTTAGCATTGGAAGAAAATACACCTTTCAAAGAAATGCTAAAATTGCATGATTGTTACATTACAGGGTCTAACTTGAATATATTCAAATATGTTGGAAACATATTTATAGAAAGCATGTCACATTGGAATCAGATTGTTCCATTCCATATATTGATATATCATTCTATATATTTTGTTTTGACATCAATCAAATTACCCTGTCCTAAAAATACATTCCCACACAAAATAATCTGAGATGACAATGCTAAGAAATGTGTGGAATATGAAAGGAATTGAATGGCTAACTAGTCAGTTCGACAATATCACTGAAATCTTCCATTGCCTATATTACAGAGAAAAAGATTACAGTCTGCATTTCCAATGAGATTCAATAACTAAAAAGTCCAGATGCCTCAGGATCAGTGGAATTACCCTCTGCTTTCTTGAAAACTAACTAGACTAGAAGGAATGGAGCAAAGAAAAGAAAAAGAAGGAAGAAAGCACCAAAGGAAGGAAAGAGAGTGTTGTTTAGATCATAAATAGCAAAATTTTAATTTCAGCATAATCTAAATGGTTTTCTGTTGCAAATCCAGTTTCCAATAAGTATCAAGTTTTATATTCCATATATTCTTCTGGCTTGTTACTTATAAACAACTTTGTTTTCATTTCTCAGTTTGAAAATGGGATTTTCCCCCATTTCAAATAAATGATTCATAGATGAATCATAGACTTTGGGAAATTTATGAGTTGAAAAGACATTTTTTAATCCAAAAGGAAGCTCTTATGCTTAATTCATCTTTTCTGGATAGCTCTGTCTTGACAGAATCTGACTAATCAAATGAAAATGAATTGGGAACAATGCCAAAGAAAATAGTAATATGAAACTAAGACAAGGAAATAAAGGCCATCATTCACATGTCAATTATCTGCTTATAAAATAATTCAACTAAATAAATTTTTAGTGAACATCTAAATAGTTCAAAATTTTGAACTGGGTGGACCTAATGCAAAGCTAGACTAAAACAAGTTTGCTCTCAAGGAACTTGCAATTTGATAGTGGGGCAGACGTGCATAGAAATGACTATAACAAAAGAGAAAATGTGCTAGGTGAAATGGAGTCATCCAGACAAAGGACAATTAAAAATTTGGGGAAGGAACAATCAAAGAAGGGGTAAAGGAATAGATCACTCTTGAGTCAGATATTAGAGGAAAGTAGAGATTTCAAGAATTAGAGATAGGGTATAAGAATTCATTCAAGAAATGGGAGACACTATTTGCAAAATAACAAAGAAAAAAAGGATAAGAAAGTGAGATTAAGAATAATCCAATGTTATTATATAGAATTCAAGTAGGAGAGTAGTATGACATAAGACTGAAAGGTATACAGATAAATTGTGGAATGCCTTGAGTACTTGCATTAAGAGTATATAAAAGAGTTATTCCATTGTCTATTGATACTTAAGAAAGTCTTTAGAGTAAAGGACTTATTGATCAAAGTGATATATTTGAAAGATCCCTCTTAAAGTAATATGAATGTTAGGTAAAAGTGGATATGGGGAAACTGAACTCAGGAGACCAGATATGTTGATTTTTACCATAGTTCAGGTGAAAAGTAATGAAGGCCAGAAATAAGGATGTTGCACTTACATTGGACAGAATGGGATGGATTTGAGGGTTCTTGTGGAGGTAGAATAAATAAAAGTTGCTAAATGATTAGATATGGGATTAGGGAGAAGGAAGAGTCAAAGAAGATTCTTGTACTATCCCATGAATGCACTGAAAAAGTCTTGCTACTTATGGACTCCTTGAATGCTTTCTTCAGACAAGGATCAATACTGAGGAAGTTGCAGCAGCTTTTTGAAACTACTGGTGTGGATGAAAAAACAAAACACAACACTGTGAGAACTTTTATGAATTGATGCATAATTAAGTAAGAACAAGGAGAACAATTTGCACAATACCTACCCATTATAAAAGAAAACAAGTGGGAAAATATAAGACCTCTGATCGATGACTAAGTATGACTTCAAAAGAGTGATGATGAATCATACTTCTCTCTTGTCAAGGAAGTAATGGATATTTCTATATCTACATCTAGATAGATGGATAGATAGATAGGATAGAGAGACAGTGAGAGACAGAGACAGAGCTAGAGAGACAGAGACTCATACACAGAAAGAGACAGAGACCCAGAAAGAAAAATCATGGATTCATATGGTACACATTTCTCTTGTTTGTAATGGAAAATTTGTGTGCTTGTCAATTATTTGAATACTTTCAATTAACTAATGTATTCTCCCTCCTATCACCCACATTATATTTTATTGTTTTTATTTTCATTTATTTTGTGAAATATTTCCCAATTGCATTTTTAAAGATTCTTGATTTTCATTTTTAAAAATTTTTATTTCCACATCTCTCTAGCCCCTTTTCCACTCTTTGAGAAGGCAAAGAATAGCATATTAATTATAAATATGAAGTAATATAAAACATATTTCCAATTAGTCATGTAGCAGAAGAAAACACACCAAAAAAGCAAGAAAATTAAGTCAAAAAGAATGAATGCCTCAATCTGCACTAAAAGTTCATCAGTTTTCTCTCTCTCTCTGTCTCTGTCTCTCTGTCTCTGTCTCTCTCTGTCTCTCTCTGTCTCTCTCTCTCTTTCTCTCTCTCTCTCCCTCTCTCTTTGGAGGTAGTAGCATTCCTCATCATGGGTCCCCTTGGAATCCACTTGGATTATTGTTTTGATCAGAGTAGCCAATTCTTTCCCAGTTGATCATCAATACGATGTTGCTATTTCTATGTGCAATGTTCTCTTGGTTCTGCTCAGTACACTTTGCATCAATTCATATAAGTCTTCTTCCCATTTTTTTCTAAAGCCATCCTGCTCATCATTTCTTCTAGCAAAACAGTATACCATCACAATCACATACAAAACTTGTTCATTTATTTGTTAACTGATTGGCATCTCCCCAATTTCTAACACTTTGACCCCATAAAAGAGTTTAATTAAATATTTTTTGTATAAATTGTTCATTTTTCCTTTGATCTCTTTGGGAGACCAATCTAGTAGTGGTAATACTATGTCAAAGGGTATGTGCATTTTTATAGCCTTTTGGACACAGTACCAAATTGTTCTCCAGAATGGTTGGATGAAGTCACAACTCCAATAACAGAGCATTGGTGTCCCTATTTTTCCATTTCTCCTGTATTTGTCATTTTTTTCTTTTCTATCATGTTAGCTAATCTCGTAGGAATGAGGTGGCATCTCAGAGTTGTTTTAATTTTCCATTCTATAATCAAGAATGATTTAGAGCATTTTTTCATATTATCATTGATAGCTTTGATTTTTTTATTCTGAAAATTGTCAATTCATATCTTTTTACTATTTACCAATTGGGGAATGACACTTTTTTTTTCATAGATTTGACTTAGTTCCCTAGATATTTGAAAAATTAGGCCATTATGAAAAAAATTATAATTTCCCCCCAGTTTCCTGTCTTCCTTCTAATTTTATCTACATTACTTTTTTGTGTGCAAAAACTTTAAATTTGACCTGATCAAAATTATCCTTTTTGGATGAAAAATACTATCCACATTCAGAGAAAGAACTTATGGAATCTAAAATGCAGAAAAAAACATACTATTTTCACTTTCTTTTTTTCCCCTTTTGTTCTATTTCTTCTTTCACAACCTGACTAATGTATCAATATGTTTAACACTATTACACATGTATAACCTATATCAGATTGCTTCCCATCTTAGAAGAGGGAAAGGAAGAGCAGAGGGAGGGAGAAAAACTTGAAACTCAAAATATTATTGAAATGAATGGTGAAAACTATCTTTACATGTAATCAGAAAATACTATTTACATTAAAAATAAAAATAAATATCCATTTCACATCCTGGGATCTTCTTTATTTCTTGTTTAGTCATAAACTAATCTGACAAGTATTTTTTTTTGCATGATCCTCTAATTTACTTATGATATCACCCTTTATGTCTAAATAATGTACTCATTTTACCTTATTTGGGGGTATGGTGTGAAATATTGCTGTATGCCTAGTTTTTTCCAAAGTGCTTTCCAATTTTTCCAGCAGTTTTTGTCCAGTGGTGAGTTTTAGCCCTCAAAACTTGGATCTTTAGGTTTATCAAACACCAGATTGCTATTATCATTTATTATTGTGTACTATTGCATTAACCAAATCTATTCCTCTGATATATCACTCTATTTCTTAGTCAGTACCAGATTGTTTTTGGGATTATAGCTTTGTAACATAGTTTGAAATCTGGTATTGCTAATCCACTGTCCACATCTTTTTTTTCATTGATTCCCTTGATGTTCTTGACCTTTTATTCTTTCATTTGAAATTTGTTATCAGTTTTTCTATCTCTCTGTAAAATAATTCTTGGGTAGTTTCATTGGCATGGCACTGAATAAGTAAATTAATTTAAATAGAATTGTCATTTTTAATATATTGCACCGGCCTAGGTATGAACAATTAATATTTCTTGAATTGTTTAGCTCTTTCTTATTTATGCAAAAAGGTTTTGTTTTTTGGGTTTTGGGGTGTTTTTTGAGGGGTAGTAATTATGTTTATATAGTCCCTAAATTTGTCTTTAATGTAGACTCCCAAGTATTTTATATTATCTTTAGTTATTATAAATTGAATTTCTCCCTGATGTGTTTTGTTGGTAATTTATCAAATGCTAATGATTTGTGTGAAATTATATTAAAACCTACTACTTTGCTAAAATTGTTGATTGTTTCAATGAGTTTTTTAGTTGATTCTCTAGGGTTCTCTAAGTATATCATCATATCATCTGCAAAGAGTATTGTTTTTTTTTTCTTATTGCCTATTTTTATTCCTTGAATTTCTTTTTTCTTGTTTTATTGCTGGAGCTACACTTCTAATACCATATTACATAATAGTGGTGATAATGGACAACATGGTTTCACTTTTGATCTTTTGGGAAGGATTTTAAGTGTATCCCCACTTAAGACAATGCTTGCTTTTGGTTTTAGATAAATATTACTTCTCATTTTAAGAAAGATTCCTGTGATTCATATGCTTTTTAGTGTTTTTTTATAGGAATGTTTGTTGCATTTTGTCAATTTTTTTTCCTTCTATTGAGATAATAATATACTGTTTGTTGCTCTGTTGCAGATATGGTTAATGACATTTATTGTTTTTCTAATACTGAACCAACCCTGCCATTCCTAGTAGAAATTCCAACTGGTTGTAGTGTATTAACTTTGTGATATACGGTATTGCTAGTATTTTATTTAAAAATTTTACATAGATATTCATTAGGGAAATAGGCCTATAGTTTTCTTTTTTCTGTTTTTGTTCTCCCTGGTTTACGTATCAAAATAATACTTGAGTCACAAAAGGAATTTGGTAGGACTCCTTATTTGCCTGTTGTTATTGTTTTTCAAATAGTTTATATAGTATTGGGATTAGCTATTCCTTAAATGTTGTTAGAATTCACATGTAAACCTCTCTGCTCCTGGAATTTTTTTTTCCTTAGGGCTCTCATTTATTGCTTGTCTAATTAGTTTTTTTTCTAAGTAAGGGTTATTTATATATTCTATTTACTCTTCTGTTAATCTGGCCAATTTATATTTTTGAAATTTTCATCCATTTCATTTAGATTGTCAATTTTACTGATATATTTTACACCTATTATTGGTGCATTCACCCCTTTAATTTTTTATACTGATAATTTGATTTTCCTCTTTCATTATCTTTAATAAAATTAAGCAACAATTATTTCCCATTAACCAGCTCTTAGTTTTATTTATTAGTTAAACTTCCATTTTTTTTTACTTTCATTTTTATTAATCTCTCCTTTGATTTTCAGGATTTTCATTTCGGAGTTTAATGAAGTATTTTTAATTTCTTCTTCTTCTTTGTTTGTTTGTTATATGACCATTTCATTGTTCTACTTTTTCTTTTTTTAATTGATGTATGCAATTAGAGATATAAATTTTCATGTAAATACTATTTTGGCTGAATCCCATTAGTTCCCTGTGTTGTTTCATTGTTGTCATTCATATTTCAAGAAATTATAAAGGAAATTGTTTGATATCCTTGAATCAAAGGGCAAAATAGAAAATGAAAGAATCCTCCAATCACATCTTGAAAGTGATTCCAAGATGAAAATTGTCATGGATATTATAGCCAAAATCCAGAGCTCCCAGGTCAAGGAGAAAACATTTCAAGTAGCCAGAAAGTAACCATTTAAATATAATACAACCACAGTAAGGATTAAATAAGGTTTAATAGCTTCCAAGTTAATGGAGTAAAGGGCTTTGAATATTATATTCCAGAAAGCAAAGTAGCTAGGATTACAACCAAGAATAACCTTCCCAGAAAAAAAAAACAAAAACAAAAACTAACCATAATCTTTTTTTGGGGGTATCTTTTATGAAATAAAATACTTTCAAGCATTCCAGAAGCAAAAACCAGAGCTGACTGAAAAATTTGACATACAAATAGAAGAATCAAGAGAAGCATAGGAAGGTAAACATGAAAGAGAAATCATATATAACTCAATAATGTTAAATTATTTGTATTCTTAATTGGAAAGATATACATGTAATTCCTAAGAGCTTTATCATTATTAGGGAAGTTAGATGGAGCCTACATAGATAGAGGCCATGAGTATGAGTCAATTAGGTGGGAATTGTATCAAAAATAAAGTAGTAAGATGAACTCAGAGAAGGGGGAAAGAAGAGGCAGAATTCAGAAAATTTTCTTACAAAAAATTGGTGTATAAGGGAGAGCTTTTTAAGTGGAGGGGAAAATGGAGGTGACTGGCAGACAATGCTTGAATCTCACTGTAATTGCAATTGGTTCAAAGAGGGAACTATATATCTATATCTATCTATCTATCTATCTATGTATATGTACACTAAGTTGGATATAAAAATCTATCATACCTAGAGCAGGGAAATAACTGGAGAAGGGAATAAAAGAAAGGGGAAGGGATGATAAATGAGAGGTGGATTAAGGGAGGCAGTGGTCAAAGCAAAACCTTTGAGAAGAGATAGGATAAAAAGAAACAAATAAGGATAAACCGAGGAAAATAAGAGGGAGGGAAATATACAGTAATCATAACCTTGAATGTGAATGGGATAAGAACATCCATAAAAAGGAAGTGGGTAGAAGAATAGATTTCAAACTAGAATCTAATAATATGCTGTTTACAATAGAAACACATGAAACAGAAAGACATACAGAGAATTAAAGTAAGTAGCAGAAAAAATTGTCTATTATGCCTCAGTTGAAGTAAAAGAAAAAGACAAGAGTAGCAATAATAATCTCAGACAAAGGCAAATAAAAAATAGGCTGAATTAAAAGACAAAATCAGACAAGCTACATTTTTTTCCCTCTAAATGGTACCATAGAAAATGAAGCAACATACAAAAACTTTACAGCAAGTTTATCTGAGAAAGGTCTCATTTCTCAAATATTTATGGAAGTGAGTCAACTTTATAAAAATAAAGCAAATATAAAAATTTTTAAAAATCTGCAATTGATAAATTGTCAAAGGATATGAATAGGAAGTTTTCAAAAGAAGAAATCAAAGTTATGAATAGTTATATAAAAATGCTTTCAGTCACTTTTGATCAGAGAAATGCAAATTTAAACTTCTCTGAAGTACCACCTCACATCTATCAGAAATAACAAATGTTGGAAGGGATGAGGAAAAATAGGTACAACAATGAATTGTTGATAAGAGTAGTGAACTGGTCCAAGCATTCTGGAGAGCAATTTGGAAATATGCCCAAAGAGTCATAAATCTTTGCATACTCTTTTGATTCAGCAATACCACATTTAGGTCTATAACCCAAAGAGATCAAAGAAAAGGAAAAAATAAACTATTTATTAAAAAAGATACATATAGTGTCTCTTTTTGTGGTAACAAAAAATTGGAAATCAAGAAGATGCTCATTGGTTGCCAAATGGCTGAACAAGATAGGGCATATGATTATGGTGGAGTACATAGTGCTAGTGAAAATGGTAAGGGGGTTGCTTTAAAAAAAAAAGCATGGCAAGACCTATATGAACTGATACAAAGTGAAGTGAGAAGAATTGGGAGATCATTTTTCACAGTAATAGCAACATTGTAAAGATAATGAATTGTATAAGACTTAACTGATCTGATTAGTGCAATGATCCAAGGCAGTTCCAAAGAACTCATGACGAAAAATATTCTCCACTTCCAGACAGAGAACTGAGGGACTCGGTGTGAATTTAAGCACACTTTTATCACTTTTTAATTTTTCTTGCTTTTTTGTGATATGGCTAATATGGAAATATTTTGTATTACTTCATGTGTATAACTGATATTATATTGCTTGCCTTCTCAGTGGATTGTGATAGAATTTGAAGAGTACTTGGAACCCATCTTTTTGAAGAATATTCAAAAGAAATAAATGCTAAATAAGAAAACAATAAGATATCTTTCTCCCCTTCAATTTTTTTTAACTTAAAAGTATTAAATTACTTCGTTACCCATTAATTTTTCATCTATGTTACCATGACCCATTTTTTAAACATTATTTTAATTTCATGTAAAAACTATTTTTAACCTTTTTAAAAATTGAATTCCAAAATCTTTCTCTGCCTCATTTCTCTCTCTCTCATTGACAAGACAAGTGATTTAATACAGGTTATACACACAATCATACAAAACATATTTCCATATTAGTTTTTTGTGAAAGAAAATACAGACCCTCTCCCCCCCAAAAAAACCAGGAAAATTGAGAAAGTTTTAAAAAAAATATGCATCAATCTGCATTCAGATATCATTACTTCTTTCTCTGAAGGTGGATAGTATTTTTCATCATAAGTATTTTGGAATTGTCTTGGATCTTTGTATTACTGAGAATAGCTAAGCCATTTACAATTAATCATCTTAAAATATTGCTGTTAAAATGTACAATGTTCTCCTGGTTCTGTTCCCTTCACTTTGCATCAAGCTAAGTCTTTCCAGGTTGTTCTGAAAGCATCCTGCTCATCATTTCTTATAGCACAATAGTATTCCACCGTGATCATATACCACAACTTGTTCAGCTATTCCCCATTTGACAGGCATCCCCTCAATTTCCAATTCTTTGCACGTCAAAAAGAAATGCTATAAATATTTTATACGTTTGGGTCCTTTTTTTTTTTTAACTCTGGGGGATACAGACCTACTAGTGTTACTTCTTGTCCAAAGGTAAGCATTGTTTTATAGCCCCTTTGACATAGTTTCAACTTATTCTCCAGAATGATTGGATCAGTTCACAACTCCACCAACAGTGCTTTTTTGCTGTTGCTCAGTCATTTCAGTCATGTCTGACTCTCTGTGACTCATTTGGGGTTTTCTTGGCAACAATGCTGAAATGGTTTGCTGTGTTCTTCTCTAGCTAATTTGAAGATAAGGAAACTAAGGCAAACAGTATTAAGTGACTTGCCCAGGATCACACAGCTAGTAAGATCCTAAGCCTGGATTTAAAATTAGGTCTTCCTGCCTCTAGGCCTCACACTCTATCCACTGTGGCACCTAACTTTTCCAGTATCCCAATTTTCCCACATACCCTCCAACATGTTATTTTTCTTTTCTATCATATAGGTCAATTTGTTCAGTGTGAGGTTTTTCTTTGCATGTAATTTAATTTTCAATAACTTATACTGATGTGACAGGTAGGTGGCACAGTTGATAGAATACCAACTCTGGAGTCAGGAGGATCTGAGTTCATGTTTGACCTCTGACACTTACTAGTTATCTGACACTGGTCAAGTCACTTAACCCTAATTTTCTCAATTCCTTATCTCTAAAATGAGCTAGAGAAGAAGATGGAAAGCCATTCCAATATCTTTGCCAAGAAAACCCTAGAAATGGTCACAGACAGCCAGATAAGATAAAACAACTCAACAACAAAACCAATCAGTAGTGAGGTAGAGTATTTTTATAAGACTATAGACAGCTTTGATTTCTTCATCTGTAAAATACCAGTTCATATACTTTGACCATTTATCAATTGGGGAATGACTTGTATTCTCATAAATTTAACTTAGTTCTCTATGTATTTGAGAAATTAGGACTTTATTAGAAAAACTTCCTGTAAATTTTTTCAGAGTTATGATTACTAGCAATGTATTTCCCCCATCCTATTATTTTTGCTTTGTTTATCCTTGACTTCCAAATTTTCTCCATCCTACTCCTCCTCCACCCATTTAGAAGGCTAGCAATGCAATATCAATTATAAATGTGAAGTCATGCAAAACATATTTCCATATTAGTTATGTTATGAAAGAAAACACACAAAAAAAACAAGAAAAATAAAGTAAAAAGTAAACTTGAATCTGCACTCAAAGTTAATCAGTTCTGTCTCTTCAGGTAGATAGCATTCTTCATCATAGGTCATCTGGAATTGACTTGGATCATTGTCTTGATCAGAGTAGCCAGTTCTTTCCTAGCTGATCATCATTACAATATTGCTGTTACTATGTACAGTGTTCTCTTGGTTCTGCTCATTTCACTTTGCATCAATTTATATGACTCCCCAGATTTTTCTGAAGTCATCCTGTTCATCATTTCTTATAGCACGATAGAATTCAATCACAATTATATACCGTAATTTGTTCATTTATTCCTCAACTGATGGGCATCCCCTCAATTTCCAAATTTTTGACACGACAAAAAGAATTTCAATAAATATTTTTGAACAAATAGGTCCTTTTCTCTTTTCTTTGATCTCTAGGATACAGATCTAGTAATGGTATTACTGGGTCAAAGGGTTTTATAGCCCTTTGGACATAGTTCCAAATTATTCTACAGAATGTTTGGACAATTTCACAACTTTACCAATAGTTCACTACATCCTCTCCAGCAATTGCCATTTTCCATTTTTTTTGTCATGTTAACCAATCTGAAAGGTGTGAGGTAGCATCTTAGAGTTGTTTTAATTTGCATTTCTCTAATCAGTACTTAGAGCATTTTTATGAGATTATTGATAGCCTTGCTTTATTCTGAAAACACATTGTTCATATCCTTTGACCTTCATCAACTGGGGATAGTTCCAAATTGTTCTCTAGAATGGTTAGACCAGTTGCCAACTCCACCAACAGTTCATTAGTGTCCTTATTTTTCTACATCTCCATCTCCATTTGTCATTTTTCTTTTCTGTCATGGTAAGCCATTTCATAGATTGAAATGGTATCTTAGAGTTGTTTTAATTTTCCATTCTATGATCAATAGTTATTTGGAGCACTTTTTTTATATGACTATTGATCACTTTGATTTCAAATTCTGAAAATTGCCTATTCACATCCTTTGACCATTTATCAATTGCATTCTCAATGAGGAATGAAGGGAATGATAAAGGGAATAATTTGGAATTCAAATTTTAAAAAAGTGAATGTTGAAAACATTTTACATGTAAATAGGGAAAAATAAGCTATTAAATATATTGTATAAAATTAAGCTTATTTTTGCTTTTGCTTTATCTGCAATCATTATTACCTCTCCCTTTGTTATTTCAGCTGAAACAAAATAGATTCTGTTCTATTCCTTTGTTTTAACTTTCTCTGTGTCTCTTTGTGTCTATGTGTCTTTGTTTCTGTGTCTGTTTACAAAAAACAGCATATTGTTGGATTCTGGTTTCTAATCCATTTTACTATCTGTTTTATTTTATGGGTGAATTCATCCAATTTACATTCATAGTTATTATTACTAACTACATTTCCCTCTATTCTCTTTTCTTCTGTTTAACCTTCTCTATTTTGACACTGTCCCATCCTCAAAAAATCTTTTTGTATTTTTATCACTGCCCTCATTTATTTGCCTTTCATCACCTCCACTTTCTCCTATACCCTTCTTCTTCCAATTCCCTACTGGGTTTGATGGATTTCTATATCCAATCATGTGAGTTTGTGTGCATGTGTATGTGTGATTGTGTGTGTGTGTGTTTTCTTTCCTCTTTGAACTAATTAAGATGTGAATGAGGTTCAATTTAAATATTTCACATTCACCCTCACCATTTCCCCCACCACTATAAAAGCTCTTCCTTGTGTGCTTGTTTTGAAATAGTTTTCTCCATTCTTCTCTCCCTTCTCCCCTTCCCCAGTGCTTTTCTTTTTGCTCCCTCATATATTTTTTTGAGAATATCCTAACATAGCTGACTTGCTCCCATGCACTCTCCCTTTGTGGAGTCATTCTAACTGCTCTAATATTGTTAAAATTCTTAGCTGTTACATGTATCATTTTCTGAATGCAGTAGAAAGGCTGTTAATTGCCTTTTCATAAATTTCTTCCATCACTTTATCCATTTTTCTTCTACTACTCTTATTTGATTTTGAAAATAATTTCTAGCTCTTCCGGAAATTCTTGTTAGGCTTGTGTCCAATTCACATTTTGTCTCTTTAGGCTTTGCTTGTAGCTTTTTTGATAGCATTATCTTCTTCTGAGTTTGGGTCTTTTTCTAACCTGCCACCACAGTAACTTTTACTGTCAGATTCTTTGTTGTTGTTGTTGTTTGCTTATTTTCCAGTCTATTTCTTGATTTTGAACTTTATTTTAAAATTGAGCTCTGTTTCTCAGATAGGGTTAAGGCTTCAGGCTTTTTTGCACTGCTATTCTCAGAGCAAGTTCTAGGGATTTGGAAGTTTTTGATGCCTTCAAGGTAGTTTGGTCTAGGGAGAGGTTTGGTCACTTCTCTCCTAGTCTTCTCTGGTCCCTACTGAGGAAAGGCTCCTGAACACTTATTAGGAGTAAGCTATATTGCTCATCATGGTTCCCACTCCCTTGTGACTAGAGTTGATAGTGCTTTTCAAAGCCCCTGTTTTTTTGTAACTGAAAGTGCTCCTTACTACCCTTAGCCCAGAAAAGGGAATAGGCAATGAAATTGCCAAACAGCATCTAATCTTGTGACCATTGCCAACACAGTGGACCCCTGTTGTCTCTTTCTGACCAGTTGCCTGATCCTTTTAGTGGTCTGGATTGAGTGCTCACAAAGTTGCTGTTGCTGCTGTCACTACCACCAAGTACCACCACTGGTGTTGTAGCCACCTGGGTTCTTAGCCATATCACAGATTTCTCCTTCTGACCTTCTAAGTTATCTTGGGCTAGAAGAATATCTCACCCTGAGCTATTGTTGGCCCTACCACTCCATAATTTGATTTGAAGTGTTGTTTCAAGGTTCTTTGAAGGCAATGTTTGGTGAGGCTGGCTATAATGCTTCTTCTACATCTTGCCTCTATTCCTGGAAGTGGGATGATTTCTTTTTTAAAGAAAAACAAAAATTTCATGATAAATATTCATAGTAAAAAAAAAAATCTGTATTTGCCTTGAGGAAAAAAAATCTTTCTTCTCCCAGAATCCATTACTTCCCTATTAAGAGTTAGGTAGCATACCTTATAAATGTTTCTATAGGGCCATGATGGGTCATTTCATTGATCAGATTTCCTAATCTTTCAAAGCTATTTCTCTTTACATTTTTGTTACTTAATAAACTGTTCTGGATCTACTCACTGCACTCTGACTCAATTTATACAAATTCTACCAGATTTCTCCAAAAATATCTGTCATCACTTCTTAAGACACAAAAATTCTATTACATCACAATTTATTCATCCACCCCCCAATTATTGGGCACCCCCTTATTTTCCAGTATTTTTCCAACCACTAAAAAAGCAACTATAAAATTTTTGTGCACATATGATCCTTTTCCTCTTTCTGTGATCTCTTTGGAAGTATGTAATGATATGTAAATAATGGTATCACTGAATCAAAGGATATGGACAGCTTAGTAACTTTGGGGGCATAACTCCAAAGCATTTTCAAGAATGGCTGGAACAATTCTTAGCTCCACCAACAATGCATTAAAGTGACTGTATTTCTTTGACCTCGCCAATATTTGTCATTTTTCCTTTTTGTAAACATCTGATGTGTGTGAGGTAGAATATCAGTGTCACTTTAATTTCTATTTCTTTAATTATTAGTATATTTGAGATATTTTTTCAGATATGGTTTTTGATAGGTAGGATTTTTCCTTCAAAAAACTTCTTGTTCATATTCCTTGACTATTTTTTGAATCAGAAAAATGACTTATTCTTATAAATTTGAATCTTTAGCTCATTTATCTTGGAAATTACACCCTTATCAGAAAATCTTTCTAAAATAATTACCACCTCCCTGTCACTTGCATCTTCCTGATTTTGGTTAAATTGCTTTTGTTTATGTAAAAACATTAAGAAAAAAAGATACTCAAATTGTCTTTTTTTAAATCTGTGATCATCTCTATTCTTTTTAATTTTTTAAATAAATTATTCACTATCCTTAGATCTAAAATGTTATTTGTAGGGAAATGTAAATGTTTGTATGTATTTATTAAATTCATAATAATTCAAAAGATTTTTTAGGAACTACATTAGCTAATACTCCTTGCTAAGTTTCCCAGGTTTACTGGTCCAAGGAGTAAGATACTAAGTGTTTGGCTGGTGGTAGCAGAGAAAATGTATCATAAGAGCAGAGCTAGTGAGGGTCATAAGAAATATATATTTTTAAAAAGATTCAATTAGATTATGAGGGCTTCAAATTAGAATGTAGGGGACATATAAAAGAGAAAAATTGGGCAAATAAAACTATAATAGTAGATTTTTATGAAAGAGAAGGAATATAAAGCTCATTCAAGAATTCTCTGGAGAAAATAACTAATGAAGTTCAGGAGCAATGCATGTTGTCTGAAATGCATATAAACTAATCTACAGAGAACAGATAATGAAAAAAATGAAGTTAGGATCTTAAATCAAGGGAATAAATACCAAATCATACGTATTTCTGAGAATAGTTAGGGAGTTAAAATATGATGACGACAGTTGTAAAGTATAACTTTTATAATCAATTTATGAATTTATAATGTTTAGGATTTGTTTCACAGAAGCTGGAAGTTCAGGGACTATTCAGAGGCTAAATACCACTCTTATTGACAACTACTATATTTCCAACCTAGGTCTCTCTTCCTTAGGCAGCCCAGACAGCTGCCATCTGTTCCTTGTGGGCTCACCATATTAAAGCTAAACTTAGTATGGACAATGGATTGGCATAGCTCACTTCATCTTACAACTCTTGAGCTCAAGAGATCAGCCAGTCTCAGCCATCTTGCTAAGATTACAAGAATGTGTCATCACACAATGCCTTAAGGATGTGGAAAAGAAAGTAGCACTATGTTTTTCTGTTTAAGTATACATTTTTGGTTATATTTCTAAGGAAATTCTATGCCCAAAGGAAAAAATATAGTAAAACTCTTGTGGGTGAGAGTAAAAGGAAAAGCAGAAGCAATATTTCTGTAGGTGAATGGTATAGAATGTAGGCAAGATAGAGGGGTTTAAGATACAAGATACTTTACTAAAGATTCTTTCCTAAATCATATTTTAGAAGTGGAACAAAGGAAAGAAATCATAGTAAATTAGAGACTATTGGAATGTCTGCTGGACATCTCTTCCTGTTAAAAGAAGAGTACCTGAAAAGTTGTTGATTTTTCTGTCTGCTAATTTCATCTCTGAGAAAGCTGAAGAAACAATAGTTTTGTACTTACCTTTCACCAACAAGGGATAAATGGTGGGTAAAATTGAAGGGATGAGAGACTTAGAAGAAAGATAACATGTTATGTTAGGTGGGATGCGAATAAAAATTGGTTATAGTCAGAAATGAATCTTGGATTTTAGGAAAGTCGTTTTCAAATTATTCTGAGAAAAGTTAGATATTGTTAGAGATTCTTAAAGTGATGAGATAGGGGGAGGCGGTTCTCAAACTAAAAGGTTGAAGATTAATAATTTCTTCCATTGAGAATAAGAATGGGATGAAGAAATAGATGTGGTTTCACAGACAATACTCTAGTGAGGTTACATTTTAATATGGCAAGTACTTTTATTAAGACCTTACTATGGTTTCGGCATAGTGCTAAGTTCTGGAAATAGGAGGAAAAAAAAACAAACAAGACAGTCCATATTCTCTAGGAGCTTATGTTGTATTAGAAAAAAGACAACATATTTAGAGGAATGGTAGTAAAGAGAGGTATTTTGGTTAAGGGATTTATAAGAATGGTGATTTGAGTTAAAGACTGATAGTCTAATATGGTGTTTCCAGGAACATTGTATATTTGATTACAATTCTTTGAGGAAGACATGGAAATAAGGAAGGAAACATGAATTGTAAGAGATTGGATAAGTCTAGAAAAGGTTCACCAACAATCACGTGATATAGGTGCTATCATTATCCCCATTTTACAGATGAGAAAACTGAAATTGAGAGAGATTAAATGACTTGCCTATACCAATACAGCTGATAAATTGTTGCATCAGGATTCTACACAGTTCTTGCTGATTCCAAGACCTAAACTATAGGCAGTATATCACACCACCCTGAAAAGACAAGTATGAAGCCTAATCTATACTTACTGCACAGACAAGGCCTACTTTTCTTAGTTAAGGGGCAAATTTAGAAACAATGATTCAAATCCAACTCTTTTTTTTTAAACTTTTTGTGGATGAATTTGGGGAAGAATGACTTGTAGGAGAACAGTTCATTTCACTAGACCTTTATTCTTCCCTATGCAGCTCCCTTTATTCTATTGACTACCTTCTCATTTAGCCCTCCCTTCTGCTTTTTGAATCCATTGCCTTCCTCCATGATGTTTCTGTTGTTATGTTGAGTCTTCCTGACTCCAAGCCCAGCACTCTAACTGTTGAGCCACCTAGCAGCCCTTAGTGAAAAGACTAGGTTTCAGTAGATCTCTATTTCAGGGTAAGCCATCCCACTAACTTTACCTTTATGGTTTTGGACTAATCGTGTTAACTCTCCATGCTTCAATTTCCTCACAGAGTTGTTGTGAAGGTATGAAAGTGCTTTCTAGCATCTAAGGCCATGTGCAAACAAAGGATTTGGGGGGGGGGGTGTTATCAGGATGAGCAAAGTGTATTGAAGTTGGGAAAAGAAGCAGAAATAAATGAAGTTTTGCCTGAGTGTGAGAGCAAAGGATGAGCTGGCAAGATTCATGAACAAAGTGTATTTCAGGCAAAGTCTGGTTCTTTCAGTTTTTTAGTACATAAAATCAGTCAGCAGCATCACAGGGCAAACTCATGGCAAAGTACAACAAGGGACATATAGATAGATATAGATATAAATGCTTGTGTGTGTATGTCTGCATGTATCTATGCATGAATGTATGCATGTATGCATAGACGTAAATTCCTATAAATATATCCTCTGCATAAATAAATATATGAAAATACATGGCTATGTTTATGTAGCTAGGTACACATATAGCTACATAAAATGCCAGAAAATTTGTTCTCCATGGGTATATGGATTTATGTTGTGATTAGCCAATCGCATGTATTATGGTGAAGACTCAGCCTCTGGTGAGCAATGAAACACAGGAAGCACAATTCTTAAGCCTTGCCTTAAGCTTGCAAATCATTATCTCAGTTCTGGTTCCTGGTAATATTTGGAGAACATTTTTCAATATTGCTCTGAATCATGCATATCAGGGAGGATTCTCTATAGGAATTCTACTCTACTGGCCTTTCAGAAATGTTATTGGGCACATCAGATTTAAGTAATGGGGGTTGGGTGGGGGCTTCCATCTAGGGCCCAGGTGTCTCCAAATAAACTAGAGTCCTCAAGTGAGCTACTGTGGAGAGAACACTGATTCCAGGCCACGGACCTTGCAGGAAATTCTATACCAACACAGTTAAATGAAAGATATAATGTATACCAACCAGGAAGAACTCCACAGATGTGGAACACAAAAGCATCACAAGCACTCAGCTCCTCAAAAATTAATTCATTGAAAATGACTGAAAGCCAAGAGTTTCAATAAACTGACAGGAAGCTCAACCAATTTCAGTGAAGTAGGTATTGTTTTGGAGATTGACACATAGCTTATAAGTATTAGGTGAAACAAGCAAAAAAAATCTTTATTAAAAAAGAATTAATGGAAAACTAATTAAAGTTTTGCAGGAAACTTTTCCCTCAGCCATAGCTGCTACAATTCAGCCCTATAGATTGAACAACAGAGGGCTGAGGAGAGGAAGTTATAGCATCAGTGACAAAGGGACAGTTGAAGAAGGACCTATTTAAGGCATTATGATGTAATGAAAAGTATACTGACAGGAAAACCAAAGTCCTGTGCTCTAATCTTGTGCTCCATATCTTACTGTATGGCATTGGGTAAATGGTTTCACACCTCTTGACTTTAATTTTCCCATGTGTGAAATGGACATAGAAATTGAAGTGCCTGCCTCAATTAACTAAGTATTTGTTAAGCACCTTTTATGTCCCAGGCACTGTACTAGGTGCTAGGTACATTAAAACAATGAATGAAACAATCTTAACTTATAGAGATCTTAATTATATTCTACCAGCAGGTGGGGGGGTCATTTTGAGGAAGGTATTTTTAATACCATGTAGCTAGGCACTGTGGTATGTAGAGCCCTGAGCCTAGAGTCAGGAAAATCTGAGTTCAATTCTAGCATCTCACTCTGATTAACTGTGTTGTATAAGTTAAGTCAAGCAAATTCTGTTTTCTTTACTTTCCTTATCTGTAAAATAGGGATAAGAATGGCACTTACTTTTAGGGTTATGATGAGGATCAAATGAGGTAATATTTGAAAGTGGTTGCCACATAGTGGGTAATATGTCAATGCTAGCTATTGTTGTTATGATAGATCATGCAGTACTATGGAAAAGTGAGCTGCATATATTACCCTGAATCTAAATCCCAGAAGACTAGTATGAGACCCTAAATGTTTAGCAAATCTACTAGAAGTAGCTGAGGTGTGTGTGCTGATAGCTGCATTCAATGGGAAGAATTCTAGGCATTTAGACAATAGGTCAATGTTCAATTATTGTTTACATTTACTCACTATGTTACTTTGGGCAAATCAGCCTCAGTTTCCTCATCTGTAAGATAGGTCATAAGTGATAGGATTATAAGTCTAGAGCTAACATTGAATTTAGAAGACAAGTTGACCATCCTCTTTTTTTTTAATTTTCTTTTCTCCCCCCCTCAATATCTAGGGAAAAAAAAACTGAGCAAAAAGTGGGAACACAATAAATAGAATGCCAGTATCAGACTTGAACCCTCCCTTCCTTTACTCAAAGATTTAATAAACCTAAATCCAGAAATCCATCTTCTTTTTTCTCTTGCTGTAATAATTTTTACCCACTCATTTGTCCCACACCTGAATAGAGTGACAGTACTGCATGTGACTAATTAAAATTATTCTTTATTCTAAGTTGAGATCCACTAATTTATGTTTGACCAAAATAGTTTCTCTCCATTCTATTATCTATGTGGAACAAAGATGTTCATGATGAGGGGGTGGGGTGTAAATTATGATGAAAGGTCTCCAGGAACCACTTGAATCTCAATATCCCACCCTCTGTCCCAATACTTTCTCCATAGGACTTTCCATGCCCACTTCATTGAACTCTACCTTTTCCGTCAGGGGTGCATGGAGTATTCAGGGAAAACTAGCACCTCTGGTCTGAGGGCTTGACAAGCCCTTTTCAGAGCTGCTCATCTACCTTTAGTGTCTACTTTTCAGCCAACACCCACCTGTGACTCCAAGAAGCTGTAACATGTGCAATAGCCACTCCTCTGTAAAACCATCTCAGTAGACCAACTAAACCAGTTTATCACCAACAGGCCTCAGTTCTGCAAGCGCTTTAGAGGAATGTCTGCCCTAAGCATGTGAAGGCATTGCCCTAGCAGAACAGGTAGATGAGAACAATTTGTTCTAATGGCCATTCAGGCAACTGAAACAGGCACTGCGAAGTGTTTAGAGTTTGGTCAGACATTAAAGACACCAATGAAAGTCATTCATTGCATCCTAGGCCATCAATGATTGTCTTGACTTTTGTCTTGCCACTGGACTTTGATGACTCTGGAAGTGAAAGTGAGGCTAACAACTTTGCTCAACTCTGTCTCTCTTAAGTCCAATCCATATGCAAATCAAGACATCATCCCATTTTGTCACTGGTCCTCATCAAAACAAAGGATGAACAACAACCTTTTCCATCTGTACTTGTTGCTCTAATATCAGCCTTGCCATGTGGAATAGAGTTACAAAGGGTTTCCTTGCTCAATATAAGCCAGGAGTATAATGATATCCCACAAATTATAGCTATAGCACCCACTAAGGTGTCTACCAATTAAGCAATTTAGCTGACTTTGGCTCTCTGCTTCCCTTGTTTGTAGTTAGTGGAAGGCTAGAATTGGTCCCATTGAGATGTCAAAAATGCCCCTTTAATATGTCTCTCTGTTGCATTGTCTCTAAACTCTTGGAAGTGATATAATTATCTAGTGGACAGTGTTATTTTCATAGATGCAAGGCAGGAAGGACAGCCCGCTGGATCCTGAATTAAAAAAAAATCCCTTCAGAATATTCAGAGCACAGAGTGAGAGAAAAACTTTGCCCCACACTCAGCCTTGTACTTATTAGTATTAGTTCCAGACTCACTGCTAAGTCAAGTATTTTGAGATGCTAGTCCATGAATAATAATGTCATTGAGGCACAGTAATTAATAGAACAGGAGCATGCTCCCTGAAGAGGAGACATTGCTCCGGCAAGGGGAGAGAAGACCTCGTCTTTCAAATGTGTCTGATACGGACGCTTGAACTTTGATTTCTAAAGGTGGGGACGAGGTAAAATGAATTACACTTCATTAACAATGTTGAAGAAGACACAGCCTCGTGTCTCTAGAGAAACAGCCTTTAATTGTTAAACTCCCAGCATTCCCCCGAGGACGTCAAACCAGATTCATTCTCCTGATTTGTCTGAACACAGGTAACGGTTTTCGTGATCGGTTTCTATTTCCTTTTTTTTTTCTGCCTTTCTCTGAACAGAGTGTCTGTCATCATTACTGTTATTATTTATTAAATTATGAAACAGTGTTCAAACATATAACACAAGGCTTTACTGAAGAATTAGCACTGCTAGACAAATGCTAAAGCAGAAATCCATCACCCCACACACACTCTATTGATGCCTTCTTGTTTTAACTCCACATAAATGTCCTTATATCTCCCACCACTGAAACCTCCCTTCTAAGAAATAGAAACTGCTAAAGTAACACTTCTACAATGCAGTGTGCCTGTGGTCCCCCATCTTTTACTGTGATGATGGTATGTGTTTCTTCCTCTATTCTTCATGCCAAGTATTGGTCGGTACAATTAATCAGAGTTCAAGAATCTTGCACTATTTTGGGGTTGTTTATTTTTTTATGTTGTCACAATCAATCTTTATGTTTGTTTGGTTCTGCTTACTTTGATCTGCATCAGTTCTTCCAAGTTTTCCCATGTTTCTCAGAATTTCTTCCATTATTTATCTGTAACAAGAAAATTGAATTTTATGAAATACATAAACCTCAATTTCTCCAGCCACTCCCCAATTAATGGATGCCTACTTTGTTTCTAGATTTTGAAAAGATTTTTCAATTATTATATGGGATCCTTTTGATTTTAATTAACCTCTGAGGTTTATGAGCTATGAGGTTTATGAGTAGGGTTGATGGATCAAGGGGATGAAGTGTAGAAACATTTATCACTATTTGACATATTCCAAATGAAACTCATTACCTTTTCCCCTAAAATCCTCCCCTCTTCCAAACTTCACTATTTTTGTGAAAGGCACACTCATCCTACCATTATCTCAGATTCTTGACCTTGGCACATTCTTAGAATCCCACCCAAACATTTAGAATCTTTTGCCAAATCTTGCTATTAATGACAGACTCCTCACATTTCATACAACTGCCACATTAGTTCAGGCATTTATTACCTCTCCCTCTATATTATTGGTATAACCTTCTAATCAGACTTGCCCCAAGTCTTCTCCCACTCCAGTCCATCCTATATACATACCTATGCCCAGATAATTTCTCCATGTGACTCACTTACCCAATTTCAGAGATTTTTGTATTGCCTCTAGGATAAAATATACGCTCCTCTGTTCAGGTTTTAAAGCCTTACATAACCTGAAATTAACCTATTTTTCTAAGCTTATTTGATATTACTCTCTTTCTTAAATTCAGTGATGCACCCAAACTAGTCAGCTCTGTTCTTCATATGCAATTCATTTCCCATCTCTGTGATTTTGCACTGGTCATTTCTACATGCCTAGGGCATACTCCCTCTATCTCTTTTTCATCAAGTCCCTTTCTTCCCACAAGATCCTTGATTCCCTCATCTGATAGTGCCTGCCAAATGCCTTAAATTTAGCTATTTTTTTATATATGGATATTTATGTTGTATACACTTTTATGTGTAGTTGTCTCCCCATTTAGAATGCAATTGATTTGTGAATAGAGATTATTTCATTCTTGGCATCTTCATTCCTAGCACCAGTCACAGTGCTTATAACTTAGTAGGCCTTAAATAATACCTATTGGCTAATTATCATATAATTCCAATTCGCTTTCTAGAAAAATATCTGCCAATTAGTCAGGCTTCTCTCCTTGAATTGTATCATCTTTCAGAAACTCAGTATCTTCATCTATAAAATGGATATAATAACTACCTTTCCTGTTTCCTGATGATGCTTCAAAGATTGAACAAAGTAATATATGTGAAATAAGTTGAAAATTAAAAATTTGGAGGATTATTATTCCCACCTCTGCATTCACTATGGCTATTCAACTCAAGAAACACTTATCATATGCTTACTATATCCAAAGCACTAGACTAAGCTCTGGGAATGATGTAAACATGAAAAATGATATAATTACTTTCC
Organism: Vombatus ursinus; assembly: GCF_900497805.2. Lineage (NCBI taxonomy): Eukaryota > Metazoa > Chordata > Mammalia > Diprotodontia > Vombatidae > Vombatus > Vombatus ursinus. Next base: position 53,532,939 of record NW_020954569.1, on the reverse strand, counting down.
TCAAAGGGTTTGTGGTCCCATTACTAGAGCACAAACCCTTTGAGGAAAGTAAGTTACTGAGACAGTTAAGCTGCCCAGTGCATTACTGAACTTGGAGTCAGGAAGACCTGAGTTCCAGTCCAGCTTTAGATACTTAGCAACTATGTGACCCAGGGCAATTCACTTAATCTCCTGAGCCTAGCATAATATCCAGCGTATCTGGTGCTTAATGCTTATTTTGTGTGTATACATATACACATATATACACACATATGTATGTGTGTATGTATGTATACACACATATACACACATGCACGCATGTGTATGTATGCATGCATATTTGTGTTTGTATGTAATATATGTGTATATGTATATACACATCTATGCATATCTACATATAAACATGAGAATGAAAAGGTGAAAAGGTCCCTATTCCGCAGATGAACAGCAGACATGGTGGATGTTGCAGGGTAACCTGGCAGTTCCTGGAGTTCCTGAAAATAACCCCTTGTAGTTATTCCACCTGGTCCTGGCCAAGGAGCATTGCTTCAGCCTCTGAAGGATGACGTACTGAATTTATTTACATCATGGGGCACCTTGTGTGTAATAAGGGCTTCCTTTACCAAATCCACATTTGTCAATTTGAGCTGTAGGAAGCAGAAAGCATCACTGCCATTGGGCAGGTGGCTCTCCAAAGGAAATGATGACCTTCTAATGAGAATGGCTGTGTGTGATTAAATGTAATGAAATATTTTGTAGGTGAAGTTGGTACAGAAGACATTGTAGCAAATATTGTTCAATGATATGGAACTATAAAGTGCCCTAGTTCCAACCATTAACCAACCTCACTTGAAGTGAAGACATCTCTGCTGGATGACTGGCCTGGAATTAGGCTATCTGTACAATGCACAGTGACATAAATTGCTATTACAAGCAAATGAACATTTATAAAGTGGCACATGGGGGAGTAGTCAGAAAGCTGGAAAATCAGTCCTTGGAACTCTGCTTCCCTGCTTCCTGGGGAGAGAGAGAGAGCTTTCATAAAAAGAAAGTGGGAAAATAAAAGATGGTTGCCACTTAAAAATGGATGACAATAGCAATATGATGGATAGTGTAATGCTTTCACTCAAATGTTCAACAAAAGTTATGATTACCACAGAAATAATAATACTATAAAGAACTATCTAGACATTTACAAATTGTTATTGATGCTTTTTATTTTTATACCATAATAATTTTCCTCCCACCTACTACATATAGAATCCACTCTTTTAACAAATTAAAACTAAGGTAAACCAAATAACACAGTAACTGCATCTTGTAACATGCAACATTGAACTCCCAAAGTCCTTCATCATTACATGGGGAAGAAGGAAGTGGTTTTTTTTCTCCTATCCCTTGCAACCAACATTGGCCATTGTTTTACTTATAAGTTTAACATGTTTTCTGTTGTTTTCATTTATGGTACTATAGTTATTATATATTTCTAGTTATAGATTCTGGATTCTGATTTAATTCTTATTCCACTTCCAATGATTCTTTGAAATTCTCATATTCATTGTTTCTTGCAGCAAAAAAAACATATTATATTCAAATTCCAAACCCAGCAGACATGGCATTAAAGATGATGCCTTACCACTGCTCCATAAGGACCATTGGACCTTTCTGTCTGACTTTCAGATGAAACATCTTCTATATAATCTCCCTCATTATTATGTGAACTCCTTAAGAACAAGAACTCTCTTATTTTTCTATTGATATTCCCAATGCCTAGCATAGTACTTTCCACTTAGTATGAACTTGATAAATGGCTTTTTATTCCCTCATTCATTCATTCATCCATTCATTCATTCATTTGTTCTATCAGTGGACACTCTTATCCTCCCAATTCTTTATACTATAATTATATTGCTATGAATGTGTTGGCATATATGAGACTATATGCCTCATAGCACAGTTGTTGAGTCAATGGCTACAAATCATTTAGTGGCTTTTCTCACATAGTTCTGAATTATTCCCCACAATAGTCATATTGGTTCTCAGTTCCCCAAACAGTGAACTAGTGTGCCTGCCTTCTATCATCTCAGCTAAATCTGATAAATTCATAGTTTCTCAATTCTGCATGGAAAGTTAACAACCATCAAGTCCAAAGTTCTCTTCTTTACAGATGAGGAAACTAAAGTCAAACATAGTTAGAAGACTTGCCAAGGTCATGCAATTCATGAACAGGAACTAACTAGAACCAAGATCCCCTATCTTTAAGTCTTATGTTCTCTCCTTTATATCATTCCACATCCCTATATTTATATTATCTGTTGTGTATTTATCAAGATTTTTTTCACATATATATACATGTATACACACATATACATATGTATAATATACTCACAGGTGTATATGCATGTATGTGTGTATATGTATGTGTATGCATGTGTATTATACATAATATATATATATATATATATATACATAAACAAAAACAATCCTATAAAATAAGCAGCATAAAAGTACTATTTTCCTTATTTTAAAAATGAGGAAACCAAGGCCAGGAGAAATGAAGTAATTTGGTCTCTACTTAGAAAAGTTTATGGGAGAGGTTGAACTTGAACCCATATCTTCTGACTCCAAAGCTAGTGCACTTCCCAGTGTCTTTTATTTTCTGGTTATCTTCTTCATGGAGTAAGTTGAAAAATTGTAATCCCTACTAGTGTGGAATATATTGTAATTCAAACAAAATATGAATGATTTTTATAGGGCAACCTGTCTGAAAAAAATTAATTAATTTTCAAGTCTGAATTCATATGTAAGAAGAATCTCAATAGCTTTCATTTTTTTTTTCATTTTTATTTCCCTACAAATAAAGGCTTTAAGAGCTCTTCTTACGTGTATTCAGCTTTGGGATTTTTCCACTGCAGATCCAGTGTTCTTTCAATTATTCCAGTCTAAATCTCAAGTAAATATGTATACATACATACATACATACATACTTACTTACATGTTCATGTTAGTATATGTATGTATAATATCTAACCTCATTTGATTTGCTCCTATTTATTTCTGAGTTCATTAAATAAGTAATAAAGCTAATACACACGCTTATGTATGTACATATATGCATATATACATATAAATACATACATTTTATGTGTTTACCTATAAATACATAAATATGATGTGTATATATGTATACATGTACATATATGACTATATTGATTAAATTTCCCAAATGTCCCTATGATAGTCTTAAGTCTGACTCAAAAATGAATCCAGTTTATAATGAAATTTACTAGTTCTTTTGCCACTAATATTTCTTGGATGGAGGCAAAAAAAAAAAAACTTGCCTTGTGGCAAATGCCTAGTCTCAAGTGAATTCAATGAAATTGAAGTGCTCATGCAAAGTTTGGAATCCGATATCACTTCATGTTTTGCAGACCATTGCACTGCTGAGACAATCATTTGGGAAGTGTAACACTTGGTACACTAATGAGATTCATGGGAAATATCAATGACATGATAATTCTGATTCTGCAGACATACCCTCAAACTAAGATTGCTCGTCGGTGCCACCAAAACCCATTTGGCAAAAGGGAGTTGCAGAGGTAGTTAGTTCCAGAGGAAGAATGGTGGTCCCCTTGATGACTACCAGTGTATTTTGGCTAACACTTACATGAACAACTTTTATTGCATAATGAAAATGGTCTAGGCAATATCACACAATTTACCACAGGATCACAGAATGGAAGATGGAAGAGAAGTCAGACATGATTTAATCCAACCAAATTCACACAGGGTATAAAAAGTAGAACCAGGACTCCAATTCAGATCTTCTGACTCCAAATCCAGGCCCCTTTTGACTACCCTACTGTCTCCTAATTGAGCTTGTATAAGATAAAATTAATTCTGAAGCTATAAACATTTCCATGTGACTTGACAAAATCAAATTAATTGCAGTTTTTTTTTCTTTTTTCATTCAGACCATATCATTCATTAGCTGTCTGAAAAACAGAGAATGGCATGAATTAAGTTATAACTGTGTCAATGACTTGTTATTCAATTATTCTGGTTATCTTACTAACTCTGGTGGCTTGACTGAGTAGTAATCATATCCATCCTGCTTCCACTCCTAAAATAACTTTTAAAAAATCATTTTTTCATATATAGCCTATTACTACAGTAAAATTCTAAGTCTCTGAGGGCAAAGATGAGATTCTTTTATTGTTTTTCTCTTTGTATCACTAAAATCAACTACAATGCCTGGGACCCTTGTGATTTCATTGTTATAGAGACCTCCTTGTGAGGAAATTCCCACTGTCAATGCAGGTCAATACTTTCTCTGCAATTTAGTCTTAAAATTTTTCCCAATGCATTGAAGGTTTAAATAACTTGACCAGGATCTATAGCCTGTATATTAAAAAAGGTAAGACTTGAATACAGGTCTTTCTAACTCAAAGGCTACATCTCTAACTTCTACATTATAGCTGCCTCTGAACATACTTGATGCTTAAGAGATTTTTTTTAATTGAAGTGGATTATTGATTAAAAATCCAATTCATAGAATCCTGGGAGGGGCAGAGCCAAGATGGTGGAGTAAAAGCAGTGACTTGCTTGAGCTCTCCCCCAAACCCCTCCAAATACCTATAAAAAATGGCTCTAAACAAATTCTAAAGCAGCAAAACCCACAAAAAGACAGAGTAAAACAAATTTCCAGCCCAAGACAGCCTGGATGGTTGATCAGAAAAGTATATTGCACCATGCAGGAGAGGAGCACAGTTTGGCATGGGTGCACAAGCAAGGCAGGCCTCAGTGAACCTGGAACAGGCCTCAGAGGACTGAATGATGGGCAACTGCAGTGGTTTCCAGACTTCTCAACCCACAAACGCCAAAGACAACTAAGAAGGTCAGTGGGGAAAGTCTGTGACTGCAGTGAGAGAGAGAAGCACAGTCCCAGCCCCAATCCCAGAGTTTCCTGAGCTTCTGGCCCCAAAACTGAGGAGAAATAGGTTGACTGATCAGAGAGGGATTGCAGGGCTCTCTCTACTGGTGCAGGATTCTCTTGTTTTGTCCATGCTTGGATCTGGGTCACAGTTCTGGGTGGCAGTCCTAGGGCAAGGAGGAGCACTGGCATGGTGGAGCTCATAGTGGTGGTGGAGAGGGAATCCTCCTCATAGTTCCAAGGCAGAAAAGAGTGCTTGTGGTCACTCATAGACCAGAGCACAGTCCAGGAAAGGAGTAAACACCTCACTCTTTATCATATCACCTTGGAAGAACTGAACATTTACAGGTTCCTAGAAGTATCTCTGAAAAGAGCTGCAGAAAACCCCAAAAGTTGGGGACAGTACATTCTCCACACTGGAAGCAGACCCCCTACTTTAACAAAGAGTTTAAAACTCAAGTAATGGGATGGGATCATGAATAAACAAAGGTCAAAAAAAAGTCAGACCATAGAATCTTTCTTTGGTAACAAAGAAGATCAAAACATACAACCAGAAGAAGATGACAAAGTCAAAGCTCCTACATCTAAAGCCTCCAAGAAAAAGAAAAATAAATCAGTTCCAGGCCATGGAAGAGCTCAAAAAGGAGTTTGAGAAACAAGTAAGATAAGTAGAGGAAAAACTGGGAAGAGAAATGAGAGTGATGCAAGAAAATCATGAAAAACAAGTCAACAGCTTGCTAAAGGAGACCCCAAAAAATAGCAAAGAAAATAACGCCTTAAAAAATAGCCTAACCTAAAATGCGGAAAAGGTCCAAAAAATCAATTAGGAGAAGAATGCCTTAAAAAGCAAAATTGGCCAAATGGAAAAGGAAGTCCAAAAGCTTACTGAAGAAAATACTTCCTTAAAAATTAGAATGGAGAAATTGGAAACTAGTGACTTTATGAGAAATCAAGACACTGGAAAACAAATCCAAGAGAATGAAAACAATAGAAAACAATGTGAAATATGTCATTGGAAAAACAACTGACCTGGAAAATAGATCCAGGAGAGAGAACTTAAAAATTATCAGACTACCTGAAAGCCATGATCAAAAAAAGAGCCTAGACATCAACTTTCAAGAAATCATCAAGGAAAACTGGCCTGATATTTTAGAACCAGAGGGCAAAATAGAAATGGAAAGAATCCACCAATCACTTCCTGAAAAAGATCCCCAAAGGAAAACTCCTAGGAATATTATAGCCAAATTCTAGAGTTCCCAGGTCAAGGAGATTATATTTCAAGCAGTCAGAAAGAAACAATTCAAGTATTGTGGAAACACAATCAGGATAACACAAGATTTGGCAGCTTCTACATTAAAGGACCACAGGGCATGGAATATAATATTATGGAGGGCAAAGGAGATAGGATTACAACCAAGAATCACCTTCCCAGCAAAACTAAGTATAATCCTTCAGGTGTAAAATGGTCATTCAGTGAAATAGGGGACTTTCAAACATTCTTGATGAAAAGACCAGAGCTGAATAGAAAATTTGACTTTCAAATACAAGATTCAAGTGAAACATGAAGAGGTAAACAGGAAAGAGAAATCATAAGAGACTTATTAAGGTTGAACTGTTTACATTCCTGCAGGGAAAGATGATATTTGTAGCTCATCAGACCTTTGTCAGTATTAGGGTAGTTGGAGGGGAAAAAATTATATGTATGTAGATAGATAGATAGATAGATAGAAGGCACAGGGTTAGTTGGAGATGAAGAAGTGATATCTGGAGAATAAAATTAAGGGCTGAGAGAGGATTATACTGGGAGAAGGAGAAAATGAAAGGTAGAATGAGGTAAATTATCTCACATGAAACAGACAAGAAAAGGCTTTTACACTGGAGGGGAAGTGGAGGAAGGTGAGAGGGAATGAGTGAATCTTATTCTCATCAAATTTGTCTTAAGGGGAGAATAACATACACACTCAATTGGTTATGGAAATCTATTTTACCCAGGAAAGTGAGGGGGAGGGAGGGAAAAGAGAACAGGAGGATGAGAGAGGGGAGGGCAAATCGGGGAGGGGATGATCAGAGGCAAACACTTCAGAGGAGGTATAGGGTCCAAAGAAAGAATAGAATAAATGGGGGGGGATAGGATAAAGGGAAATATACTTAATTTTTCACTACGTGACTACTATGGAAGTGTTTTGCATGACTACACGTGTATAACCTGTATCGAGTTGCTTGCCCTTTCAATGAGGGTGGGTGGGGAGGGAGGAAGAGAGAAAATTTGGAACCCAAAGTTTTAAAAACACATGTTAAAAATTGTTTTCACATGCAACTGGGAAATAAGAAATACAGGAAATGGGGCATAGAAATCTATCCAGCACTACAGAAAAATAGAAGGGGAAAGGGATAAGAGAAGTGGGGGAGAGATAGAAAGGAGGGCAGATCAGGGGAAGGGGTATACAGAATGCATGCCATCTTGGGGTGGGGGGAGGGACAAGATGGGGAGAAAATTTGGAACTCAAAATCTTGTGGAAGTGAATGTTGAAAACTAAAAATAAAAACATTTTAAAAAAAATTAAAATTTAAGAAAAAAAGAAAGCATCCTGGAAAATTTTGAGTCAGGACATAGTTCATCCTTCTGTCCACATTAATGAGTAAAATTTAATTAATACAATTCAATCTAGGTCAATTCTTGCAAACATATATGGAATACCTATTCTGTGCAAGAGCTGAGGAGGATACAATGGTAAATAAGACAGCTCTTGATTTTAAGGATAATACAATCAAGTAACAAGGAGGAATCATACATATATTAATATATTAATAAACACATACTGTAGTCCATATGTCCACCTTCACACCCAAAATATTTGATGTGTCAAATCCTGAGTTGTGCTTCTCTCTATTTGTTGTCTTTCAAAGACATCTCATTTTAGGGGTGTGGCCTGTGGGTAGTTGCAGCCTATATTAAATCCAGCCAGTGAATTGTAATAAAAAAGAGAATGTGATAAATGCATAAGAATGGTACAAAGTGTTGTGCTAAATTTGAGGAGGAAAAACTATGTTTCACAGGGTGGGAGATCAAGGCAGTCTTTGTATTGGAGGTCTGCTCAAGAGTCTTAAATGTATGATTTCAAAATGTGAAAGATAAGAAGTGCAGAGAAAGAGGATATTCAAGGCAGTGGGAATAGTATGAGCAAAGAAAAAATGAAAAACTATGGAATGTGCTCAAAAGAGGGTGAAACAAGGAGTTTGGCTTAGACTTCTAATAAATTGGGAATTGTAAAAGAGAAAGAAGGGGAAGAGTTTGTGTGAAGTAAAACTGGAAAGGAAATTTGGCAGCATTTGAATTACTAAAAATGATATAGACTGTTTTGGCTCCGACTTCCTACATGGGGAAAAAAATACAACATTTTCTCTTGGGGTCTCTCTCTTATTCAGGTCCAGGATGGTTCTAGCTTCATAATATTAGTTAGTATTTTCTGTGCATGTGTTATATTTATTTGCTTTTGGAATCACTAAAGTTCAAATGCATAGTAGGCTGTTTATGTGAATGATTTATTGCCTCTTTACTTCATTGTGTGTGTGTCTGTGTGTGTGTGTGTGCACGCGCCGCCTGTGTGCCTATGTGCGTGCACTCGCACACGCGCATGCATCCCGTTAAATGAAGGGAATTGTGAAGAAATTTCTCCTAACACCATCCCATACTATATAAAGATATTTAATTATTTGGAGTTGTGAATATATCTAAATTAAACCCTGGGAGGTGGGGATGGGGGTTTTTGTTCTTTCTCAGCTCACCTAGTCTGTTCTCTTTCCAACAGTTAAACTAATAGTTTATTTTAGCTCAGTTGGTGGGGATCAGGGGATGGAGGTAGGGAGAGTAGGGGGAGAAACACATTTTTTTTATAAAGCACCTGCATGAACAGTGCAATATAAATGCAAATAAACTGATTGATTGACAAGGGGAGCCCTTGATTAAATACTACAGGAGAGTGAAGCTAGAACACAAAGTCCTACTTTGTGAAACAACAGTTTATAATTCAACTAATGGCATTTCAATGAAAATGCATGAAATGAATCTAAATTGCAATTCCAATAACCTTCATAACCCAGTCCTCACCAGGAGGAAGTAACATATAAATATATGTGTGTGGGTATATGTGTGTGCATGTTTTCTACATTATTCATGTGTAAAAAAAAAAAAAACATGTCTATAAGCTTCCTCAGGCAGAAAAGAAAATTATTCACCAAGGATAAGACAGGAAAGCTGTCTTTCAAGTATAGTACCTCAAAGTATTGTGTAGTGAAGTTGACCAGGCAAAGATATAACAGGTAGCATTCAACATGAGCTTTTATTCATATTTAAAGGGCCAGTTGGGTCAAAGCTGAGATCTCTGGCTTTAAGATAAAGGATTTTAATTTTACAGAAAATGTTCAACTAAGAAATTAAAAAGGCAAGAGATAATGTTATCAAGAAAGATTTTGAAGTCTTTGTTAGACCCTAAAGACAAAGTCTCGAAATCTCTATTGTATTCTGCACTAGTGAGGATTTATGACTTTGGATGAACAGATCTATAGTCTATCAGAAGGCAAGGCGTAACTGGAAGCAAGGCCAAGTTTGTGTGAGGAAAGAGAGGGAAAGAGATTATTAAGGCACTGGGTAATGGAAATCTATGAGGAAGCTGTTCTGTGGCACAGGTGAAATGATTAACCCCTAGTCTCTGACTCAGATACTTCTTTTTTTTTATTCCTTTTCCCACCAAACAGAAATCCCCAGCAGGTGGGAGGCAGGTGCCAGAAGTTACTGAGATGCTGGCAAAAAAGGAAGGCCACACCAGGCAAGAGGATGTAGCTCCATCAACTGGACATTTTGACTTCATGGACAGGCAAGAGGATGTAGCTCCATCAACTGGACATTTTGACTGCATGGCTACAAGAGACAAAGAGGCTTGTTTAGGATTTTAAGAAATAAACTATGTATTTGCATACTGGCCCTTTTAATAAGGTGAAGGCTATGACAAGGTTATTTTATGCAGAAAACCTCCCACGGTAAGTGTTTCTATTTATGTACTTTCCCACATACAGCCAACCAAACAATTATCATTTTTTTCCTAAGATAGGCCTAGCCATGGGCCTGATGTATCTAAGAAAGAAAATATTAAGTAGCTGTTCTCTAAAAGCTGAAATTCTAGTTGCAAAGGGAAAACATGAAAATTGAATCCAAATCACATGGAAGTAAGTGATTTGTTCAAAAGCACAAATGTTATAGATGTTGAGTAGAAAAGAAGATGATTATGGTCTAGAGTGATGGAGGAAGACATGATATGTTGATAGTTATATGTTCTCTCAACTACCCTTTTAAGTATAATGGTACCATTTGTAATTTTAGAAATTGTTTTGGTATCTTGCACTCCCTAATATGTCTTGTAAAATGTCTCAAAGTTTTCAAGATTGTGCATCCAACATGTATTTTCTTGCTGTGTATATGGTCTGGCCTAGCCTGTCTTCTTTACTTAAGTGCCATTTCCACTTCTTCATCGGGATTGTGTTGAATCAGAGTCTAAATATGGTGGTTATGATGGTAAAAACATATCATTATAAAAAAGCAAACAGATGTGTTCTCTTTCCAACTACTTATTGCCCTACCATGGCTCTCTATCAATGTTCTCCAGAGTAAGGCTTTCATGGAATCTCATGCAAATGTTTCTGTAGCCTTGTTTTTGTCTCTACTGCTTTGCAGTTTTTTATAAGGCAACACAGCTCAAAAATTTCCATCTTCTTTCATGTTTCTTAACAAATGCACTTTAATTCAAAATTTGTGCTGCTCTTGGCTTACAACTTGACTACTTGACTACCAAGTGTTTCAGAACTAAGGTTTTATATGGACTCTTTCAGTCTTTTCTTTGAGGCAACTGTTTCATTCAAGTTACATTTTTGCAGTAAATAGTAAAAATTAGGTCAATTGCATTGCCTTATTTTTTCCATTTCTATTTTTTTTCCCTATGGATGGCTTATTTGACTAGGTCAGGTTGAAGCTTCTGTAATTTCCTTGTTTCTAACTTTAACTTTTATCTTCTTTGTCCTGATGTTGATTTTTATTGTCTTAGCAATTAGATGATGGCCTGGCTATGCAAAGACAGCTTATTCTGATATGATGTCACATGAATAACTAGTCATTTCTTTCGTGGTATGATCAAGTCAATTTCATTTTTTCTACCGTTGGTACATGTCATTTTAGTATCATCTGATTCTACTCTGGAAGAAAATATTCATGATAGAAAGCCACAAATAATGATTCTGTATAATCTACTACTCTATGGAATCTTTCATTTCTCAAACTCATATGCTGACCATAGAAGACATTGTTTATCAAAGTATATGTTCAATTGGTCTGAGGGATCTTATCAAGTTTTTCATAGAATTGTTCTTCCCCTTCATTCTCTGATAGATACCAGCACATAAATTGCAATTACTCTTAGTGTAGTCTTTTTGCTTTGGGCAACTAGTGGTCTGAGAGACTGGTAAGAGAAGCTCCTGAGGGTGTAGGGATTCCCTGCTCTATTCCACTTAACCATTGACATACTACTAACAAAAATCTAAAGGTGCAACAGGAAAAGACCTCAGTGAGCTCTTCCTCTTCCTCACTACAACCCCCACATCTCAGTCCCCAAAGGGTGCTAGATTTGCCTCTTCCAACTTGATGTCAACCCATCCATAACCACACCCCTCCCTAAGGTAACCCAGGGAGCCAATCCATCCCAAAGTTATGCCCACAGTCTCTTTCCTAACAGTCAGTCATTGGTCAGGGTCTTTCTGCCCTGCCATTGCTTCACAAGGTTCATTGGTCTTACCATCTTCCATGCTGCTTTGTCCTTTGGATTCCTGCTGGTGTTCAATTTAGTGTTGAACTTAATAGAACTTAGTAGACAACTTGGTGTCTATTTAGTTGGATTGGCCCATGGGTGACAGATTGTCACCCTCAGTACAAAAAAAAAGCCTTTCTGCGAGAGCTAAAATTGTTAGAGTTTGCATTATTCTGGCATGACCTTTGAGAATCCAACATCAGCTTTCTATCACATTGAGACCTGGAGTAGTCTAAGGAGCATAACTGCATGAGGAGAAGTTTATCATGCCTTATTTCTGACCATAACATTACACATTACATAAACATAGGGTGTTTGAGGGCAAAATTAGAAGGCACAATATAATGGCCATGGTGTGAGGGCTCCAGGTTGAACTAGATACATTGTTAGTTGTGCATCCTTGCCTTTTACTCCTTGCCTTTTACCTTTTGCTATAGGTCTGATTCCTTTTCCTTCTACATTCACCCCAGCCTGAATTTCTCTTCTGGCAACATATTTTTCCCCCTCCTTTATCTACATACACAGTCACTTTGCAATGGCTATGAGTAATAGGACCTGATTCTGCTCCTAGTACTGCCACTAACAAGCCCTGGGGATTTAGGGAGGTTGCTTAATCTCTCTGTGACTCAGTTTATTTGCCTGTATTTTTAGGAAGTTCCACTAACATCTTATCTATTTAAATGCCTAATTGTACTGCAGAGGTGAGCCTTGGTTTTTCAAACACTATACCATGCAAAAGGAAGTTCTGGGCAGGTACTATCAGGCTAGAAAAACATCAAGCATAAGCCTGATGATGTGCCATTTTCTGCAGTACAACTTAAGGGAGATTTATCACGATAGTTGTCATGCACTGATGGATATTTAACCGTTCTAACTCTCGTACACCATCCAATAAGTCATAAAAGGGTTGTTGTGTATGACAGTGGAGGGAGTGCCCACTTCATTTAAATCTCAAACCTTTGAAATATTGAAGTATAATTGGGATAATATAGTGATTTTCCCCGTCCACTTCTAGGGTTGTTACAGTGGCTTATTTCAAATTAGAAATCCAATAAACATTAATAAAGCACTTGTTCCTAAGTTAACAGGATACTGAAATAGATGCTATGGGAGAAATAAGAGTAAACAAGAAAAAATCCTTGCCCTCAAGGAACTAATAGTCTTCTAGGAAGATATGACATATACAAAAACTATAATACACATTAATGAATTATCATAAATTCATTAAAAGTATAAAAAATGAGAAAACAGACTTAAAAGTTTTATACAATTTTAAAAACATTGATAGGTTTAGTTACTGTTTCACTCTTCCAAGAAAAGCTTCCCTGACTTATAGCACTCAACTTCTCTAAATTTCTTCTAAACTTCTCAAATTCCTCTTCTGTAAGTGCCCTCACCAAGTACCCCCTGAAATATTTTTATTACTATTTTTTTTTACTTATTCTCAGTGTTTTTTGATGTGCGTTTGCTTTAGCTCCCAATTTAGACTGCAATCTCTATGTGGACATAGTGTATGCAATCTGTTTTCTTTGTCAAAATGTCAAAATGTCAAAATGGATAGTCTTAAGTATAGATCTAACCAGCCACCATATTCATGGTGTGATATGAGGAGTTCAGAGAAAGCCCTTACCACCTGCCCCATGCAATTGTAATAGTAACAGCCACTAAATGAAATCTGGAAATTAAATTCCAATTAGCACCCATTCACACCTTGGCTGGAATTAGTTCATAAGTTAGGGGTACTGCCTGTTGATGACAGAACTAAATAATCTGACTTGGTAAAGGCTTTGAGGACATGAAAACCAGTCCTTCTTTTAAGTCTCTGATCACTTCAATTCATATTATTTTAAAACTGATTTCACCATCTCGTTTTCTTCCCCTCCCATTAAACACTAACAATTGCAGTTGATAGGGCCCCCTGAGATACAAGGTTTCAAAAGTGGCCCTGGCAAAAGGATACACATCTGTTCTTTCCACCTAATCAAATTAAAACCTAATCAAATAATGACTAGGTTGTCCAAAAAGATATTGGGGTGGGGCGTGGGGGGGGGATTGCTTGTTTTGTTTTTGTCCACTGCAGCTCATGAAGACCACACACCAGGCTGGGATTTGTGATGTGGAAAAAGTATACACACTGAAGAAATCACAGATCATGCAATTTTCCCTCATAAGTTCCCATTATCAGTTATTTGCATCAAACAGGTTAGTCTCCTGATTGTGTAGCATGAGTACAAGGTTATTATAGGATCATAGAATTTAGAGATAGAAGAAGATTGAAGGATAGCCTAGTCTAGCCCTTTCATTTTATATGTGTTAGTGTGAGGGTCTATTGGGTCAATCAACATTTACCCTATTCCACTTAAAGAAAGTGACCAGATGCCTTGATACCTGGGACAGGTGAGAAAACTCAGAGTTATGGACTAAGTTTGAATAAGGTTGAGACACTTCTATTGAATCAATCATTAAAAATACACTAAGTACAAAATTTTATTGCTTTTTTTTTAAATCAGTTTAGAAATCTTGAAAGTCATTATATTAAATGGAGTGATAATGCAAAGAAAAAATAGTTGAGAAGACTTGGTCACTTCCTTTGAATTTTATATAAAATAATAAGTCAACTCAGAACCTAGGCATTTGAGTCCCTGGTAGCTTAGGGTGAAGGTCTTCAAGGCACACCCCTGAAAAAGGAGCACTTCTAAGAGTTGGGTAAAATCCTTTTGAACTTATAATGGTCTGGAAGATGGTAAACTTTCTGTTAGCATCCGAACAGCGGTCATGCTTACATTGGAAGCTATGGACAGACTAGATGCAAGGAGAAAAGGCAGATTCAAGGTTCTCCAAGGAAGCTAGGGGAAAAGCTATGCAATACCCAAGAAGAATATCTTGAGGACTCTAGTAAAAAGGTTTCTAGAAGCTGCGAGTTTCCACTTTGCCACATGTGCCCTTTAAACTTGAGCCTTCTCTTCTGACTTCCCATAAAACAAAGTCTGTCTCTTTCTCTTTTTGTTGTTGTTTAGTGGTTTCAGTCATATCCGACTCTTCATGACCCAAATTGAGGTTTGTTTGTTCGTTTTTTTGGCAAAGCTACCAGAGTAGTTTGCCATTTCGTTCTCTAGCTCATTTTACAGATGAGGAAACTAAGAAAAATGTGGTTAAGTGCTAGGATCTCACAGCTACTAAGTGTCTGACACCAGATCTGAACCCAGGAAGATGAGTCTTCCTGACTCCAGGCCCAGCATTCTATCTACTGTGCAACCCAGCTGCTCTTAGCATACTCCACCTTATATCTCATCCATTGCTTTTTTGCATGTACTGCTTTTCCTCCCTCACTAAATAGTAAATGTTTTCAGGGAAAAAACTGATTTCTATTTAAAATCATATAATCTCAAACTAAAAGGAAGGTTAGTTATCATCCTCTTCATTTTATAGAAGAAACACCTGAAAGCTTAAGTGGTAAGCATATCACACTATGTCCCCAATGCCTAGAAGTGCCACTTCTAATTCTAGATGGAGTATATAATGTCATAAAATCATAAAATTAGACCTGGCAGGGGCCTTAGAGTTCATTAAGTCCAATCTCTTTATTTCACGGGTGATGAGATTGAGAGAAGGAAGAGACTTGTCTTGGGTCCCATGGCTAATAAGTGTCTGATGCAGGATTTGAACTCAAGTCTTCCTGACTTCAAGCACAGCATTCTATCCACTGTGTCACCTAGCTGCCTAATCAGTGAGTAAATATATGTAGAATTATCACATTTATTTTTATTTAAATCATGTGATTTAAATGTGATTTAAGTGGTTTTGGGAGCTTCACACAAGGAGCTAAGCACAATGCTTTGGAACATAGTAGGTACTTAATACATGTTTATTGAACAGATCAGTATATGTTCCACAACCTATAGTCTTAGAGATTTGTTCAGGACACTGAGAGGTTAAGTGAATCACCCAGGATCACACAGTCAATAGGTGTCTAGAGAAGAACTTGAACCTAGGTCCTCTTAACTTCCAAGACCAGCCAGCTCTTTGTCCTCTCTGCTGAGCTGTCTCTAAATTGTATAGCCTAATAAGATGAAATCTATATATCAAAAGTTCTGGTTACACCAAGCATAAAGTGAGTCTGTGATATCTGAAGCTTAGGTCTGGCAGTTAATAATATAAATCATCATTCGCTTTTACTCTCACTTTCCAGATAGGTCATTTTCTAACTTGGGCCCAGATGAGAAAGTTCCTAGGGCTAAGGGAACAGTGTTTCTGCCTCCACGCTTCCCCCAGTTTGTGCTTTGGCCATGCAGACAGTTCCTATCTAGACTGAGAATATTGCTTCTTCTCAATGTGTTCACCAAGGCCCTTAGTTCTGGCCATATTGTTGCAGCCCCATTTGTCCCAGGCACCATCCATCTTCAGCCAGAAGGATTGCTTTATTACCACATTCATCAATTTACTCTCTGGGTCAGAGTTAGAAATGACTTGGAAAGACAAAACTGTTACCTTAGTAATTGAATATGAAAGTCTTATTAGGACCCACTTTCACTAATCTGATATGAAAGTTACTAATGCGATATGACTTTAACACTGTATAAGCAACAATAAATTCTGATATGATATGAATATTAATACAGTGCAATGGGATACTGCTAATATGTTAATGTGGTGAGATATTACTAATGAGATATGGGGAACTTCATTGAAAAATTAATATTACCTCTCAGTAATTCTCTAGTATAGCACTTGCCCTGCTCCAGAATAAAATGATGAGATGGCCTTTGGACATAGTTTAGATTTTCCGGGTCCTGTTTATAAATCATTTACTTATTGGGGCATCAGTGAACAAAGTAGTGAGTTTAGATAATTAACTAGATCTCTTAAGCCAATTGAAGGCTAGGAATGGGGTAGGTGGGGAAGTGGCTTTTTGTTTTCTCCTGGTTTGCCCAGTTTGTCTGTAAATCCTGATTGGATTTGCTGAATAATTCTGGCAGCATCCATCACTAATGATATGCAGATTTCTTTTCCCTTTCACTGAGGAGAGAGGTAAGTGTGATGAGGTATATAGGAAGGAGGGCATAGAGACATACTAATTTTGCTTTACCTACACAACCCCAAATATCTATATCAAGAATCCATCTTCCAAATGTCTAGTGTCATGTAAAATAAGCAATAGGAAACTTGCTTGAATTTTTTATTTCCATACAACCGTCCAGAGAGAACATTCTCCAGAAGTCAAGCTACCCTCTGGTGATGCTCTACACTACTGAAAATATCTTATCTTCTACATCTCTATAAGCCCTGTCCCCTGCCCCCTGTCCCCCATTGCCCCAGCCCACAAAAACACATACATATTGGCCCAGGAGGACCAATGATGTGCAATGTTGCTTGCTACCTCCACCTCCAGGACCTTCCCCAGCATTATCCCTCAGCAATATCTCCTCTTTTGAGACTCACTCTGTCCAAATATATCATGCTATGCAGACCCTGGTGGCTGTTTTCTATTACCCCCAAAAGTTTTTCCCCTCCTTTCTCTACCATGCCACCTAGTTTCAGGGCTTATAGTCTTCTTCAAACTCCTGCCCTTATACTCGGGACTTAAATTTACAAGTAGTTGTCCTTTCAAAGACACTTGCTTCCTAACTTATCAAAGCCGTCAATTTGTATCTCCCTAAAAGATTTTAAATTCTTTTATACAGAGCCCCTGTATTTTTCTTTATCTACATGATAATAAAAAATAATATACAAAATGCTTTAATGTTCATAAAGTGCTATATACATATATATGTATAGACATACATACATACATATACATATATAATTTGATCCTCCCTTCTAATATAATTTGGTAGGTGTTATTGTTATCTCTATTTTCAGAAGAGATTTTTACTCAAGTTATGTGAGATGTCACATGACAAGTAAGAATCCCCTAGCTAGTAAATGTCAGGGATGGGATTTGAACCCAGGTCTTCATGACTCCATGACTAGCATTCTGAAATACCAATTGATTCATCTATAGGGTTTCAAAATATTTTTCTGTTCAAAATCAATGTGCCTACTAGTTTGCTGGTGCCTAAAACTGCACCTCTAGTCATGCCTTTGAATTAATGGCCTCTGTAAAAATGTAAATGTTATCTAGGAGGTGTAACCTATTAAGACATTCACACCCCTTAACTCTTTCCTCAAATTAGTTTCCAATGATTAGCCTTGGCTGAAAACTGGAAGTTCCAAAGTATTGACACCTGCATAAGCAAGATAGACTTGTTGTAAGAGCTCTATAGTAGAGGGTCTTTGGTTATCATGGATGGTTCAAAGACACCAGATACTTTAGAGAGGGTGACAAATGCTAAAAAAAGAGAATAGTATGAAGGGGTGTGCTGGAGCCACCTCCTACTGGCTTGACAGGGCTGATTATTATATTTTTGGTTTGATTTATACCTCAAAAATCAGCAAAGGTCACAAATCAGGATTTGGTTTGTTATTTTGTTGATTTCTAGACATAAAAAGGTGACATAGACAATGTTAATAGTGCAGATTAAACTTTTAAAAAATCATAAAATACACTTTGTTTTCTTGAAAGATGATTGTTAAACATTTACCAGCAAACCACTGGTGATATTGATGAAAGTAGACATGTCTATGTAGGATGAAGTATAAACAAGGAGTAAACTAGGAAGCTAGGAGATTGGAATATGAATGTATAGTATACTGTGATTATTCTTTGAGCTCACTATCTATATAGAGGAAAATCTATAAGAGCATGAAAACTATAAGGGCACCTGATCAGAAAACACTAGGGGTCAATTAAAACCAGATATGTTGGGCTTTAGTAGATGTGGAACATATAGAAGGCAATGTGGTGCATTGGATTTTGATGTGGAGCACTAGTCTTTGAAATCAGAGGACTTAGGTTTTAATTCTAGCTTTGCTACTTAACTAGCTGAGGTCCTTTCTCAAGTTGAACTGCCAAGCATTCAAACTCTACTGCAGAGAATGCAACTCTCATGGGCTGGCTACATTTTTTGAATGACAAATGTATGTTGCATAAGAGACTATTTTATGGAGAACTCAAACAAGGCAAGTGCTTGCATGGTGGTCAGAAGACACTCTCGAGATCTCTCAAACAACTTTGGAATCAATTATGAGACATGTGAGACACTGGCACAGAATTGATATCATGGCATACATTCATCAAAGAAGTTACTATGCTTTATGAGCAAAACAGAATTGAAGTAGCTCAAAAGAAATAGAAGATGCATAAATTTAGAGAAATCTCCCTCCTAAATGGTCTATTTGTGCCCAACCTGTGGCAAAACCTTTTGAGCCCATATTTATCTGATTGACCACAGCCAGACATACTGTGACTCATGCACTGGGACTAAGGACTCTACTACATACCTTATTACACCTGGTGCCTTCATGTGCTCTGACCCAGCCTGACTATGGCGATACTTCACCCAGACAGGTGACCATGAGGGGAGGCAACCTTCAGCCAATGTCATTGGCTGTGTAGCCTGTCTCAGCAGAGACCCTGACATTGTGATGTCATTTTGGTTCTATTTGAGCACAAAGAACAAACAAGAACAACAGCTGTGGTACTTAGACAAGTCATTTGACTGCTTTATCTCAGTTTTCTCCTTTGTAAAAATGAAAAGGTTGAAATAAGTGATCTATTAGATCCCTTTCAACAAACAAATTATATAGTCCTTTAGCACTTAACAATGCTTAGGGAGATCAGCTATGGTTATGCCTTGGCTTGTGATTTGATATGTTGCTAGAGATGTTAGCATTTGGAAATAAAAAAAAATGTGATGGAGGAGATAGAATGTAGGATTTGGACTCAGAATATATGAGTTCAAATTCTGTCTCTATGTGATTAAGAGTTAATCACTTTCCCTCTAACAACTTCAGTTTTTCATCTGTAAAATGAAAGAAGAGGCTGAACTAGATGATGGCTCAAAGATCTTACAACTCAAAATTCTATGATTTCTTGCCAAGTCCTGACAAGAACTACTTAGAACTAGTGCCAAGAGTCAAGTTGGGGAAGTATGGTAGTTCTGTCCATCTCTTAGCTTTTGTGGTTTTGAGTAGCACATATCTAACTTTGTCTCTCTGTGTTTACTACTTCCTGATGTAAAGCAGATGAGTATTATGGGATGGAAATGTCCAGGTAAACTGGTGAGTTTGGAATAGAGAGAGAGATCTCATTAGAGGTTCCCTAGGCAATTGGAGACAAGGCAGTAGTAGCAGTGGTCAACAAGAGTGGCCAGGTAGAAGCACTGAATACATATTCAGAAAGACAATCACCTGAGGATGATGATAGCTCAGGAAATATAGCTCCTTCTGGTAGAGAAAAGTACTGGTAATAGAACTGCCCCCCCCCAAAAAAAAAGCCAAGATCCTGGGAATCTCCATATGTGATCCTCACAGAAGAGAGCTACACCTAAGAGGAATTGCATGAGGACTTGACAAAGTAGGGGGAAAAGGATTTCTAGCCCCAAGATTGGGAGGTACTCCCTCCCAAAAATTTCTCTACGTGTGTACCTCATTTCTACCTTGTTCTCTCTACATGTATACATTCATTATATATTCATATATGTATTCATTACCTTTATACTTTAATTTTGTGACCATTTTCTCATAGACCCTATATATATTGGTGGGAGAGTGAGGTCCAGATTTTTGTGGAAATGTTTTGTACCAAGAGTTCTTGGGACACACAAAATCTGGCACATAGTAGACACTTGTTGATGCTTGTTGATAACTTGAATTTCCTTCTCAGTAAATACTTTTGGTAAAGTTAATAAGCCCACCTGGCCAACTTTTAACTGAAAGCACAAGAGTGTGGGCTCAACACCAGCCCCTAAGGATTATCCCTACAAACCTAAGAGCCCACCAGAACAAGAAGTAGACAGCAAAGCCACCCCAGAGAGTGTGCTATACCACTATTATAGATCTCTCTGGGGTGCATCTGAAGATTCCAGGGCTAGGGATTTGGGATAAGAAAGGATGCAGGATCTGTATTAGAATCCTACCTCTGATACTTTCTGGCTGTATGCAGGAGGGCAAATCTCTTTTCTTCTCTGAGTCATCATATGTCAAACGGAATAATAGCAGCACCTACATCATAAAGTTGTGAGTATTAAATGAGACAATATATGTAAAGCCATTTTCCAACTTTTAAGTACTATATAAATGTCAGTTGTAATTTTTGATGCTGTTATTTTGAGCTTGCTAGTTTTTTCCCCAAAGTTTTGTTATTGTTGTTGTTGTTGAGTTGTTTTTCAGTCATGTCCAACTCTTTGATCCCATTTTGGGGTTTTCTTGGCAAAGATACTAGAGTGGTTTTCCATTTCTTTCTCTAGCTTATTTTATGAATAAGGAAACTGAGGCAAATAGATAATTTGCCCAGGGTCACACAGCTATTATTGAAGGCCAGATTTCACCTCAGGTCTTCCAGACTCAAGACCTAGCACTGTATCCACTGAGCCTCCTAGCTACCCTTTTCTCCAAGGTTAGCCTATAGATTTCAGAGAAACTATCTCAGGCACTTGGACCAAGAATTCCACTACATACCTTACTACAGTTGGGGCAATCGTGTGTGCTGACCCAGCCTGACTATGGCAATACTTCACCCAGACAGGTGACCATGATGGGGTGCTACCTTCAGCCAATGCCACTGGCTGCATAGCCTGTGCTGACGAGAGACTTTGCCATACTTTATAATATTGTACAGAGACAGACCCGCTCCAGGGGATACTGCTAATGTTTTGAGGACTCTACTTACTCACTCCAGCCTTTTCACATCCATTTATGAAATTGTTCTAAGTGGAGACTTGTGTCTCTTTGGACTTAAAATGAATTCCACCAGAAATCATGATTTAAAAAATGGAATGAATCAATCCTAGACTTAAACTCTCATTTTTCCCAGACTTCATTTTTTTTAAAGGCAAAGTTTTCTGTATCAAATGTCAGCTAACCAAATATGCCTCTTGGTCATTGTTTTTTGTTCTAAAAATAACCTTCAAATTCTACTAAATGTGGACAAACAGAAAAAGTATAATGAAAGAAAATAAACTATTTCTTTCTGAGAACCATGCAATGTAATGTGTCTTAGGAATCAAGGAATGTTAGAATATTCAAGCTATAAGAAACATTATAGTTCATTAGCTCCCAAAGTGATTTTCCTAAGGCACAGATATCTTCATGTTATTCCCCTATTCCACAAACTCTAATGACTCAATATTACCTCTAGAATCAAATATAAATTCTTCTGCTTGGCATTTGAAGCCCCTCATGACTCAAATCAATCTTATTTTCCACCATTCTTATATAAAAATAACAACTTGTATATATACATATACATGTACATACTATGTGCTATGTGCCCAAGTATTGTGCTAAACACTTTACAAATATTATCTTATTCAATCCTCACAATAACCTTGTCAGGTAGGTGCCATTAATATCCTTGTTCTTCAGTTAAGGTACCTGAGGCAGACATAAGTTAAGTGATTTGTACAAGATCACATAGCTAGTTTCTGAGATGGGGTTTACTCAGGTCTTCCTGACTTCATCTCCAGCGCTCTATCCATTGTCCCATCCAGTTACCTCCTTCATAATGATTAAAACAAACTGGCCTTACTGTTCCTCATGCATGACACTCCACTTCCCACCTCTGAGTCTTTCTAATGGCTGTCCCCTACATCTAGAAGTGACTTCCTCTTCAACTTGTGAATGACTTCGAGTAATGGGTTCAGATTTATTCCTTTCCTCGTTCCACAGGTTTCTTCCATCTCACATCTAGATAAGTAGTTGGGGGCAGGGTGAAAGAGAGGGATGATGTACTACATGCACCATCTTCATCATTCCTTACAACACTCCTTTTCTACATCACAACAATACTTCTTATCTGATGGACACTAGTATGATTAGTAATATACAAAGCATGGGTTACAATTCTGTAATTAATAATATTAGTAATGATTAGTAATATTCAAACATATGGGTTATAATTCTGCTTCTCCTGTGTGAAAATGGACAAACCACTGTAATTTGGGGGTTTAATCCACTAGAAAATAAAAGGTATGTATTTGTTCTGACCTCAATAACCCTCTGACTGAAGGGCACATGACTTTTCCAAGGTGACAGAGCTGTTAGAATAATGGTAGTTCATAAATTTCTAAAATATTAAGGATTCTGGGCTTGGGGCCAAAGGATAAATAATAACAATAGTAATGATTATTACAGCTAACAAAGCACTTTATGCCTATTTCATTTTGCCCTCCTAACCCTGAGAATTAGGTGCTATAATTATTCCCATTTTACAGATAGGGAAACTGAGGTACAGAAAGGTTAGTGACTTGCCCAGAGTCACACAGCTGGTAAGTGAGTAAGGCCAGGTTTGAATTCAGATCACCTTTACTCTATTCCCAGTGCCCTATCCAAAGCACTACATTGTTGCCTCAGAGAGAAGGAAACTGATGAAAAAGTATGAGCTCCATGTCATTCAGTTTATAAGAGTGCAGTACTTACTAAGCATCACGTGATGGATCCTAAAACTAAATGTCTTCATTTTAAAGTCAGACCCTCTTACATAAAACACTTTCCTTATAATTATGAGATGAGGAAGATAGAAGTATTATTGGACCTATTTCATATTTAAGGAAAATGCAGGCAAGTAGAGGGGAATTCCTTTTCCTCCCTCATGATGAGCTCTGTTTGGGGGAGATATTTTCTTTTGGGTTGCCAAATGAAGTGGAAAGTCACAAACATTGAGCAAGAGAAGTCACGGATTCTTCCCAAGTGTCCCTAATTGATATTTGCTTAGAGGTTGTAAGTCTTCTGTGATAATGAGAGTGATTTTCAAGAGATATATGGTACATTTGTATCCCTTGCTACTTTACACAAATTATGCTAATTGCTTACCATTTGTTGAAGACAATGCAGTTAAAAGTTATATTGTCATTGTCCTTGTACACATTCTCAGAAGCTATTGGGGAGAAAATAGAGGCCCTGAATGGAAGGCACTACTAACACCCTGCTGAAGCATGAGAGATTTAGGTTGGATTTAAAGAACTTCCAGACAGAAATAATGCTGTTCAACATCCTGGAATCTTCCTTTTGGAGATATCTTCCCTTCAGCAGATTCATTCATACCCATTTGGTAGAGTTTAAGAGTTGACTGACCCATTTGGTTCAAATATAACTTGTGTCTGGGCCAAATATCCTGGGCAAGCTATTCTCTACCTAACTGTTTAAAGTTGAATGGGAACTGAAGTTGTTCTGGTTGGTAAGGCAAGTAGCCATTTATTGAATCACACATTTAATAATTTTTAAAAATGAGTGAGTTGAAAGGTCATAGAGAAACTCTGCATTCACACATAAGCCCCAAAAACGGGTCCTAGAAGGACCATTGCTAAACAAACTTGATAACAATCAGAAGCAAACTTCTCCACATAGCACAAAACTGCTAAAAAAGATGAGGAGAAACTGGTATAGATGAGAAGAGGGGTCCCATTGGAGAAGCTAGTATAAGACCAGATCAACATGGGTATTGCCAAAGAGCTTGGAGGAGGGTTATGCCAAGGAAGACCTCCAAACTGTAGTAAATATTCTGAAAGGTAGTGATGGTGGGTAAATGAACCACATTAGGGAACTCAAACTGAACTCCAACAAATGGACTAAAAATTAACTAGCACTCTGACCAGAGAGGAGTCAATGCAAGAATAAGTTCAAGTAATTGGACCTGAAACCCAATCCCAGCCTTAGACTATCAGAATAGAATGAAGGAGTGGAGCTTACCCACATAGGTTGCAGATTGTTGGAAGTTACAGCAGGAGATGGGATCAATTCATCCCTTGGACACCAGTACCAAGGAAGCTATGCAAGAGGCCTGCTTTTTACATTGCAAACTTAGAGAATGAATTTAAAGTCTATATTTTCAACATAAAATTAAATTAGAAATTAAATCCAAAGTCTAGAGGACAAAATTGAAAGGAGAATAAATAGCTTAAAAGAGAAAGCGGAGGAGGCAGCTAGATGGTGCAGTGGATAGAACACTGGCCCTAGAGTCAGGAAGACCTGAATTCAAATGCGGTCTCAGGCCAGACACTGACATTTATTAGCTATGAGACCCTAGGTAAGTCACTTAACCCTAATTGCCTTGCCAAAACAAAACAAAACAAACAAACAAACAAAAACAGAAACAAAAAAAACAAAAAACAAAAAACACCTACCCAAGCAGAGAACTCCCTGGAAAATTGAATAGAGTAGAACTTCCCTCAAAAATCGTTGCGTGAGAGGAAATAGAAAAGCCCAGGTTTTTCATAATCTCAAAAAGAAGGAGGAAGAGGAAGACACTATGACTACAACTCTAAACCAAGAATTTATTTTTAAAAACTAAAGAGAAACTGCAGTAAGTTCAATGCACCATCCTAGGTTCACACAAAGAGACAATTTGAAATCATCTAGCAATTGGGAACAGTTCCATCCAGAACATCATTTTCTAGGAGCCCATCACAGGGAAATCTTCCCATATACAGATATGGGGCAAGCCAGAGAATCCTATTAGTCTAGAGCCATTCGCCAGTATGCTGGGATAGCAAGATGAAACCTAGACCAGGATGGAACCAAAGAAGACTACAGTCTGCTGTTGTGTCATTCTGACCTAAAATCTGGGCTCAGAAACTCTCACTAGGATGGCAATGATCAGGGCAACCCCAGAAGGAAAAAAGTCCATGTCACCCATAAACAAACTTTCTAAGAAGTTCACAGATGTGAATTTCTAAAAGCTATATTGGAATACCTAGAACAAAGGAAACAACTTTTTTTTTAATCATATAAAAATGGGAGCTGTAAAGGAAATGTTGTAAAAGGAAATGAAAATGCTAGAGAAAAGAATTGGAAAGAGAATAAAAAGCTTAGTACAGGAGGTACAAAATGTTATCCAAATAACAGATTCCTTAACAATTGGTGAAACAAGACAGAGAAAAACTGACCCCATGAGACAATAATACTAGAACAAAGTACTAAAAGGGAGAAGAAAAGGGGAGGGAGGAAATGGGATGATCATTTGTTATGTTTCTACTATGTGTTGGATAGTATGTTATGGTAACACCAATTAGAAACAACTA
This sequence comes from Vombatus ursinus, assembly GCF_900497805.2. NCBI lineage: Eukaryota > Metazoa > Chordata > Mammalia > Diprotodontia > Vombatidae > Vombatus > Vombatus ursinus. The sequence continues at coordinate 53,507,059 of NW_020954569.1, read as the reverse complement.
TCCTGAAAAACATGTCAAAAATATCTAAGAATCATTATACTACCTAAAATCTTGAACCATAAAAAATCTAGATGCTATTTATCAATAAACAATAAGTATACTATTTAGTCTTAGTAGATCTAGTGGTAAAAATAAATATAGAAAGAATCCACCAGATACTTCCTGAAAGAAATCCCAAGATGAATACTACCAAGAATGTCATAGCCCAAACCCAGAGTTTTCAGGTCAAAAAAGAATCACTGCAAAGAGACAGAAAAAAAAAGAACTCAAATACCAAGAAAGCACTGGAACAATAACATAAAACCTATCAGCTACCGCTATAAAAAGAGGGGAATTGGAATATGATATTTCAGAAAGAAAAAAATAAAGACTTACAACCAAGGATAACTTAGCTGACAAAATGGTATAATTTTATAGGTTGAGGGAGGTGCAATGACCATTTAATGAAGTACAAAACAACCAAAATTATGAAGAGACAAGAACCGAGGAAATACTTTGAAGCGCAAACATGAAACAAGAAATAGAGAAAGATAAATAAATTTGAGCAATTGGAATTGACTATATGATAATGAAGAGTTTATAGTCTAATAAGCAGACAAGAAACAAATGTCCTTTAAGAACTTCAATGGTTTTTTTGTTTTGTTTTTTAGAGAATAAGAGAAAAGGGAAGGACAATAGGAAAATACTAGGGGAAAATGAGGGAGAAAGGAGATGAAACATACTACCTCACATATGTGTGCATTTGTATATTATAGCAACCCATCAAAAATATTGTATGCAATGAATAGGTAAGAATTATACTAGGAATAGAAAATTGGTTCAATATTAGGATAATTGTAAATATATTAATTCATATTAATAATTAAACTTAAGAACACATGATGATACAAATGATTCAGAAAAAAAGATTTTAATTAAATACAACATTTGTATCTGCTTTGTTTTTAAAGCTAGAAAACAAATGAATGAACTTTTCCTTCATAAGCAAATAGTTTCTATCTAAAACTAAACATCCATTATATAATGGATCAGTGATAAAATGAAAGTGTTCATTATCACACATATTATTTTATATAGGGATAGAAATGGTAGCTATAGCAATAAAAACAAGAGAAAGAAATCAGGGAATAAATATTATCAAAGAGGAAACAAAATTATCACTTTTTTCATATGTGTTGATGGCCTACCTAGAGAATCCTAGAGTCAATTAAAATTAATTTAAATGAGAAGAAAAATAAAAGAGAGAAACAAAGAACTGGAAACTAAGCCAAATTTAATCAATTGGGTAATGACTGAGAAAAAAGTGATATATGAATATTATAGAATATTATTGTACTTTAAGAAACATCCAAGAGACAATTTCATGGAATCCTGGAAAGTACCAACTGATACAGCATGATGCTAGTAGAATGTGTAGAATAATTTATACAAGGATTGTAGCATCACCAGACAAATAACGTGAACTTTTGGTCCCCCATCAAAGCAAAAACCTACCATGTATCCAACAGTCCTATGATGAAACATATTGTCCTTCTAATACCAAGGGGATTGACTAAAGGTACAGAAGGAGAAAGAGGCATATGTTTTGTATATGGCCAGTGTGTGTACGTGTTTGTGTGTGTGTGTTTTGCTTGACTATTCTTATTTTTTACATGAGATTTTTTCCTCTGTTTTCAGTTAGAGGTATATAGGTGAGTGAGGTTAGCAATAAAGAAGCCACTCAAAAAGGAGGCCACTGAATCTTTGGAAAAAACAGATAAAGAAGACAAAATATAGAAGTTCAGAAAGAAATAGATAAGCAAGACTATTTTGAAGAAGTAGAAGAACTATAAGAAGAACATGAAGAAAGAATAATGAGAAGAAAAAGAAGCAAGAACAGAAACTGCTGCCAAAGCATCCTGATTATGTTTCCACAGTATCTCTCATACGACTCTTCTTTCTTCTCACAACACAACCACTGTATTTCATACCCTGATCACTTATTTTTAAAAAAAACTATTATAATAATGCCTTAATTTATTTTCCTACTGCAGTGTCTCACTCTCTATTCAATTCTGCACATATCTGATAAATTGATATTCCTATTCCAAATTGATTTTGACCATGTCAATCTTTACTCAAGATTTAGTGCTTTGCCATTGCATCTAGGTTAAACACAGACTCCTCTATTTGTCATTTAATTCATGCTCTGGGTGTTCTATCATATAATTTTAATCTGATTACATACTATCCCTGCCTACTCAACTTACACTCCAGCTAAACTGGCTTATCTGTTTTGCCTCTTCATGACTTTCCATCTCCTGCCCCTGTGGGATGGCATTCATTGCCCCCAACTCCAAGAATGCTCTTTCTTTCTTTCTTTTGCCTCTTAGTCCTATCAGTTCAGTTCAAGTGCCAACTCCTTCAAGAAGCCTTTCCTAATTTATGAAGTATATATATCCTCTACATACTTATGGTTGAATGTGTTGTACATTTCCCCTAAGCCCAGGAAACTATAAGCTCATTGAAGTCAGAGAAAATTTCTTTTTGTTTTTGTTGTTAATTTGCATGCTCATTGCCTAGCATAGTGCATGACACATGACAGATGCTTATAAATGTTTAATGGTTGATTAATTGATTGATGCCAAAATTAAACCATTGTAAAAATAATGCCTAACAGAGCTGGTGCTGATTGTCCTTTAGTTGGTGTGGATGATAACAGGGTCTTCTGTTCCCTCATGAAGGACTCACCATCCTTTAAATTCATCTTTCACTTCAACATCTCCTTCTTCTGTATCATGGTTTGTTGAAGTTGTTGATTGTTATTGGTTTGCCTTTTTTAATGTCAGCCAACATTCTGGATAAATATATCCAGTACTTGGAGGTAGAGGTGTATCGTGGGCTCTATGAAATGATAGCCTCATAGTGACATTGGGTGTCTTAGGGCTCACAGCAAACTGTATTTGAAGACCTACTACATAGACATAGGGCCTGAAGTACTGGGGAGGTGGAGCCAAGACAGGGCGGGGCAGAACCAAGATGGTGGAGTGAAAGTAGTGACTTGCTTGAGCTCTCCCCCAAACACCTCCAAATACCTACAAAAAATGACTCTAAACAAATTCTAAAGCAGCAGAAGCCACAAAAAGACAGAGTGAAACAAATTTACAGCCCAAGACAACTTGGATGGTTGATCAGAAAGGTATATTACGCTGGGCAGGGAGAGGAGCACAGTTCGGCATGGGCACGCAGGTCTCAGAGAACCTGGAACAGGCCTCAGAATACTGAATCGCAGGCATCTGTGGCAGTTTCCAGACTTCTCAAACCATGAATGCTGAAGACAACTTGGAAGGCTAGCAGGAAAAATCTGTGAGAGAAGAAGCTAGGTTTCAGCCGCAAGTCCTGGGCACGGGCCACGGCTGCCTCCTGAGCTTCCGGCCCACAGACTGAGGGGGAATTGAGTGGCTGATCAGAGGGGGATTGCGGGGATCTCTTTGCCAGTGCTGAGACAGGAATCTCTTGCTTTGCCCGTGCTTGGATCTGGGTCACAGTTCTGGGTGGTAGTACTGGGGCAAGGAGGAGTGCTGGCGTGGTGGAGCTTGTGGCTGTGGAGAGGAAACACCTCTCTCCTTACCATACCACCTTGGAAGAACTGAAAATTTTCAGGTCCCTAGAAGTATCTCCGAAAACAGCTGTACAAACCCCCAAAGCTTTGGAAATACATTCTCCACATTAGAAGCAGACTCTTACCTTAACAAAGAGTTTAAAACTCAAGTAATTGTCCTGGATCATGAGTAAGCAGCACAAAAAGAGTCAGACTATATTATCTTACTCTGGTGACAAAGAAGATCAAAACATACAACCAGAAGAAGACAACAAACCAAGTCAAAGCTCCTACATCCAAAGCCTCCAAGAAAAATATCAATCAGTCCCAGGCCTTGGAAGACCTCTAAAGGGATTTTAAGAAGCAAGTAAAAGAAGTAGAGGAAAAACTGGGAAGAAAAATGAGAGTGATGCAAGAAAATCATGAAAAACAAGTCGACAGCTTGCTAAAGGAGACCCAAAAAAATACTGAAGAAAATAACACCTTAAAAAATAGCCTAACCTAAATGGAAAAAGAGGTCCAAAAAGCCAATGAGGAGAAGAATGTCCTAAAAAGCAAAATTGGCCAAATGGAAAAGGAAGTCCAAAAGATTACTGAAGAAAATACTTCCTTAAAAATTAGAATAGAGCAATTATAAGTTAATGACTTTATGAGAAATCAAGACACTGTAAAACAAATCCAAAAGAATGAAAAATTAGAAAACAATGTGAAATATCTCATTGGAAAAACAACTGACCTGGAAAATAGATCCAGGAGAGAGAATTTAAAAATTATCAGACTATCTGAAAGCCATGATCAAAAAAAGAGCCTACACATCATGTTTCAAGAAATTATCAAGGAAAACTGCCCTGATATTTTAGAACCAGAGGGCAAAATAGAAATTGAAAGAATCCACCAATCTCCTCCTGAAAGAGATCCCCAAAGGAAAACTCCTAGGAATATTTTAGCCAAATTTCAGAGTTCCCAGGTCAAGGAGAAAATATTACAAGCAGCTAGAAAGAGACAATTCAATATTATGGAAACACAATCAGGATAACACAAGATTCAGCAGCTACTACATGAAGGGACCACAGGGCATGGAATATAATATTCCAGAGGCAAAGGAGATAGGATTACAACCAAGAATCATCTACTCAGCAAAACTGAGTATAATCCTTCAGGGGAAAAAATGGTCATTCAGGGAAATAGAGGACTTTCAAGCAGTCTTGATGAAAAGACCAGAGCTGAATAGAAAATTTGACTTTCAAATACAAGACTCAAGTGGAACATGAAGAGGTAAACAGGAAGGAGAAATCATAAGAGACTTATTAAGGTTGAACTGTTTACATTCCTACATGGAAAGATGACATTTGTAACTCATGAGACCTTTGTCAGTATTATGGTAGTTGGAGGAAAAAAATTATATGTATGTATATATAGACAGATAGATAGACAAATAGGTAAATAGATAGAGGGCACAGGGTGAGTTGAAGATGAAGGGGTCATATCTGGAGAATAAAGTTAAGGGAAGAGAGAGGATTATACTAGGAGAAGGAGAAAGGGAGAGGTAGAACAGGATAAATTATCTTACAAAAAAAAACAGATAAGAAAAGGTTCTTACAGTGGAGGGGAAATGGGGGAAGGTGAGAGGGAATGAGTGAATCTTATTCTCATAGGATTTGACTTAAGGAGGAAATAATAGACACACTCAATTGGGTATGGAAATCTGTCTTACCCTACAGGAAAATAGGGAGGAATGGGGTCAAGAGGGTAGGGGGATGATAGAGAGGAGGGCAGATTGGGAAAGAGAGTAATCAGAAGCAAATATTTCTGAGGAAGGACAGGGTCAAAAGAAAGACTAGAATAAATGGGGGGGCAGGATAGGATTCAGGGAAATAGAATTATTTTTTCATAGCATGTCAACTATGGAACTGTTTTGCATAACTGCACATGTATAACCTATATTGAGTTGATTGCCTTTTCAATGAGGATGGGTGGGGAGGGAGGAAGGAAGGGAGAAGATTTGGAACCCAAAATTTTAAAAATACATGTTTAAAAAAATGTTTTCACATGTAACTGGGAAATAAGAAATACAGGAAATGGGGTACAGAAAACTATCCTGCCCTACAGGAAAATAGAAGGGGAAGGGGATAAGAGAAGGTGGGGCAAGAGATAGAAAGGAAGGCAGACTAGGGGAAGGGGTATTCAGATTGCATGCCGTCTTGGGGTGGAAGGAGGTGCGAGATGGGGTGAAAATTTGGAACTCAAAATATTGTGGAAGTAAACGTTGAAAACTAAAATAAATTTATTAATTAAAAAAAAAGAAGTGATGGCCTCATAGTGACATGGAGTATCTTAGGGCCCATAGCAAATTGTACTTGAAGACCTAGTACATAGGCATAGGGCCTGAAGTAAACTACTTCTCCAGTAATTCCATGTTCCACTTGCTTCTGCTATTCATGAGAAAGGATTATGATGCATCAATAAGTCAGTGAGAGATACTCTCAGGTCAGAAAAATTGAGGGTAGCATGGGAAGTGGCAGTAGTGTTCTAGGAGGTAAGGAAATTTTGTAGGCCTTTCACTGAGGTAGCAGTCTCCTACAGGAGTTTTACACACTATTTCGTATTGACATATAGTGACTCTCCAACATTCTACTATGTGGATGAGAAACCCTGTCTCTTTCTTTCCTTGTTTGCCATTTCCATAACATGGAGAAGGGTGATAATTGCTATGAGAATTAGATTTGGTGACCTGGTTCAGCTCCTAGAAATACATGGGAATATTATCAAAGTAGTAATATACCTTCTACTCTATCAATACTAGCAGGCCGCGGATACTGAAGTAAGTAACCTTTAAAGCACTATGGTGATACTTTCACCCCACTAAATACACAACAAAGCATAACTCAAAATTTATATGAACCATCCTGGTTTTAGAAGACTTTCTTTTGTCGTATTCATGCCATATTATATATTTGGGGTAAACCTAAATATGTGGACATGCCATGGCTAATTTCCCGTTAGAGGAATCTAAGAAGGATCAAACAGGTAGGATGTGAGGTAACTACCAACTTACTCTTACCAATTTCAACTTGATATAATATATCATTGGTATCTACATGGTGATCATGTAATTTTTTTTCTGTCTCTCTCTCTTTCTCTCTCTGTCTCTGTCTCTCTTTGCTTTTGTCTGTCTCTTCCTCTGTTTCTATCCCATTCTGTTTCAGTGAATCTCTGAATCTATCTCTCTTTGACTCTTTCTATTTCATTGTCTCTGTCTTTGCCTAAGTCTCTGTTGCTATGCTAGCACTTTGTCTGTCTTTGTTTTGCTCTGTGTCCTTACATATCTTGCTGTTTTTCTCTGTCTGTATCTATATCTATCATTTTTTACCTAACTGCATGTCTATCTGTCTCTACTTTTGACTATCTCTGTCTCTGTGTCTCTCTTTTTTCCTTTCTATCTCTAAGTGTCTCTCTGTGCCTATCTCTCTCTGTCTGCCTTTGTTGTATGTCTCTGTTGCTATAATAGCTATTTCTGTCTCTGTCTCCCTTTTGGTATCTTTATGTGTCTCCTGGTCTCTTTTTCTCTGTTTCTGTCTCTTTATCTCTGTATCTTGTTCTCTTTATCATATCTATCCACCTCTCTTTGTCTCTGTCTCTCTGTCTCTCTGTCTGTCTGTGTGTCTCTCTCTCTCTCTCTCTCTCTCTCTCTCTCTCTCTCTCCAAATGACACTGAGACATGAGACCCTGACAGAAGAAATCAGATTAATTTATTCTTTCATTTCTTTTCCGAAAATTCCCATAATGATTCCATCTCTGACCTCGTCAATGCATAAATCTAGGGACTAGATTAATTTCACAAATGCACAGCCCATATGGAGGTCTTTTCTCTGCTTGAATGGTGCTAAAACTATACAAAAGTCCTAAAAGCAGGATGTGACCTTCCTCAAATTCTACAGCTTCACTGAACTATGCAGTTCCAGCCCACCTACCCCCAGAACTATTTGAGAGTGTGGAAGCAGGTTGTGTTCAGATTGAGTAATTCACAACATTTTTCCACTCAGACCTCACTGGGTCAGAAACCACATTTTCCCAGAAACATTAACTTCACAGGAGCTAGGACAGAGGAAAAATTTATAAATTAGGAGAGTCTTCACAAAACCCAGAGGTTCACAGGCTCAACCTCTGTGGTCACTTGGCAGCAAGAGCTACACTTGTACGTTTGGAAGAAGCAAAGAAACAAAGAAAATACAAAATGAAATTAAGAGGAATAGAATCCATGGTACCTATGAACAGAGAAAGATGCAAGACAAAATCATAGGGAAAGCATCAAGCAGTAGTTTGTTAAGTAAGAAAAAAATTACTAATTTTAGTTAGAAACTTTCTTTGGCTGCAATTACTTTTCACTGAAACTAGTTGTTGATTCAAAGTCAAACGTCTGTAGTGTTAAAATTATTCATGATATGAAAAAAAAAATCACCCAAGTCTCTTAGTTATATAAATATGTATGGGGAGATATAAGATGTTTGTATGCACAATAGGATGGTAATGTCTAAAGCTTGTTCTCCTAGTGATCTCCCATAACCACCCACTGATAAGTCATTTTGTAATAATACGATGGATGAAAATGTATCAGAGCTGAAATACCAACTAGATTTGCTAAAGCTATTGCTCTAGATACAAAGTAAAAGAGGCTGTCTTTAAAAGAACATTGGTTCTCCTTTCCCCCTCCTACCTCTGTAAAGGACTTTTCTCCCTATGGCGCTTCTAGCAAACCAGAGTACCAAGAGGAAGGCTATAAGTATGGGGAGGGGCTTAGAAACCAGGCCAAAGGAGCCATAGTTGAAGGAATCAAGTGTGTTTAACCTGAAGACCAAGGGGCATCATTCTAACTGCCTTCAACTGCTTGAAGGGTTTTCTTGTACAATATGGAACAGTTCTGTTCTATGTTGTTCCAGAGGGTAAAACTAGGTAGGATCAGTGGGTTAATGTTAAAAGGAAACAGATCTAAGCTCAACATCAGACAGAACTTTCTAACACCTGGAGCTAGGTAACAATGAAATAGGCTGCTTCTCTCTAATGACCTGCTTGGAGTTCCTTACCCCAACAGTGAGCATCTATATGGCCCAGTGGATAGAGTGCTATGCCTCAAGTAAGGAAAACTCATTTTCCTGAGTTGAAATCTGGCCTCAGACACTTACTAGCTGTGTGAACCTGGACAAGTCACTTAACCCTCTTTGCCTCAGTTTTCTCATCTGTAAAATGAGCAAGAGAAGGAAGTGGCAAACCATTCCAGTATCATTACCAAGAAAACCCCAAAAGGGTTACAGAGAGTAGGACATGAGTAAAAATGACTGAACAAAACTCCTACAGTCTTCTATTTCCCTTAGCTGGAGCTACCTACTCTCTCTCTCTCTCTCTCTCTCTCTCTCTCTCTCTCTCCCTCTTTCTCATACACACACACACACAAACACACACACACACATACACACACACACATACACACACACACACACACACACACACACATCTCTCTGCCCCAGGATCTGAGAACTGTCTGGATTCAAAACAAGGGAAATGAAAGAATCCTAAGGTCTATAATTGTAGGGACTCAGCTCTGTCTCAATTCCACAATTTCCTCTCTGACACTGTAGTCTGGTTGGAGTGTAAGTCTCTTGCCTTGTCCCATGGGACCAAGTCTCCTTATCCACTGATATCAGGAATTTTGTTTTATATTGTACCCAGTCACTGGACGTATGTTATGCTCCTTTTAAATACAGGTTTTAGATTAAGGGCCTATGCCTATTAAAGTTTGTAACTTAAGGATGAATTCCTTTGTGTCTATTTGGGCTTGCCTGGTTCTTGGTCTTGAACATGTAACCACCAATGATTTGTATTTTAAGACCTCAAGCTTGGTAGCAAGCTTGGTTCCAGAATCCAGGATCAGCTCCACACCAAAATGAAGTACTGGGGGAGAGTTTTAGGGAGGTAGCCCAGTATGGTGAAGGGAGCCCAGTGCCCTGTTTACTACTACTGTAACTGGAGTGGAGGGAGCACAGGATCTAACCTACTGACATTGTACCTGAAGTCAGGGGATCTGCCTCAAAAAATCACCTCTGACAATTACTTGTTTTGGCCTGATCAAAAATCACACAGGGCCTCGGTTTCCTCATCAATACAGTGAGGGTGTTAGGTTAGATGACTTCTGGGAATAGCCACTATTCATTTACATTTGTTCCATATTACAATATACATTTCAACTAAGTGGAGAAAAAAGGCACATGTTAATACAATCATTATTTCAAACAGACCTAAAAGCTTGGTCACCTTGGTCCCTTTCAACTTTAGATCTCTGATGTCATGTATGAATAGATCCATTAAAATGCTTTAAAATTGTGCCTTTGTTTTTGGTTCCCATACCCCTGTGTTGAATACAAATACTATTTTTCCCAGTTTTACAAATGAGGAAACTGAGGCTTAGGCAGTTTAACTTGCTGAAGGTCTCAGAGCTAGCAGGTATTGGAGGCAGACCTAGAACTCAGAAACCCTAACTCCAAATCTAACATTCTTTCCACTATATCATATTATTTCCAGACCACCATCATCATTTACCTCATCAAATCCATCATTCTTTGTAGTTTTCAAAATATTTTCATATCTTATTTGCTTCTCATATTGAAAGGGAAGGGTTCGGAGAAATCTAGGAAGACTTCTATGAACTGATACAGAGTGAATCCAGCAGATCCAGGAGAACAATTCATATAATAACAACAATACTTTGAAAGACTGAGAGCTCTGTTCAGTGCAATGATCAACCCTGATTACAGAGCACTGCTGATAATCTATGTTATCTACGATCTTACCAAGAGTTGATGAATTCAAAATGCAGAATGAGACAGACTTTTTGAGGTAGACAATGTGATTTGTTTTACCTTACTATATTATTTGTTCTAAGGGATTTTTAAAATATGTTTTCCTTTTTAAGGAGGTAGTCTGAAAAAAAAAAGAAAATAAATGCTTGTTGATAGGAAATAAATTAAAATTAAAAAATAAAAATACATTTTCTTTACTCTTCATACTAAGATTGTAGGGGTTGTGGAGTGAAAGAAGTGGGATTCTCCTTTGAGAAATGACCAAAATAGGGATCTGAGAATTTAAATGGCTTGTCTAAAACCACATAACTCTTTAGTGGAAAAATCAGAACTAGGGCAACTAGATGGTCCAGTAGATAGAACTGGCCTGGAGTCAGAAAGTCCAGAGTTCAAATCTGGCCTCAGATATTTACTAATTGAGTGACCCTGGGCAAGTCTCTTCATTAGTTTCCTCATCTGTAAAATGAGCTAGAGAAGGAAATGTCAAACTACTCCAGTATCTTTGCCAAGAAAACTCCAAATAGGGTCACGAAGAGCCAGACACAGCTGAAAATGATTCAACAGCAACAAAAGCTCAAGTCTCAACTCCTAGAAGATTCTTAGAAGACCCAATTCCAAAGACAACTTTTGCATCAAGACAGAGCAGAGAAATGGCAGAATCATCCTGTTATCTGTGAAGCACCATACTGATCTCTCAATAAACATAAAATCTCCTTGTAAAATAGCATGGCTTGTCCATGAGGTTTGTTATTTCTTCAGCAAACCTAGCTGAAAGTGTCTTATCTACAACCCCCAAGACAGCTTTCCTGATACAAATTATAACCTGTATTGAACTGAACTGTCTTCACGACTAATGAGTCCTAATTTTCATTTGAAGACAATGGGGACAGGATTCTCAAGAACCTTTGGAATAGCCACATTGCATCCCTATCCCCAGGGTTAAGAGCAACTCAGTTACACTTCTAGGCTAACAGGCAAGAAGGAAGGTCTGAAGCAATTTCATTTCTTCTTTGCCATCCAGCCCATAGACACACCAAGCTGCGGGGACAGTCAAAGGTAGCAAACAAACATGATCTTTGGTTCTTCCATACACCGCCAGGGTGGAAATGTAATTAGTAAAAAATGCTAGGCGAGACCATTGTGCGACCAGAACTATTCAATCAGAAAGTGCTGATTGAACATATAGAGACACAATCAAAGCCTTTATTTAAATAGGGGTTACAGTCCTAATAAAACACAAAGGGAAGTAGGGGCATAGGCCTCCTCGACAGGTAATGAAAGAAAAAATTAAACTCATCCAATTACATCTGGGGAAAAATCCATTACCTATAACAGAGAGAGGACTGCCCCAGGAAAATTCAGATGCAAAACTAATAATGAAGGCGCACTGTCCTTTCAACAGATTCTAAATGAGCTCTAATTTTCTTATATCCACCATTCCCAAACTATATAAATTTCAACTAAGCAGAAAAAAGTGACATGCTAGCACAATTGTTATTCCAAACAGGCACAGCTGCTTGCTCACCTTAATTAGACCTAATCCCAAAAGGGAACCAATCTTTCCTTATTTTCTTCTATAAGCTCACCTGATTTCCCTCAACTTTTCTTTTCTAATAGATTTTGCTCTAACCTTTCAGCAACTGTCATTTCAGTAAGTCTATGGGGAAATGCAATTGCCTCAGGTTCCCCAGGTCCCACAAGGACTTGAGGCCCCTAAGCCATGAAGAGATGGGGACACTGAATACAGGAGGAAGGACAAGGCTGGCTTGGAAGAGATCCCTTCTGGCCACCTGCACTAATCTTGATAGGGTCAACCCAGCTTCTAATCCTTAGAAGGAAGAGAAAAAAAAATGAGTCACCATCTGTGTTCTTGCTGGTTGATTTTGTTGTTGCTGTGTTTGTTTGTTAGGTTATTTGTTTTCATTCTTTTTACTTTTCTGGAAAGGCTTTAAATTAAAATAATATTTTTAAAGGTAGTCACAGAAAAGACACCATCTTTATTGCGTCCTTAATATTGTCACCTCTCTAAAGGGTGATGTGAACCTCATAACTATGTTGTTCTACGCAGCCATATATATCAATGTCTGCTTTTGTTGCTTCTGGGAGGGCATGGGGCATGTATGGTAATTTTGGATGACCTGATAGCTTAGCACAGTTGCTGGAACATCATAGGTGATTGATGAGTGATAATTGATTGATCTGTTGATTGTTGAAAAGATTTAGAGCTATAAATGACAAGATATATCATATAGTCTAACCTTTCCTCCCCCATTACTGGGTACGCAATATTATGGATAGAGAGATTGATCTGGAGTCAGAAAATCTGTGATCAGACTCACTTTAGGCTACATGACCCTAGGCAAGTCACTTTCCAGTTTCCTAATGTAAAAAATGCAGATATTAATATTGTTACTACCTATCTCACAAGTTTGTTGTTGTTCATTATTTCTTTCATCTATTTGGGGAATGGGACTTAGTAATGGTATTGCTTGGGGGATAGTTTTTTGAGGGATAGTTCCAAATTGCTTTCCAGAATTCCTCCATCAGTGCACAGCTTCACCAACAGTATGTTCATTCAGTCATTTTCCTTAGCCTTTCCAGCATTTGGCATTTTCCCTTCTTAAAAATCAACTTTTCCAATATGAGAGGTATGTGGTGAAAGTTCAGAGTAGTTTTAATTTGAATCTTTCTAATTTTGAGTGATTTGTAGCATTTAATATAGCATATAATTCTATCTATAACTTGGATTTCTTCCTCTGAAATCCCTCTCAGGTTTTGTTAAGAAACAGTTTGCAAACTTAAGGAACTGTACAAATGCAAGTGATTATTTTTGAGATGAGGAAACTAAGGCCAAGTGAAATTAAATGAATTGCTCAAGGTCACACAACTTCTATTAATAGCTGAGCTGAAGGTGACCCACATGTTCTTTTGATTATATATAGGGCAATGAGCTGTTCATGCCATCATTTAGATCCATTATTATTATTATTATTATTATTATTATTATTATTATTATTATTATT
>NW_020954569.1:53480537-53493595 GCF_900497805.2 Vombatus ursinus | reverse complement strand
TTATTATTATTATTATTATTATTATTATTATTATTATTATTATTATTGGTATTCTTTAAATAAATTTAGGGGCCTCATTGCTTAGTACTATAAAGTGTCTGCCTAACAGGCAGGAGATACTGGGTACAAATCCCAGGTAGGCCTACTCAATTTCCCAAGTATTTAGGGTAGCTAGGGGGTGCAGTGGATAGAGCACTGGGCCTGGAGTCAGGTTGAGTTCAAATTGGGCTTCAGACATTTACTAGCTATGTGACCCTAGGCAAATCATTTTACCCTGTTTGCCTCAGTTGCCTCATCTATAAAATGAGCAGGAGAAGGAAATGGCAAATCACTCCAGTATCTTTGCCAAAACCCACAAAAAAGGGGATCACAAAGAGTCAAACATGCCTGAAACAATTGAACAACAACAATAATAAATGATAAAAATAAAAGATGAATTATCTCAAATTCAAGAAGCATTTACGGAGCAATGACTGTTCTCAGCAACTTACTAAAGGTCACATAATGTGAAAGAAGTTAGAGTAGCCACCCTAAAGAAACTTAACAGTCTTGTTCAGGAAACTAGTTATAGATTGAGAATAAAATGTAACAATTTCTAATCAAGTATTGAACTATGTGGCTCAGATTCTAGGGGGATTTTTTCTCTTTTTTCCTTTTTGAAGAACAACAATAAATGTTTATTGATTTTAACTACCTTCCTAGAGTTGTGAATGTGGCCTTTTATAAATAAGCAAGGAGGTTCATGGGAAGTATAGTGCTTCTCTTTTTTATTATTTAATTTTTAAAATTTATTTATCTATGTATTTAATTTTTTATTATTTACTTTATTTTTAACTTATGAAATAAAACAAGCATTCCCATAACATAGCAGAATAAAAGAAAATAGTCAGGATTCTTATTTTTTGTATCAATCAATCTATAAACATTTATTAACAATACGCTATATGCTAGGAATTTTGCTAAACATTGGGGATACAAACATTAAAAAAAAAAAAGAAAAGCAGTCCCTCCTCTCAAGAAGCTTACAATCTAATGGGGGATGACAAAATAAAGAATGAAACTTGCGCATTGTTCACCATCAATACTATTCCCTTTGCTGCCTCCATATATTTGCATGAGTAATCCTGAATATAAGGACAGTACATTCTCCTCAACTCTGCCTCCAAGTATCCCTAGTTTCCTTCATGCTACCATTCAAGAGACATTATCCACAGTCATACTTTCTAGATCTCTCAGTTAGTAGCATTCTATTGCTCTGGAAATATCTTTGTATTGCTTTGTATAAGCATTATATTGCCTTGATTTATGCCAATCCTCAACTATAATAAAGGGATTAGTCTAGAGGTCTCTGAGGTCCATTCCCCCTCTACATATATGATCTGATTAGAATATAAGTTGTTTCAGGCTAGGGACAGTTTAGTTTTTAATCTTTGGCTCTCTAATGACTAGAACAGTTCCTGACACATAAATGTTATTTCCTTCCTTTTTCCCTCCTATATGAAAGATGAATTAGAAAGGGGAAAGACTTTGGCATTCATAAGAGGAAGGAAGATCAATATAGGTTGAAGTGGTTAGAAGACTTTCTTGAAAGTCTCCTCACTCCCGACATTCAGGACAACCTGTGCAAGGGTAATGGGGCAGCAGAAAAAATAGCATCCATGGTGAGCAATAAGGAAGCAAATATATACATGTGTGTACATATGTACTATATGTATATAACATATTTATATTGCATATGCATGTGTACATATTTGTTATATGGGTATATGCATATCCATATGCATATGTACACATACATATATATGTATATGTTAACATGTGGAGTACTTTTTACTAATATCTGAACCTAAAAGAAATATTAATGCATGCATTTCTTCATTTGCTATTCCTTCAGGAAAAAATATTAAGGATAGAATTAAATATCATCAAAACAAAGGGAAAAGAAATTCTGCACAAGAAATAATCATCTATCCTAAACATCAATGTAAGCCTAAACTTCCTAAATCAATTTGCATCTGATCATCCACTAACTTGAAATATTCCAGTCGCTCCCCAATCACCAAAGGATGAAGCTCACTCTCATTAGCTTGGTATTCAAGATCTACAGTGGAACCTCAACCTACATTTTTGGCCTTCTTTCTAATTAGGACCCCGAATAAAGTTTCTGATTCAACCAATGTGTTCTACTCATATCGACTCACACAATTTCTTACACCCATAAGGTTCTCTCTCCCTTCCCTCCACCTATACTTTTATCCACATTTGAAATTCCAGGGCTATTCCTACCTCTTCCAGGAGAATTTTCTGGGACCACACTTTTCTATGAAGAATCTCTCATCTTGGAACTCCAACTAGCCCATGCTTCATCCCAATCTACATCCAGACATAGGATGTCAGGCCCTAGACAATTTGTGTATCGTGTCACTTTGTGTGTAATATACCCTCTCTTCTCACAATGCATTTTTTTCACCTTTCTATTGCTTGCTCAGGAAACAATAATCAATTTAATATTACTGTTAATATTGGAAAGTCCATGGCAATCTGTTGACCTAAAGCAGAGGTGGGAATCCTGAGACCTGGAGGCCACATGTGGTCCTCCAGGTCCAAAGTGCAGCCCTTTTACTGAATCCAAAGTGAAGTTTGTATTCATTCAAATGGCCGCACTTGAGGTCCTAGAGGGTCACATGTGGCCTTGAGGCTGCAGGTTTCCCACCCCGACCTAAAGCTTCATTCACAATCTATGTAACAGCCTACACTAAAGCTCTCTTTGCTGGTCACCTCTCCCCAAAAATTACTATACCCCCGTAATACAATATAAATATTTTAAAGCAGAAAATACCTCATTTTTAAGTGAATTTTCATTGGTTTATTATTGTTAAGAAGTGTGGGGGGAGGAGGGTGGGTCTGTGTAGGGTGTGTGTTTGGTGTGAGTAGGAAAAAAGGGGGGAGGGGAATACAAGCAGCCAGGGGAAGAAGAATTGTATCACTTCCTTTCTACAGCTCTCTCCAGTTTTTCACATGACTCATGTCACACAAGTCTCTTCTAACGCCTTACCAAATGATTCATAGTTCTTTCCATTATGAAACCCAGAATATGCTTTCAACAAGTAGTAAGAAAAAAATGTTATTTATAAAGAGAAGAAAAGTTAACAATAAAATGCAGGAAACTGCAATTAAAAATTATATGTGAACACCTTAATTTTCATCCTGTTCATTGCATTTGAGGGAAGTTGTCATGAAAGGAAAAAGAAAAGGGTGCTTTGATGAAAACAGCTACAGCCAGATGCCTCCTTGACATCTGTTTTTACAAAAGCAAAGTCACACTTGGGCAAATGCCTCCATTGCATTCCCATTAACAAAAATTCTGAAATATGTTACCAAGAGTAAGTCACCCCCAGTCCTGTACTCTGCCCACTCTCCATATCTTAATTCCAAGCATACAATAATAACATGCTGCCAATGTCACCTTTACAAATGCAGAATTTATATTTGGTGAAATGGAAGTATTACTGGAGTAAAAAGCCAGAAAGGCATTCTCTCAAATTAGTAAAAACAAACAAATAAGTACATAAATGAACAATAAATAAGTAATAGATTTAATTGACATATGTGCATATGGATTGTCTTTGGAATATAGAAGCAAGAAGCACATGCACTCACATACACACACATACACACACACAGAGAGAAAAATATATCTTTCAAAAAATCTGCAACACAAATTCATACCACCTACTCATCCTTAAATCTTTTGACTTTACATTTCTAAAAATAAAAAAGGGGAGAGAATAGAGACAGAGGGACAGAGACAGAAACAGAGAAATAGACAGAGACAGAGAAGAGAGATACAGAGACAGACCATGTTGAGCCTTTTCAGAAAGATGTCTCCTTAAAAAAAAAAGTCTCTTATTATCTTCCACAGAAAGATAAGACAATAAAAACATCTTCCCATAAAGCTGGTTGCAGATATAGCAGAACTGTTAGAAAGAGTCATCCACCATTAGGAGAAGCAGGAGCAATAGTTGGGGAAGTTCATACATGTTTATGAAGTTTTCTACTTAGCAATGAGCTGCTTGTAGACAGAAATAAACACCCAGGTGTCCAGGTCTCTATTAGTTTCAGGATAACAAATAAATTACCAATGACTAATACGTGTTTGTTTTTGTCATTGTTGTTGTTTTTAATGGACTAATTTTCTGAAAGAGGAGAAATGTACAAAAAAAAATTGGATGGAACCAAGCACTGAGAAAATCTAAAGGTACCTTGAAATGGGAATGTGGGATATTCTTTTGCACTGCATATGGTAAAAGTCCAGAACGTCAGGAGCAAAACCAGTTAGACATAAGCATGGCTGGCTTGGGCACTTGCCCTAATGGAATTTCCAGGCAGGATCACACCAATGGGGGAGAAGGTTCCAGGTGTTGAAGTATCTTCCATGGAAAATTGAGGTAGGATTGAGATGCAAAAGTTCAGAAAGCCAAGAAGACACTTGATTAGAAATATTCTTGCTTCTATTAGCTACCTGCTCATAAAGCCAGTAAGTTGCTATTAGCTATGTTTTAAGGCTTGCCTTAGGATATGTTAACACACTTGGTCATGCTGATGCATATTCACTGTATGCTTATGTTGATTGCAAGATAATGTCATTGGTCTTTGAGCCAGGAGAACTGTTTAAATTCTCTCTCTGATACTCAGTAGTTATCTAACCTCTGCAGTCACCTAATCTTTTTGTGCCTCTTTTGTTAAATGGGAATAATAATACCTACATTATCCAACTCACAGTTTATGTTGTGAGGAACATACTTTGTAAATCATAAAGTGTATGTATATGTATATATGTGTGTGTGTGTGTGTGTATATATATATATATATATATAATATATGTATCAGTCCTGCATTAAATACTGTAAGAAAAAGAAGTTTCTGTCCATGAGGCATTTACAATCTAGTTGGATAAACTTATGGGTAATGCATGATTCAAGGAAATCACATAATTGAAGAGACCATCTTTTAAAGTGTCCTATTGATTTCAGTCCAAGAGAGTTGCCTAAATGTTTGCAGAGTTGCCAGATCTCTCACATTCCAACGACAACCTAAAACTTCACTCTTTAAAATACTAATAAAGAAATCCAATGAGAAACTACGATAAGTGAATTCTTCCACCATGGAACTACACACAGACAGATAGCAGCACACTCGCAAAATGAAAGGGGGCTTCCAGTAAATACAAACTTGAGCAGGCTAAGAAGGTCATAGACTCCCAAGTCAACCAGAGGATCAGAGACATGGGTGGCCCAAAGGGTTCTCTGTCCTGGGTCAAAGACAACAAGAGTTGAGGGCCCCTTGGATGGCTGTAAATCTACAAGGTTTGAAAGAGGAATCTCAAGGAGCAGAATTAACGAGTGCAGATACAGCAGGCACCAGAGTGGTGCAGAAGCATTCAGAAAAGTAGAACCCAGGCACCCTGGTTCCTAACATGCTTTCCTCAGGGTCTTGGAAGGATCCTGAAGATCCTGGGCTCAGAACCTCAAAGATTCTTACCTGGTTGGTCAGAAAAGTAGAGTCAAGCATAGGAACTCTGGGAATCTAGGGTGGGACCGAGCAGGGTGATTAATCCACCCAAAACAACAACATGGGAGGAGTCGATATCTAGCATAAAACCAAACTTCTTGAACTATATAAAGCTAGAGAGACGAGTAAATAAAAAAACTCACCCAGAAACGTCAAAAATAGTGTAGATTTAGAGATTCCCCAAAGGAAAGAACAAGTATCCTCACAGCAATTGCAGAGACTTAAAGGGAAAAAAAAGAAAAGTTTGTTTTGCATGCACTAAAGGAATACCTAGAAGAAATGAAGTAAAATATTTCTTTTAAATGGAAATAAAAAGAAAATGAATGGAAAGAGAATAAACAGCTTAGAAGAGAAAGTAGTAAACTGTTATCTAAGAAATGGAATTCTTGAAATTCCAATAGACCAAACAGAAATCAATAACTCCTTGCAACAGCAAGAAATATTAGAAAAAATAAAAAGATGGAAAAAATAGAAGAAAAGGTAAGGTATCTGATGTCAAAAAATAATTGACTTGTTAGATAGGTTAAAGAGAAATTCTTTCAGAATCATTGGCCTCCCTGGAAATTATGAATAAACCAAAATCCTGGAAATCATATTTCTAGGAACCAGATCTGTTAGAACCAGAAGAAAAGTAAAGAGAAAAAGAATCCACCAATCACCTCTTAAAAGGATCCCCAAAAGGAAAAGTACTAGGAATGCCATAGTCAAAATTCCACATTAAAAAAAAAATACTTCAAGGATCCAGAAAAAAAGGAGATCAAGTTGTATCACAGATCCAGAGTAAAGATTATTCAAGGCTTTGTAGCTTCTACTACAAACACAGACAATACTGAAATAAAATAGTCCAAAAGACAAAAATATACAGCTTTACAAAGAAGAATAACATATCCATCCAGGTTGAGTATAATTCTATATGGGGGAAATGGACCTTTAATCAAATAGAAGAATTTAAACATTTCTAATGAAAAGGCAAGACCTGAGTTGGAATTCTGTAATACAAATTCAAGACTTTTTTTACATTATTTGAGCAATTGGAAAGGCCTACATTATGAAAGACTGCTAATAGGAGGAGAAGCAGCGGGTGTCCCTTGAGAAACTTAATGTATTCAAACAATATTGAAGGAGTTAAATGTTTTAAAAAAAAAGAGGATATGGAAGTATATTGGTTCTGTTCTGAGCCTTTTAAGCAAGGAAGAAGTGAGAGTAAAAGAAATACTGTTGTAGAAAGGAGGGGAAAGTTGGTGGAGGTGGCTATTTCTCCTAATTAGGGCATGAGAAAAAAAGAGTATTGAAACATGGAAGAAGGAATGAAAAAAATGGACATCAGGTAAACTTTAATCTTAACCAATATCCAAAATAGACAAAGGAAGACACACACACACACACACACACACACACACACACGCAGATGCAAACGCACACATACACACATATTCTGGTATAGAAATATATCAATTGCAAAAGGGAAAGAAGTGATAGCAGATGGAGTTATAGTTATACTTGTGAGAGAAAGGTCATAAATAGTCACTACTTCCTAGTCAAAACCTAGTCCCTCACAATTTTTCCAGTCTTAAACTTTATCCTCCCCAAAGTACTTTCTGATCCAGTGACATTGTCCTACTTGCTGATGTTCAAATGAGAACTTTCATCTCCTCAAAATCATAAGTATGAAATGGGGATTCATGGTTTTATATACAATCCTCTTTTTGTTTTCTGCCATTTATTAGAAAATTTGTTTTTTTTAGGGTAAGTTGAAAATTTGGGAAAAAAAGACAAAAATGAACTCTTGTGTTTCTATTTTTCACAAAATCTAAGAAGATTTAATGTTATCCTTCTGTCATCTATTCCAATAATTAATAACTACATTTAGGAAAAAAAGTATTTCTGTTGTCTGATATCCCATATCAGAAGTATCAATGTAGAGAAAATAAAGTTCTCTCAACTTTATAGGGGGAAACAGTTACTGATGTGTATATAAGTAAATGGACAAATATATTTGAGGCATTATGTTAAATGTTGTGAGAATACAAAGATGAATGAGATAGAGTTCCAATCCTCAAGCAGCTGGCTTTTTATACAGATGGTGATACGAGTGTTCATTTCACCTCTACTAGACTGGGCTGGATCACTGCCCATCACCTGCCTATTTCATTCTGATAACTCTTGGCTTGTAGAGGAAGCTGAAAGTGTTCCTGGGACTAGAGCTATGATTCCCAGGTGACATCCTGAATATGTCAGGCCCAAAATGAGTATTTGAAATCATAAAGTTTAGGTTTTGAAGCTCATTTTCCTCAACTGCAAAATGGGTAGAGTAATCCTAACATTACCTAGATCACAAGGTTGCTAGAAGAAAAGAACTTTGTAAAGTATAATGCATCATCTCTATATGAAATGTTACAAAATTCACTAAAGAGAATCCCTAATCAGGGTCACCAATGGTAGACATTATACATAGAGGAATGATTCAATTGAACAAAGATATTAAATAAAGTCATAGCTGATAACTAAGATTTATATAGTACTTGGGCAGCTAGATGGCTTAGTGGATAGAGAGCTTGTGGAGGAGTCAGGAGGACCTGAGTTTAAATCCAGTCTCAAATACTTACTAGCTGTGTGGTCCTGGGTAAAGTCACTTAACCCCATCTGTCTCAGTTGCTCATCTGTAAGATGAGCTGCAGAAGGAGACAGTTGACCACTCTAGTATCTTTGCCAAGAAAACCCCAAATGGAGTCATGGAGGGTCAGACATGACTGAAACGATTCAAAAACAACATACAGTGCTTTCTTTGTTCAATAGAATGTGCACTTCACAAATATTATCTCATTTGAGTCATATAACAACCCTGGGAAGCAGGTTTTGTTATTATCTCTATTTTAGAGATGAGAAAACAAAGGCAGAGGTTAAGTGACTTGTCTAGGGTCACATAGCTAGGCCTAATATGGGCAAGAGGTCAATGTTCTCCTCAGCGCTATTGGCAGTAGTTGGCACCTTCTTGTCCCCACTGTTTAATTGTGTTGCCTTTATTCCTCTGGTAACAACGAAGTTGTCATAGTCAACAAATGAGTTTAGACTGCATGGAACAAACAAAATTTTGGGCAATTTAGCATGAACTTACTCTGCAGTAATGGCACATTTTAGGTTTGGTCATTTCCTCCCCCCCCGTTTCTTATTATCAAATGAGATTATATTTACTATGTGCCTGGCACATAGCAAGGCCTATGTACATCTGCTCATTCTCTTCCCCTTTTCTATATGTATCTTTTAAATGCCACATATTGTGGATACCTTGGTCCAGGACTGAAAAGAATATATTAAATTATCACAGTTTCTCTAACAAGGCTAAGAATGTACATTCCAGTAGAGGCCTACAATGTAAAGACCTACTCATATAAACAAATAGCAAGGTTTTAGAATTAGTGCATTGATTGTTTTATTCAAAAAGGTGTCCAAAAATGCTTGTGTTGCTTACAAAAAAAGTTAATAAGTCAATATTGTAAATATGTTAAGCTTCCCTCTTATTATCTGTTACATTACATACCAAAAGAGTGGAATTTTAGTTGGTTTAGTTCAAAGAATGCTGCAAACTGACATTCAAAAGTCTTCTCCAGGTTATTCTCTGGACCTCCACAATGTAATGACAGCCTAGAGAGAAGATATTGAAGAACTGATCACTTTCAGGTAATACAAACACTTTTTTAAAAAGTCATTAATGTTTCCCTTGAAAATATTATTTCTACCATTAATACAATGTCATTAAAATTTTTTGATCAAAATGTCTGATTCAAACAAGTATTTATTGAAGGGTTTATTACACCCTCAGTCCCGAGACCAAGGGTTTTAACCTTTTGTGTGTGTGTGTGTGTGTGTGTGTGTGTGTGTGACAGAGAGAGAGAGAGAGAAATGAACCTTTTTGACAGATTGGTGAAGCCTATAGACTCCTTATGGTAATAGTGGTTTTAAATACATAAAAGGCATCAGATTAGTGGGATTATAAAAGAAACCAATTATATTGAAATGTAGTTATTATATATAAAAAACAAAGAAGTTAATGGAATCCAGATAATTATTTACATACATATGTGTGTATACACACATGCCTGAATAAATGCATATGTCTAAGTATATGTGCATATATACGTATATGAATGTGTACACATACGCCCAATGTCTAAAGTTGTCTGATTCTCAGTCCTGGTGAAATTTAGGTTGCTTTATAAAATTCCTCTCTCTCTCTGTCTCTCTCTCTCTGTCTCTGTCTCTGTCTCTCTCTCTCTCTCTCTCTCTCTCTCTCTCTCTCTCTCTCTCTCAAAAAAAAAAATGATCTTAATGACCTGAGCTGCATTAGTATAATTTATAATGTTTTGCTCCATGATTTTTTTCATAGTAAAATAAATGTTTTGGGGGGAGTTATGGTTTACTTTATTTTGTCATTTATAGTTTGATGCATTAACAATTGTGGAACATACTGATGCAACTCATTAAATAAAAGTAAACTCATATAAAGTTTCATTATGACTATAATTGATTTGTCAACCGAACAATACTGCTGGATCTATTACTATGTTGACAAATTAAGTTAAAATAATTCTTATGTTTTATTTCATTCTTTGCAGATAATTTTTCATTTCTAGGAAAAAAGAATCAGCAATTTTTCCTCTTCCCTTCTTTGCTTTCTGCATACAGAAAGATTGCAAATTAATTCATTTCAGGCATTTGTTTCTGTTGTGATTTAATGTTTAATTGAGGAAGAATAATTTACATCAGCTAATTGCCTTTTTCCCAGGTTAATTATACCAAATTAATACTGGAAATGGACTGATGTCAAAATGCCTGGGTGACATAGGCAGGGTCACTTGACTGGACTTGAGCCTGAAAGAATGAATATTGAGTATTTGTATCTACTGACTGCATAAGTGGGAAGGAGAAGGAAAAACAGAACCCAAGTCATTATATTCAGTCAAAAGATGATTATTGCATGGAGCTGGTGGCTCAGGTACTGGAAAAATATGATGAGACCATATGATGTAATTCTGGCCAGTTCCATTTACTCATTTTGTTTAAGAACTGAACCATTCATTGATTATCTCTATTTATCCTGTATGCATCTTATTTGTATCTAGTTGTTTCTGTATTGTCTCCAGGATTAGGCTGTGAGCTCCTCAAGAAAAAGAACCATCTTTTACCTTTCCTTGCATCTCCAATGATTAGGCAAGTGAATGACACACAGTAATGACTTCATCAATATTAGACTACTGACTGTCTGCCTGACATTGTTCCAGCTCAAATAGCCATCTTGAAAATGTATGTCATTGGGGCAGTTAGGTGGCACAGTAGATAGAGCATTAGCCCTGGAGTCAGGAGGACCTGAGTTCAAATTTGGCCTCAGATGCTTAACACTTACTAGCTGTGTGACCTTGGGCAAATCATTTAACCCCATTGCCTAAGCAAAAAAAAAGAAAAGAAAAAAAAAGAAAATGTATGTCATTGGTCCCAACAAAGACTGAGAAAGATAAGTCCAGTATGACCAATTGGATGAAATATGATTCAAGAAATCCAATCTCTATTTTATCACCAACTAAGTGAGACTGAATGAGCCACTTAAACTCTCTATGCCTAAGAAAGGAACAATCATCTCCTCCACCACCTCCGACCTCAGAGGTACGTTACAAATAGATAAAATTGATTATGATGAACATAATAATGATATTGTTTGATTAACAATTAAGTAGCAATAAAGTACTTTACAAATTATAAAATGCTATATAAATGTGAAATATTATTGATTAAACAATATGGAACACATATACTATAGACATAGGGTTGGTGCAACTTTTATTTTCTTATACGAATGATAGCATATTACCTAATGTAATAAGTCATATTATACAACCACTGATGGAAGAACAAGAGGAAATTAAATTCCAATCAAATCTTAGTTAGCCTGACTAATGGAAAATAGCAATACACAAAGAATCCAAAATAGTAGATAATCACAGATAATTTATATTTATTTTTTGAAAAATTATTTTAAAGTATTTCTAATTTTCTATGGATTTGTAATTCTTTAAGCCAAGTGAGGGAACAACATTGAAAATGAAAATCAATGAAAATAGTGTTACTAACTTACTACCTTTCTTCAATGCCAATTCTGTTATCTAGGAAGGATAAGAAAGGGCAGCATAACTTTTCCCATTAGTGAGAAGTACTAGCCTAAAGTAATGCTGACCTTGCTCTCAAAATTTGCTGATTCTAACTTTACCTGGGGAAGGGAAATTATTCCATTGTTTTCAAAATCCTTTTCTTACATCTTCTAGTTTGTTAGAGTAACAAAATATGTTTTTTTCCCAACAAAATGCTGATTTAGGTGACAGTGTTAATAGGACTTGAAATCTAGATTGTTCACAGAAAATTCCGCATGGAAAATTTCCTCATGGAAAATTGAGAGTTAGCAAAATATCAATCAATCCAACAATCAATTGACATATTTATTTGGCAAGGTTACTATATTTAAGGCTTTATGCTAAGCATTATAAACAATGAAAATACATTCAACCTCAGTGAGGTTAGGAATCTTGTCCTCATCCTCTCATTCTGCTGGGAGAAGTCTTCACATACTCCACAACTTCACAATTTCACATACTTCACATCCCCCTAAACTCACCACCAGGTCTGAGGCTCATCTGTTACTCTCAACCTGTCTGCTATGTGTGGCAGCTGCACATGCTATAGCTTATTGGAGCCACAGGTGAGAGTCAGGTGACAGGTGGACACCAAAGGTGCATGAGCAGTCCCATAAAGGGTTCAGCAAGCCCTCACACCAGAGACCCTAGTCCTCCCTGAACACACCACATACCCCTGGCAGATAGTAAGCACTATATAAACATTGGTTATTGTTGTTTTTGTTAGCTATTAGTAAGCTTAATCACCGCAGGCTTCATGAATGTTTCTGAATTTATGAATGCAATGCTACATTTTCTGAAGGTGGACAGGCTGATCCTTGAAGACTTTTTGATTAGTATTGTGAAATTGGGAACCAAAAAAACCATTTGTTGCTAAAGCAGCAATAGAGACACTATTGTCTTCTCACATCACCTTAGCTTTACTGTGAAGCCCTTTGCTTCAGTCACTTGAATCAATTTAGTCAAATAGTTTGTTTTCAAGTTAACCGAGTAAACTTTTTTTAAAGTTCTTTAACTACAACATTTTTCCTCTTCCTCTTCCTCCTCTTCCTTCTTTCTGATTTTGCTGCTTCTGTTCCTTCTGCTTCTGCTTCCCCTTTTCTCCTCTCACCTGGATTCTTTCACCATCCTCCATATTGGTTTCTCTCCCATGAGTCTCCCTAACTCCAATACATCCTCTACATAATCATATCACAATGCCTGGGATACAATTACCTAATATAAGTCCCTTGAGGGTAAAAAAATACAAAACTGGTTTTGATTTCTTTCTTTCTTTCTTTCTTTCTTTCTTTCTTTCTTTCTTTCTTT
>NW_020954569.1:53463898-53480527 GCF_900497805.2 Vombatus ursinus | reverse complement strand
TTTCTTTCTTTCTTTCTTTCTTTCTTTCTTTCTTTCTTTCTTTCTTTCTTTCTTTCTTTTTTATCCCTAGTGTATATCATAGAACCTGGCTCATAGAAAGTGCTTCATGCCTGTTGATTTAATTGATAGACAAAGTTATCTTAGGAAGAATAACTGATAGAAATACAATATGCTTCTCTGTGATACAATATGAGGAAAGGTAGAGGAAGATCCTGAGCACATTGAGAGGGCCTCCTCTGCAGGATTTATTAGTGGATATGTGCACATGGGTTGAGCTGTGGCATTGTTGAAGGGACTATCAAGAGTATTCAATTGCTCACCAAAGAAAAGTTGTTCTACATAATACTCATCTGTTCCCAACAACTCTCTCCTGGAAAAGGTCTCCAGTATCATCCCCTCTCTGGCTCCAATCTTAAATCTCTCTATCCTTAACTAGTTTCTTCATGCTACCTATAAAGATTCTAAGCTTCCATTCCAAAACAAAACAAAACAAACCTTACTTGATCTTAACATCCTCACCAAATGTCATCCCATATATTTCATCCCTTTCTCAGCCTTCTACACTAAATTTGTTCACATCTTCTTGCCTCATTCTCTTCTAAACCTTCTGCTTTCTGGCTTTGAATTCACCATTCCATGGAAATTACTCTCTCTAAAGTCACCAATGATCATTAAATTGTATTTTCTAATGGCTTCTTCTCACCTTTCTTGAGCTTTCTGAACCATTTGATATTATTTTAAAATTTTGTCATATTTGTCTCCTCACTATCACTGAACCAATATACACACTCAGTTGACTAATCTTGTTTCTACATTCACAATATTGCTTGAATATGTCACCTTCTGCCCGCTTACAGAGCTACTATCCAAGTTCAGGCCCATGTCATCTTTCCCCTGTGCTGTTGCAATGGTCTCCTACTTGTTCTCTCTGCTTCATGTCTCTTTCCACTACAACCCATCTTCCATAAAGCCATCAAAGTGCTTTTCCTGAAGTACAGGTGTATGTCACTCCCATTCAATAAGCTTCAGTGGTTCCTTATTCCCTTCATGATCAAATATAAGACATTCTGTTTAATGCTGAAATTGATTCACAACCTGAATCCTTCTCACATTTTCTGTCTTCTTACACATTATCCCCTTCTACAAACTCCGCAAGCCAGCCATACTTTTCTACTTATTATGTCACGTATGTGATGCTCCATCTCCCATCTGTGTCAACAGTGTCTAATTCCTATGCCTGAAATGTTTTCTCTATATGTCTGCTTCTAGGAAATGTTCGTTCCTTTCAAGTTTCCTAAGTGTCACATTCAGCATGAAACTTCCAGATTCCCCCAGCTGCTAGTGTCCCTTCTTCCAAAACTGCATTGCCTTCATTTTAAAGTAAGTTTTCAATATGTATATACATTATTTCCTCTTTTAGAATACAAACTCCTCAAGGGCAGTTTCACTTCTATCTTCATATTCCAGGTGTAGTTCCTATCACACAATAGTTGATTGAGTATTTGATTAATAGATCCATTCATGTATTCAAGATGTTATTCCAGCATTACTGTATCATTGTAAGTTTTGAAACAGTACAATATCTAAGGCAAAGGATTTGTTGGTAATTCAGAGATACATAAAGAGTGCAACTAATCTACTAAATAAGTGTTACAGTAATCTACAGGTTAAAAAAAGATACAAGATATAAGATCTACAAATACAGGATCAGAAAAGGACTTTTACTGGACATAGTGCAAGAATAAGATATATCTTATCCCAAGGCCTTCAATGTTATGTCCAAAATGTAAAAGCATTCAAACTACACAAAACCAAAACTCAGAAAGAAGCCTTCTCAATGCTAACTTGATCTTTTGTGAAGGATTTATGGGGAAGAGTGAAGAATGGCACAGAATAAAAAGGCACAAGAAGGATACAATGTAAATATCTGTATTGATGATCCATTTGAAATATTGAAGCCTTGATATAATCTATCAAGTCACTGATAAATAGATCAGATTCATTCCATCTAACTTCCCAGAGCTAGCACTCCTCTTAGCATCCTGTATTTCCCCTGAAATACACAGCAGGCAAATAGCACAGACATGTTATCCGAATCACAACTAAGCATGACAAATATTTAAATTCAATAGTTATTTTTTTAACATCTTACATGTGCTTGACTCTGGAGTTAGTGTCACACAGAATACAAGAGAAGTCATGGTATCTCTTGTTAAGGTCCACACAATCTTTTGGGGAAGGCCATGCATATTAACAAACAAGGTGATACAAGAATAGGTGACAGATATAGCACATTATAGTTTTATAAGATTTCAGAGAATAGGAAAGTTAGGAAAAGACTTTTTATGGGGAAGGGAGTTTAAACTAGACCCTAAAGTGTGTAGTGACAAAAAAGCAAGATATATAAGGAAATCCCAAGAGGTAACTCATATAGTTTTGAATAAGGTGACAGGCCTGATTGAAGTGGGGTCTATGATGGAGTAGATTGGGTTGTATAAAGGTAGTTCAAAACTTCCCTCTAGACTCCAATGACTTTGGAGGAGAGAGTGAGTCTGATGGCTTTGCAAAACTCTGCCTCACTTAAATCCAATTTATGCACAAGTCAAGATATTATCCTCATGCCATTGGTCCTCTTACAAAGGACAAAGAACAAACAATAAAGTTTGTTAGGTAAGATGAAGGCATGTTTATGAAGGGCCAGACTGAACGGGATCTATTGAAGGTTTCTGAGGAAAGAAATGGCATGATCATTGATTCACAGGAAGCTAGACCTCAAAGACATTTTATAAGTCAATTAGCCTGAAATTCCACATAAAAAAGTAACTGGCATCCTTTCGTGATGTCCCTGACAGATGGCCATTCAGACACTGTTTGAAAGCCTCCAGTAATGAGGATATCACCAACCCTGATGAAAGATAGCTTCCCCCCTCCCCTTAAATTAGCCTGGTATCAATGTGCGTGATAGACTGATAGACTGGAGGAGGTGGAAAATAGACATAATACAATCAACTAGGAGGTTAGTTAAAATAAGTTGAATATGAGAGAATGAGGACCTCTAATCATCAAGAGAGGGTATTGGGTATGGAAAGGAGGCAACAACTGGAACAGAAATGTTAAAGGAAGACTTTCATTTGCTGAGTAGAAGTGAGATATTGGAAAGAGCACTAGATATGGTATCAGAAAACTGAAGCTCAAATCCTAGCACTGCCACTTAACAAATGACCAGACAAGTCATTTCACCACTCAGAGCCTGTTTCCCCATCTGTAAAATGAGGGGTTTGAACTTTATGACTTTTAAGGTTCATTTCAGTACAATCACCCTGTGAATAATAGTTGATTTCTTTGAAAGGGTTAAGAGATTGATCCAAGATTTAGACAACCCCATAGTTCTTAATGGTAGAAAAGGTCAAGCTAATTTCTGAGAGTGGGTGTGTGTGTGTGTGTGTGCATGCATTTTTCTTTTAGAAATCTTTAACTTGGTGTCTTCTTGTGTCACTCAACTCTGTTGGACATCATTAGTAACAGTAAAACAAAACAAAACAAAAGAAACTAACAAAAGCTCTTGGCTTGCTTTTTTACCCCCATTATATTCCTCACACTGTCCTTCCTTCAGAGAACCATATTTGGGATATGTTCTTGGTGTTGAGGTCATCTGATTAGCAGAAAACAATGGAGCTCACTGGCCCAGCTGATGTCAGGCAGTTCACATTACTTTGACAGGTTGGGTTTTGTAGGAGAAACAGGTTTCATGAGGTGGAGAATAGGATCAGGCTGATGGTGTGAGCAAACTCCTGGTCTAAAGCAGACTGCTGGGAACATACTCAGCTTCCTGAATCCCTGAAAAGCAAGCCTGTAATATGCACATACCCTAAACAGTTCTCACATTCACATTTTGAATTGTGCTTTCCAATACAAAACTTCAGGTTTTGCTTAGAAGCTGCACTTTTTGGTTCATTGAGCTATTTAGTCAGCTAAGTTAAGAACTAGAAGGGTATCTCTCTCTGTCACACATATAAACACCCAAGCACATGTATAAGCAAGCGCGTGCGCAAACACGCACATGCAAAATTCAAGTGGATAAGGGAAAAAAAAAAACTTGTTTATTGGATTCAAGTTGAACCATCTGTTGTTAATGATTAGATCTTCAGCTTCCAATTTTCATTTGAATGTTATTGCTCATTTCTAGCTGGGGACTGAGATGCTGCTTTCCCTTTCACGGAGGAGCCTAAATAAAATACGGTTTGGATTGAAAGTGTTTTGGAAGGGGAAATAAGCCTTACTGCTGGATAGCCACATCCTCCTTGCTCTCCACTGGGAAGGAATAGGGGGGTGAATGTAAGAGATTGGAGGTGGAAGGTAGGATATGGGTCATGGAATGAGCCTTACTTCTTCAGCATACCTCTGCCTTTGACTTTCTGTGTAACTTACGTCAATTTATGCTCTCTGGGTGTCTCAGTCTTTCCAGCTGGAGAATGGGAAATGTCATTTATGTCTTCCTGGGAGTTGTGGCTGAATGAGGCTTAGCCAATATTTACCTAGTACTTTGGACGAGAGACTCCATGGCAATGTAAAGTTTAATAAGCCCACTTCAGGTTTGCTCTGTGGTAATAAACAGGCTGTTGGGATAAATGTTTCTTTCCTGGAGGGTTTTTATTCCCTGTAATTGTGGTTGGTGGCAGAATCTTAAATAATCATTTTTCATAGCTCTCATTCACCATTTGGAATTGGTTCTATTGATTGCAGGTAATTATAATTGTATTTGTTGTGTTGCATCATTGCCAAAAGGGAGCTATTTGAAATTGCCTGACCCCAAATCCCTGAAGTCAAGTTTATGTATGTGTGTCTGTATGTGTGTCTGTGTGTGTGTCTGTGTGTGTGTTTGAGTGACCACTATGCAATATGTATATGTATACACACACACACACACACACATACTATATATATATATATATACTATATGTGTGTGTGCGCACACACACATGCACTTATTGGGCCAGGGAATAATGTACTGGTAAAGATTGGTAGAGGGGGAGTTTGTAGGGCAGAATTTTGGGGCTGGTTCTTAATATTCAATAGAAAGCTACATGAATAATATTCAAAAAACCTAGAGGAAAACCAGGCAGGGCAGCTCTAAAACAGCTTCTTGTGCTTTATCTTTATCTTAAAACTAGCTTTTGCCTAATCATGTGATGAGTTCCTCTAAGTAGACCACCAGTTTCATTGTTCACTAGGTCAGATAAGGCCCTTGACTCATTGGACTTCCCCTTCCCCCTTTTCCTTCTCCTTTCCATTAGCTGATATGGCAAGAATGGTCAATCTCCCAGCTTCTACAAGCAGGGCTGGATAAGGTCTTCTCAAAGATGATATAGATCCCAGTGCTGGATTACCAAAGCACATGATTTCAGAATTGCAGAATAGGAAGGGACCATAGAGCCTATGTGGTTCAATGTGTGGCTGGAGTAGAATATCCTCTCTTTAAATGGTCCTTCAGATCTAGAAAAGAATAACCTGTGATTACTAGGGAAAGCATTATGCATTAGATAATTCTAATTGTTAGGAAGTTTGGAAATGAACTTGAACTAGATGTTCTCTGAGGACTTTTCAAATTCTAAGTCTTTAACTCTAAACATGGGATGATATGGGGTTCTAGAGAATGTTAGCTCTTTGAGAGCAGAGCTTGTTTTAGTTTCTATTTTTGTATCCCTAGCACCTTGTGTTCAGCGGGTGCTTCAGCAGTGCTTGTTGATTAAATGTTTGTTGAGTAACTTCTAGGTACATATGACCTCACTCCATGCTATAGGGATTATATATAAAGAATTTCTTATGTCCAATCTAGTTGTATACAGTTTATAAGATTTTGATCTCCTGTGACTCCGGGCAAGTCACTTAACCCCAATTGCCTAAAAAAAACAAAAAACAAAAAACAAAGATTTTGATCTGGGAGGGATTTTCTACTCTAAGCTCTTTCACTTTAACAGATGAGAAACTGAGGCCCTGAAGTCTAAAATGACTTTTTCAAGGCATCACAAAGCAAGCAAAGATAGCAGGATTTGAACAGAAGCATACCAATTTTAAATGCATTGCACTTTCCACTACTCCAGATTACCTCTTAAGACATACATATCCATAAAAAAAAGTTAATAGTATGAGTCAAGAAGAAACACAGGACTGTAATATAAGCAAGATATATCTCACAAGGCAATATTAAATTACATGACAAATAAGCAATAAAACAGGAGGTAAACTTTTATCACTTAAAGGAAGAGCAAATCATTTGGACTAGAGAGCTCAGGGAAGGCTTCATTAATAAAGGAAAAATTACGGTGGCCTTTGAACTACAGGTTGAATGCACATAGATGCAGATCACACCCATTTGTATATGTGGAAACTCTGCCCCATGAGATCACTCTTCATGTTCTTCAAAGGATGGGACATTTGACTTCACTTCTCATTATGTAGTCTCATTTCGTAAGCTCAAGCACAATGTCTCCATGCATTTCTCATAGACTTCGATCACAGAGTAATCAAAAATTTTGAAAGCAAAGATCTGGTTAACCTGGATCTTTATTGTTGTTGTTCAGTCACGTCCAATTCTTCATGATCCCATTTGGGGTTTTCTTGGCAAAAATAGTGGAATGGTTTGGCATTTTCTTCTCCAAATCATTTTAAAGATGAGGAAACTGAGGCAAACAACATTGAATGACTTACCCAGAGTAACACAACTATTGCCTAAAGCTGGATTTGAACTCAGGTCTCCCTGACTCTAGACCTGGCACTCTATCTACTGCACGACCTAGCTCCCCCTCCCAAGATGTAGGTTATATCTAATTCTAGTAGGATGTAAACTCCTTAAGGGCAGGGGCTATTTCATTTTTGTCTTTTATCCTTAGAATTTTGCATAGCACCTGGTACATAATAGACAATAAAAAATTGCTCCATAGAAATGAATTGGATACTTATGAATTTTCTTGGTAATGCCTTTCTCTAGGTGCCAGGTAAAAGTAGCAGCTACTATCTTATAAATTTAAAATATTCACCATCTCTCTCAACCCTAGTCACATTTTTAGATCACCCTGACATCATAAATAGCATTTACTTGGTATCATAATATGTGAGTCTGTATTTTTGTCCTTAAAATCCACTGTATCTGGATAAAATATACACTTCCCCTAGAGCAAACTATTGGAAACAAGACAGTATTGGCTTAGGAGTCAGGTGCATGAAACAATGTGGGATAGTCACAATGATGGTGGGGTGGCAGTGAGATAGCACCCAAAGGGCTTCAGAAGGGAAGTTACAGATTCAGTAAGGAATATTTACATATAACCAAAAATAGTGTAGAAAGATATTTTCACTTTTC
Source organism: Vombatus ursinus (assembly GCF_900497805.2). Taxonomy (NCBI): domain Eukaryota; kingdom Metazoa; phylum Chordata; class Mammalia; order Diprotodontia; family Vombatidae; genus Vombatus; species Vombatus ursinus. The sequence continues at coordinate 53,473,167 of NW_020954569.1, read as the reverse complement.
ACTTCAATTCTTTCTTGTGTCCATTGACAGGCTAAATCAGACTTTAGTGACCCTCACACAAGATGGAGTTGTACTGGGTTTTCTAATATTCTTTAACTTGCAACACATAGAATTGCACTACTTTTCAAGGCCTCACCCTATTTTCAAACATTTCCCAGTCCTAATAACATCGCCCCACCTCTACTCCAATATATATATACACACACACAAACACTCCTGTAGACTAAGCAGTATGGTAACTTGGAATTCAAAAGTATTTTAAAAATTGAATACCAATTTCTTTACAAAAAAAAAAGAAAGAAAAAGAAAAGAGAGGGAGAGGGAGGGAAGACAGAAGAAAGGAAGGAAGGAAAGAAAAGAAAGAGGGAAAGAGAAGGAAAGAAGGAAGGAAGACTGGAAGATTAAAGTCATTTGATATATCTGGGCCTTATTTTGTTGTTCTGCAATCATTTTTCAGATGTCTCTGACTCTTCACCCCCTTTGGGGGCTTTCTTGGCAAGGATACTGAAGTGCTTTGCCATTTCCTTCTCCAGGTTATTTTATATATGAGGAAACTGAGGCAACCAGGGATAAGTGACTTGCCCAGGGTCACACACACTGGTAAGTATCTGAGGCCAGATTTGAACTCAGGAAGATGAGTCTTCCTGACTCCAGGCCCGATCTACTGTGCCACCCAGAAAACCCCAAAAAGCTTTTATTAAGTAGCAAATATATACTCTGCATACAGAAACAGAAATGAAAGTCTCTTCCCTCAGAGAGGGCATATTGGAGAGACAACATAAAGATTATATTGATGTGTGTGTACATACACACATATACCCATATATCCATGTGTTTATATATCTATATATATAATCTATATATATATATACACACATATACATATATACATACAGATTCATACACACATACACATAGTTATATGCACACATATCAACTCATACATACATATGTACACATATTATATATATTATATAGACTCTTTCATATATATATATATATACATGATAAATATAAATAGAAAGCTACAGATTGAGATCTACACCTGCAGACTCTATGCAGAAGGTGGTGCTTGGGATAAACTTTGAAGGAAACTAGGGATTCCAGGAGGCAGAAGCAAGGGGAGAGGTCATTACAGGAAAGAAGATTTGGAGTCAGAGGACATGGTTTAAAATTGTGATCCTATTACTGATGAAAGGAGTGACTTGGGGCCCAAGCATGCCACTCTATGAGTCTAGGCCTGGGTTTCACTATCAATAAATGAGAGTACTGTACTAGATAACCTCAGTGATCCCATCATCCTGCTTCTTATCTAGATGCAAGGCAATTTAGTCAGGACTAGAACATGGATTTCCTAACTCCCAGCTCAGTACTCTATCTACACGTTCATGGAATTAAATCAAGCAAGCAAGCAAACAAACATCACATGAATTCAAATTAATTTCAAACTTTGCAGGAAGGGATTGAGTGGTGGTGGAGGGTAGGAGGTGAGGAAGGGGCTTTGCAAAACCAGCTTTGGGATGGAACCTTCTGAATAATAGCTGTATTCCCTTTTTCTCTAGCATCATTTCCATCCCTGCCGAGGCCTAGAGAACTGGAGGGAGCAGAAGCAATTTGCATTACAACAGGGAAAAGCAGAGAATCCTTATAAAAATAAGAAATAAGGAGAGGCAAGCCTCTCTCTTCTTCTGAAGCTAGCAAAGGAGAATTGCCACCAGCCAGCACTTTCCTCTACCTCGGAGAGGAAATCTGCACATCTGTAAGAGCACCTTCGGGTTGTTTTCCCCACCCTGAGGGCAGCACAGTTTACTTTCTGAGACAAACCACCAGGCTGGTGAGATTCAAAATGTTGATGCTCCAAGCTAGGGAACCTTTTTTCATTGTTTGCCAATCTGTGTCAGATTCAATCTAGATCTGTAAACACTAACACATTTTCCATTCTGATGCAATTTCCTTGAATTTGCCCTACAGACAATTTATTTTTTTCCCTTTTCTTTATTCTTTTTTTTTTCCTTTTTGGTAGTCCAAGAGTAAAATATCCCCATACCAATTGGTCAATCGATTAACAAATTAACTGCTAAATAATGGATCAGGCCCTGTCTACAAGGTGACAGGATGCCCAGAATAAAATATGTCTCTATAATACTTCCTCAAACACCAGGCTAACAAAGCAACACTCCGTTTTCCTAAGTAGTTTACATAAATGCCCAGGAAACAAGTGGAAAAATTCAGGCCAACAATATTTTATCATTCATAGAAGCCCAACAGAAATGGCCATTACACTGAAAAATGAACAAAACTCCTTTTCTTTCAAATTAAATTTTAATGTAGCAGAACTTTACATGATTCTTTGAACATAAATAAATACAGCACGACAACTAAATATTTTCCACTGCTAATTATACCATTAATACTGAACATGGTGTAAATGTACACATGAAATAATGTTACTAAATACGCAGACAGAAAAGAAAAGGCAGGGGGTGGGGGTGGGGTGCGATGAGATCGAATAATGAGCTTTGTGCTGTTGTGTAAAAATTATCCTCACAATTTTTCAGGTCCTGGTTATTTACTTAAAGGCTTTTAGGCTAGAATAATGATGATAGGAATAATCATCAAATGCCAAGACTTGCAGCTTAGTAACCTGGTTAGGAAAAAAATTTATAATTGAGGGAAGTTGGGGAGGGAGGTAAAAGAAGATGCTCATTAAGAGGATAGAATTGGGGGTTGTTCTGTCCTGATAATATTCATAATCACTGAAAAGAGCCCAGTGGAAAGATATAAAAAGATCCCCTGGTCTCTTATCAACTCTTACTCCTTATGGTGAATACTGTACCACTAATTTTAACCATTATAACTTAGAAGTTCTATAGTTCTAGGAGTGTTTATATATATTTTTCTACCTTCTCCCAATTTGTGTGTATTTCCAAATATTGGCTTATCCTTATGTGGTGTCTACACAACACTAAACTAACCCTTTACAAAGTTTATAATCAAGGCAAGATAATTTGATTTTATTTTCTTTTGCTAAAACTAATCCAATCAAATTCAATTCAACTCAGTTCAATGAATACCATATCTTATGAGTGTTCAGCTTCTTGCTCGGCCCTATAGGAAAAATAGAGGGAGGAAGACTTTATCCATCACCTAAAGGAACCTAGCACACAGGAAGCAGTGTGCCGGCATCTTGCTTAGGACTATCTTAAGAGATGCAGACAGCGAATGATATAGAAGTTTAGAGTATGGAGAAGTCCACGTGGAATGATAAAGTCAGGCACTTAAGGTGCACTTGAACAAGGTGTACGGTTGACTTTGCCTGAAAGGTACAGAAGGTATTCCAGCTCTTTCTACTCCGAGACCTGCTCCTGATTTGTGGACTTCAAAATCATGACTGCTGCTTTCTCCTCTTGGAACTACCCTTCATGCCTCAGATCTCACTAGCTCTATCTATGCCATATTCACCCTGGAATATCCCTCTGAAGACCATCTCTTTTTCCATTTGGTGAATTCATCTTGGGGACTGAACTTTGTGGGCAGGTCCAAGCAAACAGATTTATTTCTTTCCCAGCCCTGTTCCTAACTTTCTAGATCTCAAAACCATGCTTCAGCTGCTGCATCATCCTGGGACTTTACTCAGTCCCTGGAGCTTCCTTAGCCTGCAGAACCCAACCTTCCCTGAAGCCACTCAACCTGGAATATCTCACTGCAAGGCCTTACCCCTTCTCTCATTGATGAGTTTCTCCTGGGGTCTCTATTTTGTGAAGAGGTCAAGATGAGGCTGCCCCCTTTCCCTTCCTAACCCTGCTCCTGACTCATTATTTCAAAACCATGTCACTTTCTCTCTCTTCTAAGTTCCCTCACATTTTCTCTTTCTCTCTTTTTATTTATTTATTTATTTTTTTAATTTTCTATCATTAGAATGTAAATTTCTTGAGGGCAGGACCTACCTTTATTTATGTGTGTATATATATATATAAATATATATATGTATACACGCACACACACACACACACACACACACATATATTCTCTCCCTCAATCTCTCCCTCCTTGCCTTGAGGCATAACATATAATATATATTTGCATATATATATATATACACATATACACACATATATATGTATGTATATAACCCTAGAGGACTGGGTTCATTTTAAAAGCTTTAATGAATGAAGTTGTGTCTATATGCAAAGACTTTTGACTAAATGGGACCTATCTATTTAAACAATTTATTTGATTGATTTTTTTTATTGAATTTACTAGACTGGTTGTTTATAAATAAGCCACAATGGTCACTGAGTTAGCATTTTCTGATTAGACAGATTGCTTCAAAAGATAGTGAACTCCCTCTCAGTTCAAGAAGACCTTAGTGGCCATAGTGACTCTTGCATTGAGTGGGAAGTTAGATTAGATGTTCTCCAGTCCTTTCAAACTCTGAATTCTATGATTCTAAATTGATCCTCCAGGAGAAAAGAGGTCAGTGACACATAAAAAATTAAGGATGCCTCTATCTGAAAGACTTAACAAAGCTGAAAACATTTTATATTCAGACCTAGTAAAAGATGAAGAGTCTAGAGTATGAACACTTTTAAAGTAGGAATGGTTCATTTTGGTTCAACAAAAATGAACATTCCAAAAATATAAGCCTAGTGTCTTGCATATGGTACATGATTAAAAAATGTATTTTGAAGGGAACTGAATTGAATATCTAGAATGCTTGTCATCTGAGGATGAACCTAGCTAAATTTGAAGATATCATCAAAGGGTGGATGAGTAGTGACAGAATTTTATTTGTTTGCTTTTGTTTATGGAATAATGTTTGTCAATAGTTATTCATGAAATTATCTACCAAGGGACAGAAGGATTATAATTTGCCTATGTGTTTGTTTGTTTGTTTTTTTAGGCAATTGGGGTTAAGTGACTTGCCCAGGGTCACATAGTTAGTAAGTGTCAAGTGTTCTGTCTGAGGCTACTCAGGTACTCCTGACTTCAGGGCCTATGATCTATCCACTGTGCCACCTAGCTGTCCCCTATAATTTGCCTATGTGAAAGGAGTCCCAATAAGGACAAAATACTGGATTATTGGAATATTGAAGTATCCAATTATATGTGGTTGAGATAGATAGATAAATAGATAGATAGATAGATAGATAGTCCCTATTTCAAACCTTGTGAGTCTTTAACTTTTTTTTTTAATCAGCTATTTTAAGGGTTTCATCCTTGATGTTAGGAGCTTGCTGATCCCCTGGAAAATATTATTCCTGGATATTCAAAATGTCAGTAAATTAACATTCCCCCTTCCCAGCTCACTGAGGACAAGAATAATGTGACCTCTGTTGCCATTACTATTTTCTTCTCACTCCCACTCAATCCCAAAACAATAACTGGGCATGAAAAGTTTTTTTTTTGTTTTGTTTTGCAGATAATCCTAAATTCAATATGTATACTTGCATTATCTCCCTTAGTAGATCATTGATTCACAACTTAGTATAACAAAATCCTTCTTCTGGCAAATATTGACTATGTGACCCAGGTAGATCATTTAATCTCTCACTGTCCCCAGGCAATACTATAAGGCAAGTTATAGAACAGTTGGAGATCCATATTGGTAGAGAGAATGTCCTTACTGGAGTTTGCTACAATGAAATAATGGGTTTTGATTAAGCCAACAACAAAAATAGACTATTAGATCTTTGAGCTCAGGGATCATGTTTAATCTATATGTTTCAGTTGGTCATAGGACATTGTTTTGCATGTAGTAGGCTCTTAATGATTGTGTGAAGCAGTTTGATTGAATCCCAATATTAAAAAAAAAACAAACAAACACAATAGCTGATTCTAAGCTATGCCTCTCAGAGTGTCTGGGAAGACAGCATGCTTTAAACCAGACACATCATTCTACATTTAGAACTTGGGGGATGGAATGGCACAGTGGAAAGTGGCCTTGATTTGGAATCCGAGGATGTGCATTAGAATCCTGCTTAGGCCATTTATAGTATGTTCCTGCTTCATGAAACTGGGCAAGGCACTTCCTTTGGCCCTCATTTTCATATTCTTTAAAATAATAGGATTGTACAAGCTTATCTCTAACATCTATTCACAGCTTTAAATCCCAAGAAACAGGGCCAATGCTGAGCTATGAATAAATCTGTAAGCTGAAGGTATCTAAGAATTACTTGAAAGAGCTTCTCTCACCTACTATATTCCCCACATTCCACAGCCGTGTCACTGGTCAGTGACAACACATGACACTCTTTTTCTAATAGGCACCCAGCATGCATTGACTTTGTTTTTTAAATCCATTAAATAATGAAAAACTACATCTTCAACTAATTTTGATGCAGATTTCTATTTGAAGGCAATAAATACCTAGTTAAGTTCTTAAAATGTTAATAGCTGTGCAAATAGGTATTGTTGTCTAAATGAGTGACCATTTAATGAATCACTACCATTGTAAAGGTCAATATGGCAAGTCCTCAGTGCAGCATGTTAGTTCAACCTCCCCACAAATGACCACATTAATATTAACTGACAGATTGCAGACCTTTATGTTTATGTACAGTGGTTTGGGGGAAAGTGCTCAACTGGGAAGTATTAGAAAAGTTTCCATAGCCCATCAACCTACAGATCTTGCCATTTGGGGGTCATTATTTGTTGGACATGTGGGCATCTGCTTTTTAGCTTTTATGGATCGAAAAGAAATTTAATGAATAAAGCACTGGTGACTTTTAACCTCAGCAATTTTAGTTGATAATCAGCTTCTAAGCTTAATTCCTCATCATTTCAAGAAGCTAGGCAAAGGTTTCCACCAGGCAGTTGTTGAAATCCCACTTACTACTCCCCTTCATCCAAAGCAGGAATACATCTGGAATTAGCAGATATGTGTTATTCTTGGGTGAAATAGTTATCATGAAGAACCTTTCCATGCATGTAAGAGCTATGATGCCAGAATCACACTCTGATGTATCTTCACTCATTTTCACCTGTCCATAAATTCCATATTTTTTAAAAAGTATATCTTAAGTTGCACCTTTTCCAGGAAGACTCCTTTTTCTACACCATTTCACACTTATCTCTCTCTTCTCTCAACTTCTGTGCCCTTACGCTCTAAATTGAATATTTGACAATACACTATCATATATAGTTTCATGTGAGATACATTTTGTCAAGTTCCCCAGGAACATGAGTCAGGTCATTTTTTTTTCTCATATACTTCAGAGCATAGCTGTTGCTTATTAAATGTAATTGAACTGAACATGGGTGTTTCTTACTATCACACATGTGCAATGGAAAAAAAAATATACTTGGAACTAAAAGCCTCAAGCTCAAATCCAAGTTCTGCTATTTGCTACCTGTGTGACCTTGGATAATCTGCTTAACTTCTCCAGTCTTCAGTAACTTCATAAATAAAATTAATGAGTTGGGCTAGAATCAAAGACACATGTGGCCCTCTAGGTCTTCAAATGTGGCCATTCAATCAAAGGGCTGGATTTGAGGAACTAGAGGGTCATGTGTTGCCTCAAGGCCACAGGTTCTCCATCCCTGAATGTCTTCTAAGGTCCCTTTTCAGCTCTGAAACTATGAAAAGTAAAAAAAAGTGATTTAATTAAAGTAAGCATCTATAGAAATAATTAAAATACAAGAGAATCATTTCGGTTGGAGGGAAGGAGTGAAGATCATTACCTGCTAGGGATCCTTTGAGAGGAATCCTGGCACAGTGATTAAGGCCCTTCCTGGGCTTGTAGTCAAGAAGAAAAGGTTGAAATCCAGCTCCATACGCTAGCTAGCTCTATCAACCTGGGTGGGTCACTTAAACATCACTATTCCTCATTTTCCTTCTTTGTAAAATGACAGTGTAGTACAAAGTTTCTAACCTGGGGGCAACTAGGTGACACAGTGGATAGAGCACTGGCCCTGAAGTCAGGAGTACTTGAGTTCAAATCCAGCCTCAGACCAAACACTTGACACTTACTAACTGTGTGACCCTGGGCAAGTCGCTTAACCACAATAGCCTTTAAAAAAAAAGAAAAAAATTTTCTAACCTGCTCTAAAACTGACATCTCTGTATGACTGAATTGAAATAAAAAAATCCATAAACACCATTTAAACACAAAAGTAATACATAAAGGGTAGAAAGAGAGAAAAAGTGAATAACGTCCTCTGCTAGAAATTTTTTGAGATAGTGTGTTATAGCAGATAGGCTATTGGACATGGAGTTAGGGAGAACTGAGTTCAAATTCTAACTTGGATACTCAATTGCCGTGTGACTATAGGAAAATAATTTAACATCTCTATGCCTCAGTTTCCTCTTCTATAAAATAAAGGCATTGAACTCATATGTCCCTTCCAACTTGAAATCAATGATTCTATGATGTTATAGGACTGGTGATGAAGAAATAAAGAAAAGGAGAAACGCAAAGTGAATCAGTGGGTTGAATATTGCCTCAGAAGAAGTTAGAGAGTGGTCGGCATAGCTAATGATACCTGCACATGTAAAACAGCAATTCTTGTTTGAAGCTTGTTGGAATATCCTACGAGGCTCAGATGAACAGCTGGCTTATTTGGTTGACCATAAAGATGACCTCCATCAAAGTAAGTGAATAAAAAAAAAAAGGAGCTGTAGTATGCATATGACCTTAGCCAAAAGCACCAAGAGAACAGGAATTAGGCTTATATTTTGTGAGTAAAACTATAGTTTGCAAAAGGTAATCTCCATTTTACTACTGTTCCTGACTTTCCATATTTCAAAACCATGCCTTTGCTTCTGTCTGATCCTGGAATTTCCTCAGCACCTGGACCTTCTTGCCCTAGAATACGTTACCAATCTTGAAGTCTACTTAACCTGTAATATTCCCTCCACAAGGCTCACCCCCACTTCTATTAGTGAGTTCCTTTTGAAGTCTCCATTTTTGTGGAAGGGCCCAGGTTTGGGGTACCTTACTTCTACTCCCCTCTTGAACTTTAAAACAATAACCTTATAAAAGTATTTTTTACCCCGACCCAGTTTTTGAGTATTTTTTTTTTGTGTATTGTCTCTTAACATTAGAATGTAAACTCCCTGAGGGCAAGAACTGTTCAACTTTTTGCTGGTATTTGTATACCCAGCACTTATTACTGTGCTTCATACATAGCAAGAGTTTAGTAAAGCCTTCCTTCCTTCCTTCTTTTTCTCCTTCCTCGCTTCCTTTGATCTTCCTTCCTCCCTGCCTCCTTGCCTCTGTCCCTTCCTTCCTTCCTTCCTTCCTTCCTTCCTTCCTTCCTTCCTTCCT
>NW_020954569.1:53452291-53463888 GCF_900497805.2 Vombatus ursinus | reverse complement strand
TTCCTTCCTTCCTTCCTTCCTTCCTTCCTTCCTTCCTTCCTTCCTTCTTTCCTTCCTTCTTTATTATGAGCAATGCCCAGTGCATAGAGGACTGCCTTTGAAATTGAGAAGACCTGGGATCAAGTCCAACTTCTTTAGCATTGGCTGTATTACACTGGGCAAATAACTTAACCTCTCTGTGCCCCCAGGCAATCTTCTAAAACTGTTAAGTTTTGCAAAGGTGCTGGTCCATATTGGTAGAAGTTCTTAACTAGAAGCTTTCTAAACTAAGGGAAAGGTAAAAATAATAATGCCTTGCATAGCATGAATAGCTGCTTTGTTAAGAACAATAGAACAAAAGTGGTAGATTAATCTGTCAACCTATCCAGGGAAAAGAATACAGAACGTGAGAAGAAATTGAAAGAAACTTTAGAGATCATTTAGTCCAACCGCTCAATTTTACAGAACAGAAAATTTGAAGCCTAGAATGATGAGTTCACATCCAAGACTAGAATGCAAGTCTCCTGACTCAGTTTATAGGCTTTGCACCACCCTGCACTTTCTTCTTTGGTCTCTACTACATTGATAGACATATGCTACCCAAAGGTTAACCAGAAATAGAGATGTGTCCTTGAAAATCCTTTACTAATAGGATAAAGTCATCTTATTTATGTGAATTCAAATATTTCAAACTTTCATGTGACATTTTCCATAAAAAAATGCTTGTGGGGAAATAGGAATGTAGAGATGAAAGCCAAATACATGGAAGAAGTCTGAATCTGGGACCCTGATCTCCCAGTCCCTGTATAAAGTAGTGCTACAGCCAGATGGAGTCATTTATTGGATCATCTTAGGCCCCTTTCATGTATTCGTCTTGCCTCTTATGAATCACATAGCCTTCCGTCCATTCTTTTTAACATTCAGACCCAAACGGGCCCTGCTGATTCTGGAGGAACTGTATCAATCCCCTTCATCTGTGACCAATCTCTCTGGGCCTCCTTTATTTTCCTGCTCTTTGAAAATATGAAGGAAAAAAATACATTTGGTCTCCTCATTTTGTATTTGTTCCCCTAGTCCCTTCAATTGTGTCAGTGTGATCCCTGCTGCTCTCTGTAAGGAGCTTTCTTCTTCCCAACATTTAAAATACCTTTGTGCAACTAGGGGAGCCGTGCAAAATTTCCCTATTGAAATTCAAAACCAAGATAGTCTGACCACATTTCAGAATCAAACCCAAAGCTCAAATCACTGAGAATTCTTCTGAACCATTCTTTATTAGTATTAGTACTAGTATTGCTATTAATGTTATTTTATATTTGAGGTTAATTTTTTTATTTTGTATAGGCAAAATATGAAATACTAAAGAGAAGGGGATAGTGTTACTAATAGTTTACCTTTCACTATTGCTTTATAATCATGAAAGAGCTTTTACATTCATGTTTTTATTTGACCTGAATGATAGCACTGTGAGAAAGGCAGCCTGGGAATTATACACATCTTATAGAGACTTAATAAATTTAAAGCTATTAGGTAATTTGCCCAAAGTCACATGACTAGTAAACGGCAGAGGCAAACACTTTTGAAATACGCACATAACTTAGATTTTTAGCTCCATTCTCCCCATTCATATTACCAAGACACATAAACAAATCCTTATATCAGACTTAGAAAAGTCCTATCTATAACCTGACCCTCATGCTATATATATATATATATGTAATATATACGTAGTATATGTAGTATATATATATACTATATATGTGTATGTATTTAAACTTGCATAGTTACACACAGACACACACACATACTGGTATTTTGATGAAGCCACAATAAAAAATATAAAGAGTAATCTAGTAAATGAGAAATAATCCAACAGAAATTTTGGAAGATGGTTCTATCTTGTTCTTCAGATCCTCTTCATATGACTGACACTACCAGAAAAAATGAAAGGGTTTCAGAGCTTTTTGTAACCCCACTCAACACTACTGAATAACACATTCTTATTGATATTGCTGAACAGATTAAGATTAAAGCATAGTTACAATCAATATAGTAAAAGGAAGATCAATTAATTTCAATTCCTTCCCACATATTCAGAAACCATTTTTACTACTAATATGGCATTAGTTATTTGAGCTTGACTTCCATTTTTTTCAAAATTCTAAAAGGTATTATTAAAGAGATGGTTAACGTACTTCTGGAAAATGGAGTAGTGATAACAATGAGTTAGCATTGATTCAAAAACAATAGTTCCTTCCAGACTATTCTAATTTTTCTTTGCTGGGTTTTCTAGATTAGTAGACCAAGAAAATATTATAGATAAAATTTACCTAGTATTTTAAAAAGAATGTCATGCCATTCTTGAGGGGAAGGATAGAGGGATGTGAACAAGAAGATAGTACAATAAAAGAGACATTTTTTTTAAAGATTTGATGTCATTTTGGACAATTGTCTGTAAAGGAGTTTCAGAGACATGTCTGGCTCTGTGATAGTTCTCATTTTTATCAATAACTTAAAACAAAGATGGCAAATTCATCATACTTTCAAGCAGCACAAAGCTGAAATAGATAAGTAACATGTTGGATGATTGAGTCAGAGTCCAAAAGGAAAAAAAAATTGTGAGAACCTAGAACACTTGTATAAGTAGAAATAAAATATAATGTAATAGAGATAAATATTATAGTCTTACTCTGAAATCTAAAAAGCAATCTCAAGTGTATAGGATTGGGAAAGGTATGTATCCACAGCAGTTTATCTAAGAAAGATCGGACACAGGGCTTTAGTGGACTGGATATTTTCTGAGTTTCTGATATAAAATGGCAGCTAAGAAAGATATGCAATCTTGTGCTGCAATGAGAGTCATTGTTTCTAAAATTATAGATATAACAATCTGATTGTATCATGTTCTCTTCAAACCAAACCTGGAGTATAATATTAAGTTCTGAGCTCTATATTAAAGACCTCCAGCCCACATTTAGGACTCTGAAGCTGCAGAGCATTGAGAGGAATGCAACCAAGACAATGAAGGTCCTTGAGATCACACTGTCTGAGGATAAGTATAAGTGAGGTTGTTAAGAATAGAGAAGATAAGACTTGGGGGATGATATATCTGTATTCAGATATTTGAAGGGATGTTGCATGGAAACAAAACTAATGTTTTGTTGTTGTTGTAGTTATTCTTTTTATTTTTTCTTTCTTTATTTAACCCCAGAAAGCAGAAATTAGGTGAATATACAGAAGTTGAAAAGAGGCATATTTAGGTCTGATGTAAGGAGAGGGGTGGGGGGGAACTGCTAATGATTAGAGTTATACAAAAGTAGAAAGGTAGAAAATATTGCCTTAGAACAGAGGTGGATTCAGCCAAAGGGTCATACTGGAGGACCTAGAGGGCCACATGTGGCCTCAAGGCCTCAGGTTCCACATCCCTGCCTTAGGATGTGGTAGGTTTTACCTAAATGGAAATTTTCAAGGAAAGAGAATATAGCCACTCCTTTGCTCCACTCATAAACAAGATTCTAGTTCAGCTAAAGGTTAGACTAAATATCATCTGAAGTCTTTCTCTTCCAACTTTGAGATTCTGTGATTATGTATAATGTCATTAATTGTAGCTAGCTGTTTAAATGGGTTTATTTTATTCTCCCACTAGAGATACCTAAGAAATGAGATTTTGTATTATCATCTATATATCACCCACAGATCTCAGCACATTTTGATTATCCTGGTGGATAATAAAATAATATTTGTTAAGTGTTCAAAGGGATGCCCAGTTCCATATCTACTATGTGCAATGTGCTGTACTTAGAGTTAGGGCCAACATTATATTTTGACCAGACCTAGTGTACACCACTCCATACCTTATACCTAGTATAGATGCATACATACTCAATACATACACAGTTAATTATAATGTGCAATAATATATAAATAATTACCTATTTGTTACCTGATTAACCATGGATTATTAAAGTTAGAGAAGACTTTGCATTCACCATCATTCACTTAGGTGATACCCATTGGAAGGCAGAGGAGGCTTTGATGTCTGGAAATAAACCAAAGTTTAAGAGAGGTTATCTTCCAAGAAACCTTTCTGCATCATTAGAGCTGACATCTTAAAGATATTTGTCAACAAGGTAGGAATAGAGAGAACTTATAGATCCTATTTGAACTTATAGATAGTTCATGAATTTATTTCTTTCTTTTTTTCGATGATGTCAGAACACAGAGAGTGAAGATGAAAACTCGTATTCCCTCTTTGATTTCCCAAAGACTACTGCTATTTCTTTGCACTTTCTGTGTTGTTGTTCACTATTTTTTCAGCATGCTAGAATGAATATTGAACTTGGAACCAGAATAAACCTGAGTTTGAATCCCATGTTGTCTTTCTCTATTATGCTGTAATAACCTTGTCAGTAGACATAGTCTTGCAAAACTTTTATTTGTATCCCTATCCTTTACCACAAGTGAGCTCTATGACCTTGATCTGTCTCCTTCCATCTCTATTTCCATTCATCTGTCATCCATCTATCTTAGCTAATACATTCATAAATAATAATGTGCAATATGGCAGCATGGTAGCACAGTGGATAGAACATCAGACCTAGAGTCAGAAAGACCTGAATTTAAATGTGGCCTCAGACACTTACTATCTGTGTCATCGTGGGAAAGTCAGCTAACCCTGTTTGCATCAGTTTCCTCATCTGCAAAATGATTTGGAGAAGGAAATGGCAAACCTCTCAGTATCTGCCAAGAAAACCCCAAATGGGGTCACAAACAGTTGAACGTGACTGAAATGACTGAACAACAACAATGTGCTACGTAAATGTCAGTTGCCTTAAGCATAACAAAGTAATTAGTCCCACCCTATCAGTATGAGGTGGCTAGATGGCTTCTGAGGACCCTTCTATCTATAGTTTCATAATCCTGTAATTTAGTTGGGAAGATAACTGAGATATCTAGTTAAAAATTAAAGATGAAATGTCATGAGGCAACTCTCCTGGGTAAGATTGAGCATGGATCACTCATTACATTATGTATTTGTTTGTTTTTCTCTCTTGCTCCACCCTCTTTTTTTTCTTTTGTAGTTAACAAAACAACAACTTTGTGATGAGCATTTCTAGTGTTCATTGACCTTGGAGGTGACATTTTGAGTTCATGGTAACTGGAGGTCCATAGGTTCAACCTGACTGGAAGCAAGAAGATTTTCTTCATCATAGAAGATAACCATTGGCAGAAAGAAGACTGGGATTGATTAGAGAATATAAGGATGAAACCTGACATTGTTTGTTTAGAGATCCCACAATCTAATTGTAAGCCTAATAGGAGATATTACTACAGTAGATAGAAGTAAAGTTAAAGAGGCTTCTTTTAAGTTGTTCAGTCCCTGTGATCCTATGAGAGTAATTTGTGTTTAGCATCTCTTTTATGTATAGAAAATAAATACATGGGCCATAACTTTTTCTTCTCGCACATTCAATTACCTTTCTATTATTATTTCTATTCTAGTACCTTTCTATTCTTCAATTTTGGTGAGGCCATAAATATAAGCTAAAATCTGAGCTTTAAATAATATGTCGCTGGGCATTAAGGGAGGGCATTTAACCAAAGATTGTGAGAAAAATAAAAGTTGCCTATTATCTTTCTTATTAAAGGCCAGGTTCACGAAGACTGAAGCTGATCTGGATCACACACATACATCCAGAGCAAAGGGACCCTTTTGGAGTTTTCATTTGGAGATTTCTTTCAAGAGATCATGAATATATTCTTTTATTTTCTACTTTTTCTCTCTAGTTCTAAGATATCTGGACAAATCTATGAATTTTTGAAATAAAATATGATAGCTTTTAGGTAGTTCAATGATTCTTAAATTATCTCTTCTATCTATTTTCTAGGTCATCATTTGTTATTCCTATGAAGGATTTTACATTTTCTTCAATGTTTTAGACTCTTGATTTTGTATTATATTTTCCTTAATTTCTCATGGATACATTAACTTCCATTTGGGCAATTCTAATTCTCAAAGAGTCATTTTCTTCAGTAAGGCTTTGCACCTCTTTTCTTCTAAGCCATTAATTCCCTGAAATCTTTCTTCCCTAGTTCTTGCTTCTTTCTTTTTCTTTCCTGTATTGCTCTAATTGAATTTTTAAAATCATTTTTTTCAGTTTCTTCTTTAACTCTTCCAGAAGTGCTTGCTGTACTTATACCCAAGCTACATTTATCTTTGTGACTTGGATTATAGTTTTTTTTAATCATTCTCTACTATGTTTATGTCTTGAGTTTCCCTTCATAGTAGCTTTTTTTATTGTCAAGTTCTTTTTTTGTTTGCTCATTTTTCCAACCTACTTCTTGACATTGGATATTATGTTGGTGCTGGTCTCTGTACACTCTTGGATATGTGGGGAGAGGTGTCTAGCTTGAGTTTCTGTCCTTTTATGCCATTCTGCTGCTTTCACATCTCTGATTGGGAGACTTCAAGCATTCAGTTCTCCCAATGTTTTGTGATCCAATGGGAGGACTATTCGCTGTTCTCTTGATCTGAGATCTATAAGTTCCTGACTCATGTTTGAATCTATCAACCTTTTTCTGATTGGCAGTTTCAGCAAACTGTTGCTTGTCTTAGCCTCTATTGGCCTGGAGAAGTGAGGATCTCACTAGGTTCAAAGAAACTGAGCTCCCAGCTCTTTGGTCTGAGATACTGCATTCTGCTCTGAGGATCAGTGAGATGTAACTAATCTTGCTTCCCAGAACTTGTTCTATGCACATTCATAGCCAGGACCAATGTTCATGACCCTGTATCTGTTGACCTGGCACTGGGTAGTAAGCAAAAGAGTTGCCATATGGTACATATTCCTGCTCCCAGGGCTTGCACAGGGATCCCCTGGGATCTATTTTTGGTGTCCTGTCACAGTCTTTGGGCACTGGATTGCCTCCTCCCACAGCCATGGGCTCCTGGCCAAGACCACTCCCCAAAATCTGTAGACCTCTCTATCTGTCTCTGTAAGTCACTGTGGGCTAGAAAAATGACTCACTCTGACTTTTTCTTAGTTCTCCTGATCAGAATTCAGTCTCATACATTCTATAGATCTTGTCAAGGAGGTATGTGAGAAGAGTTAGATTAAAGATTTCTCTCACTCCACCATCTTTGCTCCACCCCATGCATACCCCTTTGAAAGAGGAAGTATGTGTGGTATCCCAGTTCCTTCAACCCAGAAGCAAATTCTCATGGATATTCCCTATTATCCATTTTTATTTCCTATATTCTGGAACAATGGATAGTGTCCATCCTCCCTGAAAGAGATAAAAGAATAACTGAGCAGTTCTATCTTTTCTCTGTTGTCAGTTATCGTTGTCCCATCCACTGCATGTAGTTGCCCTCTTCCTTGTTTGGTCTTCTTCTGTACTCCAATATAGCTTTCAAATGAAAATTCTTTGTTGTCCTTACCAGCATGAGCTCATTCTAAACTTTAGCATTTTGATCCTATTTTTGCAGGTGAATCAAACACTTATATTCATGCTCTGTTATCCACCCTCTTTTCTATATTCTATATGTATCTTTATAAATTCTAAGATGGTTGGTGAATTCCCTGTGCAAATATTGATCCCTTGAGAACACTCCTTTTTTAATTCCTTCTCAATGGAATTATTTCATTTTTTCTCTTCAAAATTTTACTCATGAAAGTTTCCCACATGCATTTACTTACCGTCTAATACTATTTGTCGTCCAAGTGAACCCTTTAAGTCTGCTTTGTTAAAATGTAGGGGAAATATCAGATAGATTCTGACTTTCCTATTCTCTCATCACAAGCTCTAGAAAGAAAACCACTTCCTCACAATGTTCCTATCATCACCACCTAGCATCCAATTCATCCCTTTTAATGAGAACTATATCCAGTAGAGAATTTTCTCATGTTGGTTTCTCAAGTTTTTAAAGGATGAAATTATCATTAATACAAGTCAAAAATTTGTTAGCTGCTCTGCTTTTGGAAGAGAGAGACAGAGACACAGAGAGATCCGGTAGATTTCTTTTTTCAGGCTTGTGATCTCTTTTCCAAATTCTTTATCTCTTTTCTTCTTTTGTATAGGTGTTGTGGAGTATATTCCATTGACAAAATTCTTGTTTATCCTTCCATTTGCCTTTTGCCAAGTATCAATCATAATTCCTTCCTTTGGTTCCAGGATTTCTTCATAAAGAATATGCATGCTTAATATGCAATGCTGGTTCACCACGCTATCTTGATTCCTTTGAATAAGTTATACCTATCCAAAGTCAAATTGCCATTGTGGCTTTCATTCTACAAATTTTCTTTTTTTTCTTTTTTATTAATTTATTTTGATTTTTCAACAATTGCTTCCATAAACTTTTGAGTTTTAAATTTTTTCTCCCCTTCCCTCCCCAAGATGGCATGCAATCTGATATAGGCTTTAGAAATAATTCCTATTTACCATATTTTTCATTCCACCAAGTTTCAGTGAAACATGTGGAGCAAACTTTGCCTCCTTGCATTATGACCTTTAGTTTCTATTACTTGTGGCTAAACTCCCAAGATTTTAGTTTGTTGTTAAAATCTATGGATATTTGCATGTAGACATTTGTGGTCATAAGGTTTACTTTTGGTTCCTTTCTTGTATTTGTATACTATGAACTTCTAACTGTCTTACCAGTTTGTCTTTGTCTATTGTAACTTCTTACTATGGCATTTAGCTTGGGATATATGTAGGCTTCTTTTACACTTTTCAATTTAAAGTTCTTTTTATTAGACATACTTGCAAATATATTCTTGTTAGCCTTTGTCAGATGTACTCCATTCCCGGCCAGAAGTCTCTCAGCTCTGTAGTTTAATCTGCATTCCAGACATCCAATTCTATTTGGACACACCAACTTCTTAGTAAGTTTTTCACTTTCTAAATTCTTTTTTTTTCCTCATTGAACTTCTCACCTTCAATAAGCAGCAATGAAGAAAATACAACCTGTCTGAAATCTTCTATTTCTTGCCCAAGACTTTATAATATTTGGCAATACAATATCTTTCCTCCTGGCAGTATTATCATATAAGTCTCTAGAAATAAGCAGTCCTCATATGTTTTGAGAAACCTTTGAAGATTCTCAGTTATGTCTTCAGTACATGCTCCATGAAGAAAATAGAATTCTTTTGCTATTGCCCTTCACAATTCTACTTTTTCAAGCATTTGTCTCAAAATCTGAACCCAGAGACTTTTGCTCTTCATATTGTCTTCTGTTTCTCCCACATTTCTCCACCTCAAATTTGATATTTGTTCTTTGTCACAAATCCAAATCACTCCTAATAACCTCTTGATTACTAACAAAATCCCTTTTTCCTTGTTATTCCACTTGTATCCTTCTCTCTTTTCTCATTCTCCAGTAGTAGTCAGAATTAGATTTGACTGAATATATAAAGAGAGAAAAGAATATTATGTTTGGGGAAATGGAATGTCCCAAATCAGAGAAGTTTGAAGTGTATCCTAGGAATTAAAATTTGACCAGTTTGAATAAAGAGTTCAGGTCAGTATTATTGAATATAGCTTGGAAAAGTAGATTTGGCATAGATTGTAGATGACTTAAATTCAAATATGGCCTCAGACAATTATTAACTGTGCAACCCTGGAGAAAACTCCAATTGCCTCAACTGTGAATGGGCATAATAATAACATCTATTTCTCAGGGTTATTGTGAATATCAAATGAGCTAATATTTGTAAAGTGCTTAGCATAGTGCCTGGTACATAGAAGGCACTTAATAAATGCTTGTTCCCTTCCTTCCTGATACCCACAGAATTCATTAACATGATGCTAAACTCCTACTCCCTACTTCACATGGGACTTCGTAAATAAGACTTGTATTAATATTTCACCTCTATCAAATAATTGAAATAGAGTATTTCTGGCCTTATGAATCTTGTTGGTTTATCTTGTGTACCTTTTTTAAAAAAATAATTCCTGGGCTTAGTTTGCATGTTATCTTTATCTTCCCAATCACTAAAACTAATTAACATCTCAGGAATACAATATGTTCTCTTCTCCAACTTTACCACATTTCAAAATTTCATCCAGAAAATAAAAGACTCAATGGACTCTCATTCACAGCCTTCCAATAACTCTTCTCTGAAATATATGCATATTCATAAATACATAATTAAAATATGTAAATCATAATACATTTGTATTGCTAGCACATAGAGATTTTCAAAGTTTTACAGGATAAATAGCATAGTTGGGATTCAAAGTCAGTGCCTTTGCTTCTATTACCATACTATCCTGCTTTTGGCCTTTATAATGTACATATACACAGGTTATGGAGACATCAAGAGAGTGTAGGGGGCAGGAAGGAATGAAAGTGATCGACCCATCACATTAGAGAGAGAACAGGACAAAGGTGGGGGGATAACTGGTTTGGACCTTGACTTCATTGATCTTAGATAATTTTGATATGATTGTTGTGGCTATTCTATCCATTTACATTTTAGGCATTGTGTATATAATTTTCTTGGCTCTCTTTACTCCACTCTGTGACATTTTATATAGACCTTTCTGTGTTTCTCTGTATTTTTAATATGCATTATTTCTTGTTTTTTTAATTTTTTTTTTTTTTACTCAGGGTCACATAGCTAGTTAAGTGTCAAGTGTCTGAGGTCAGATTTGAACTCAGGTCCTCCTCACTCCAAGGCCGGAGCTCAATCCACAGTGCCACCTAGCTGCCCCTGCATCATTTCTTACAGCACAGTAATATTCCATTACATTTATGTACCTAATTTGTTCAACCATTCCCCATTTGATGGACATCTAATTTGTTCCTAGGGTTTTGTTTTGTTTTGTTTTGTATTTTGTGGCTGTTGTTGTTGTTGTTGTTTTATTACCAGAAAATAGGTTGATATAAATATATTGGTATATATGGAAACTTTCTTATAAATGATCTTTTTGGAGTAATGAAACTAACTGGGTTAAAGTGTATGAATGTTTAACTCACTTCATCTGCATAATTCCAAATTGCTTTCCAAAATGGTCATATCATTCACAGCTCTACCAACAACACACTGGATACCTTTTCACAGCCTCTCCAACATTGGTTATTCTTATCATTTGTCATGTTTTTTTTTTCAATTCATTGGTTATGAGGTAAAACCTAAGAGTGGTTTTGAATTGAATTTTTCTCATTCTTTCTTATAGTTGTCAATAGTTTAAAATTCATTTCTATATATTTATGTGTGTATATGCATATAGTTGTCTCTATGTCTTGGATACCAAGTCCTTATCTGAGATATTTGATACCAAGATTTTTAAAAGCTATTTTCCTGATACAAATTGAGATAATGTTAAAAAATCTACTATAGACACTACACAGATTGTTTCACTAAAATATAGATTTAGCTTTTTTGTTGATAGGGATAGGATCTGGATTTGTGATTCACTGATATATAACACCTGATGAGGGAATTCATTTTCGTAAGGCAAGTTGTCCTTTGCTTCACTCTTTCCTTCCTTCCTTGCTTCTTTTCTTCCTTCTTTCCTTCCATCCCTTCCTTCTTTTCCTTCCTTCTTTTCTCTTCCTTTCTTCCTTCCTACCTTCCTTCCTTCCTTCCTTCCTTCCTTCCTTCCTTCCTTCCTTCCTT
>NW_020954569.1:53449473-53452281 GCF_900497805.2 Vombatus ursinus | reverse complement strand
TCTTTCTTTCTTTCTTTCTTTCTTTCTTTCTTTCTTTCTTTCTTTTTCTTTCTTTCCTCTGTCTCTATCTGCTGAATAATAATAAAAAACCCTCATAACAATTATGCATAGTACAACAAAACAAATTCCCATATTGGCCTTGAGCAAGAATATAGGTCTCATTGTGCCTGTTAAACCTATTAACTCTGTGTGTGTGTGTGTGTGTGTGTGTGTGTGTGTATGTGTGTGTGTGTGATGTTTAATCTTCACTCCTCAGGGCATATGGTTTATCATTGAATTAATCACAGTTCTAAAATATTTTAAAGTTTTTTTTATTTATAAAGGTTCTGTCCATATAAATTGTTCTCTTAGTGCTTACTTCCATCTATATCCATTCATAGAGACCTCTTAAGTTTCCTCTAAAACTGATGATTTTATAAAATTTATGGTAAAATAATATTCGGTTATATTCATAAAACATAATTTGTTTGACTATTCTGCAAAAGATGAATAATCCTTTACTCTTCATTATGAAAAATGTGATTTTTTTTATACACATATATACTTTAACTATTTCTTTGTTGTCTTTCAAGTAAAAACCTAGTAGTGATATACCTGGGTCATAGAGTATGGATAGCTTAGTAATAACTTGGTATGCTTTCTGCACCAAAATATCACAAAGAGTTGGATAGAGTCTTGAAAGATTAAGAAATGTGGCCATAATCACAGAACCAGTATGTATCAGAGGAAAAAACCCAGGTATTCTTAGCTTTAGGGCCAGTTATTTATCCATCATGTACCATAGTTATCTCTTTTCAACTTGATAAGACCCATACAAATACTGACTAACCTTCAGTTCTAGTTACCTATGACCCCAAATTATTATCCTTCATATCCTTCATATGCTTGTGTGAGAAGCCCAATAATTGTTGTTAATGGCATGACTTAAAATCACTTGAATAACAGTAAGATTTCTCCATTATAAATTCAAAATGGTGGAAATCACACCTGCTATTTAAACTACTGCTATATCTGTGTCTGCATGTAAGTTCTTTCACCTTATCTATACATTTATTTTTTGTGAATTTGTCCCTAAGCACATATACATTTAAGTTCATCAGGAGATGGTTCTGAAAGGCTAAGGAAACAAGGGCAAAGAGAAGAAAAAGCTATGGAAAAGAACTTACCAGTGTCCTTTTAAATTATGTAAAGCTTGTTTCATGTAATAATGTCACTGAGCAAATAGTTGGTTGAGGAAGATTAGTGGCTGTAATTATTTATTCATTTTAATGTTTGTTATTAAGCCTGCCTTTTGCTATCTGTGCCCATTATATTTTGAAAGATCAATACAAAGAAGATGAGGAAGTACAGAAATGATGTTTAATTATCAGGGAGGAGAAAAAGGTAGTGGCACGTGCCTACTTTCCTGCCGCTCATTCTGCTCTTCCTTTCACAAGTGTTCCCGCTGGGGAACATCTTCTCCTCCAGAGTCTGTGTAAGGAAGAAGTTAAGAACATATAGTAGAATTCTATCTTCCTCTTCCATTAGATAAGACATCTGGTGGACCAGATTTTCAAGGCAGAGTTTTTCAGGATAATTTGACAGTGTTCTAACCAATCACATCGTGGTTGTTCTTATCTCTTTTTTAAAAAAATTCATTGCAGGAAAAAAAAAATCAGCTGTCTCATTACTGGGGGATGAGACTTCTTATATTTGTGGTCCTCTATGGAGCAACCACAGTGACAAGACTGTTCATAGGATGGCTAGGTAGTACAGTGCATAGACTGCCAGGCCTGAAGTAAGGAAGACTCACCTTCCTGTTTTCAAATATGGCCTTAGACACTTACTAGCTGTGTGGCCCTTGGCAAGTCACTTATGCCTGGTTGTCTTAGTTTCTTATCAGTAAAACGAGCTGGAGAAGGAAATGGTAGACCATTTTAGTATCTTTGCTAAGAAAACCCCAAATACAGTAATGGAAATTCTGACATGACTAAAAAATGACTGAATAGCAAAACAACATGAAAAGCCTTCTCCAAATTGTACAGATACTGACCATAACTCCAGAGTTATCTGATATCCGTCCCCCTACACACACACACACACACACACACACACACACACACACACACACACTCTGTTTCTGAATCCCTTTAATACACCAACTTTCTGACACATTAAGTCCAACTCCTCTGAAAAATCCTTGCTGATCTTTTCAAGCTTCACTGATCTTTCAGTTGTTAAAGATTTATAGAGACTATTGTCTGTGCCACTTATTATATTACTTATTACATGCATCATGTTTTTACCAATTAGGTGGCAAGTACCTTGTAAGCAAGGGTTTTACCTATGTTGCTTTCTATTTTCTATAATGCTTTAGCACAGGTCCTTAAACTTTAGACTTAGAACTTCCATTTGAAGTGTAAAAGAAATAATTCCAGAGACAAAAAAGATGGTGCTCAAAATTCTGATTAGCCAGCATGGACAGGTAATGAGAACTGCAGCTGGGTTGAATATTCTGTCAAATAACACCTCATATATGCTGTATATGGGTTAAAAATACCAAAGAATTCAAATAATGCAAATGCAATAAAATACCTTTAACACAAATTTCTACTACAAATAGTTGAACATTGCCATAATGATGCAGAAGGCATTTCAAGTCACACATTGCCTCAATATTCTGAGACTCTTTTCATTGTGCCAATGAATCAGGACACTGGTTAATAAAGATTCTATTTGACAAAATGGCAGATAGAAATAATAATGGTAGCAGTATTAGTGGTGATGATGATGATGATGATGATGATGATGATGATGATGATGATGATG
>NW_020954569.1:53404954-53449463 GCF_900497805.2 Vombatus ursinus | reverse complement strand
TGATGATGATGATGATGATGATGATGATGATGATGATGATGATGATGATGATAACCATAATAGTGTATCCTCTAGGTAACAGAAGCTCAGGAAAGACTGAGATAAATTATATAAGAAAGGTATATAATAAGCTATCAAGGTGAAGTTAGGGACATTTGAGAGTCATCCTTATCTTTTTGAAGCTCATGTCAGTGAGGAAAAACATTACCTCACACACTAACCTTTGTATCATTGTAAGAGTGAGAATCCCAGGATGAAGGTGGCATGAGTCTGACAAAAGATAACGGGAAAATTCACACTATGTCATGTTCCCACAGCAATGTCCTACAATGGGTCTGACAGTGTGAGATGAAGTGGCTTGTAATGAGCACCAAAATAAATCGGAAGATTCACTGATCCAGGTGCTTATTGAGCCCCTATTTGTCCTGAAGAATACAGCATTGTCTCCACATCAGATTTTGAGGACTCCTGCGGGAAAAAAATAAAGCTAGTGTCATAAAAGAGAATGGCCCCTCTTGAAGGAATAGCATCCTATAAGGTACTGAATCATAATTGAGAGAGAGAGAGAGAGAGAGAGAGAGAGAGAGAGAGAGAGAGAGAGAGAGAGAGAGAGAGAGAGAGAATGGCTTGATATAGATCAATATAAATATAGATATCAATGTTCAGGTTAGGTCCTTAGACTGGGTGTGGATAAGTTTTTTGTCATACATGTTTAGTATCAGCATTTGGAAATTTTAACTGAAGGAGAAAAGGTCTATCTGGAGTCTCAATGTGATACTACATTTATGGTGAAGTGTTCAGGAATTCCTAGTTGCACAGAATAGACAAACTGTTTGGGGTAGGCAAGGATAAATATAAGAACCAATGTCAAATACCTGGTGGAGCAGGTAGATGTATAACCCAAAGGTCAGTTATGTCCTGAGTGAAGATGGTAGGACAGGCGTCCGGCCAAGGATAAGGTAAGAGATAATAACTTTTCTCATTAGGGAAAATATCTCTAATTAAGATTTACCATCAGTTTCTGCCATTTAATTGACAAGTTCAGTGGCTTATGGTTAGCCTAACATAAGTTTAAAAGTACTGAGCCAGTCCATATAGGATAGAAAGTTGGTATAGAATTCAAGTTGGTAGGATTTGAAAAGAAAGACTTCTGAGATAAATTGAAAGTCAACTTGTGTTTTCATATTCATATTGAAAGTAACATTCACATTTGATTATATGACAGCCATATAAAACAGGGACTGACTTATCCAGAAGTTAGGAAACTACGTTGGGTAGATGGATAATGTACTATCATTGTATTTGGATCAGAATTACTGATTTAATTTCTTAGCCTCAACCTGGAATTGGCAACCAAACTCTGGAGTTAAACATGTTTAACATTCAGAAAACGAGAGGAAATCGAATTATGATCATATTTTCAAACCATAAAATCTCAACAAAAGGACTTCAGAAGACATCTAGTCTGATATGCATACCTGAGCAGTAATCTCCTCTATAACATACCTGACAAGTGGTAATCAAACTCCTGCTTGAACCTGTGATGAGCAACTCACAAACTCTTGAATCAGTACATTCCCTTCTTGGGCAATTCTAAATCAGAGGATTTTTTGGTTGTGGTTAATTGAGGTCTAAATGTGTCTTTGTGAATTTCACCTACTGTACCTACTTCTACCCTCTGGGGCAAAGTAGAAAAATTCTAACACCTTTTCTGCATGACAATTTTTCAGATAGTTGAAGTCAAGTATAATCCCCCAAAGAAGTTTAGAAACTAGATGGAAAGGTACCTCTCCTCACCCAAAGATAGTCAATAATAAACAAAAAATGAGTCAAATGAATATCCCAAACAATTACTATAGGAGTTCACAGAGGGAAAGAACTTAAAGACATTCTAGTCAAGGATGGCATCTTGGAATATTATATAGACCTGAGATGCAAGAGGCCTGACAATATGGAGGGACACTACATTAAGCACACTCTCTAGTACACATAGAAACCATTTCTATCAATAATAACAATAATAAATTGCAGTTGCAAGAAAAAACTTACCATCAATTACATTACAGAAGTTAGTGTGAGTTTAAGGAGGAATAAGAGAGAGTGGTGGGAATTTGGAAATACGTAATGAAAGCTTCTGCATGCACTGAAAGAGCAACTATTTTGAATTTCTCTATTGAGGTCATATCAAAAAGAGTAAGAATACCCAGATTCCCCCCCCTTTTTTTCTTCTCTATACACTGTCTTGGCATCATAAATACTAATTGGTTACTATGGTGATCCCATGCTTGTAACTAAAACTGAGGTTTCTAGGTAACAGGGTCTGAAGCTGAGAATGATGAATAACTTCCCTATCAGAGTTTTGCATTAAGGTTTGAGCCAGCATGTGAAAACTGGCAATTCTACCCTCAGCTCCAAAGGATTGGTAAATTTGTTAATTTTATCCTCATCATTTCTGACTAGATCAATTCATCTACCGACGGAGGCTGATTGCCTTCATATAAGTTGGTCTCTGAAGTTGACAACTTCCATAAAATCACTGTCAATGAGAAATACCAGTTATGGGTAGGATTTAGCACTTAATACACTTTTTTAAAATTTTATTGCCAAAAAGGGTTTGGCAGAACTAAGATGATTTAATCCATCAATGTGATTCTGTAGAAATTGCCTAGAGAAAAAGAAGCTAATTCTTGCCTCTGTTCCATGATTGGAGAGTTTATTGAGAAATAAGTCCTATTCTTTTGGGATTAAAGGATAAATACATGCCTTCACATCAGGAACCCTTGATATTTAATCATCAGTTGCCACTGATCAGCACCTCTCCTCCCCAAAAAATGGGCCACATTTTCACTTAATGTCCAAGTTTCCATGAAGGGGGATGAAAATTAGGTCTCCCCCTCTCCAATGATGTTATGGGGATTAAGGATTGAATTACTGTAAAAGCACTTTTCAAATATAAAGTGTTATATAAGTGTAATATATGTATATAAAATATGTAATGTACATAATGTAAGTAACATTAACCTATGGTTTTTATTTCATTGGTTTCTCGTGTTTGAAAATGAGTCAATATTTTCTAGAATTTGACATGCTTTCTCTCTTTCTCTCAGATTGGATTGATTCATATCTATATGGCATTGTGGGTAGATGGAAATTAGAAGTTAGGATGTAGAGAAACCCCGACACATTGCAAACTTCGCTGACGATTAAAAATACACTAGTTAAAAAAAATAAAATAAAGATAATCACTTGAAGACTTCTCTACTCAGAACAAGGATGCAGTGAAAGGTCATTACACTCTAACAAAAACCTTGATGTAGACAAGGTGGATAGGTGTAAAGAGCAACATGAAGCCACATCATGACAGTGAGATAGGTGTTTTGTTTCATTTTGTTTGATGTTGTTGTTGTTGTTGTTTTTTAACAGAAGCATGTCATGGTGGTAACAATGATTAAAAATTTTGACCTTATGTCATATAGGTGAATTGAAATGAATCAGTTTAGTCTGTTATTTTTGACTTAAAATAAATTTTCAGGTCACCAAAAAGAAATAGGAGAGGTGTATGGTGTAAGTTGATTTTAACATATAACCAATAAAGATTTGTAAATGAATAGTTCCATAAAGAATATTATCATAAAGTTATATAAACTAGGAAAATGGTAGGATAATCATGTTAAGAACCAGTGACAAATAATTGTTCATTTATTCTTTTTTTTTGTTTTATTTTGTTTATACAATGGCAAGGCCTTCAGATGAAACCATTGGGTAAATAACCAGTGGAAAATTTATGGGAGGGCATGGACAAGAGTGACTTTGTGTAAGAAGATATGGATCAGATGCAATCTGCTTCACCAAATACAGTACCTATATCAATGAGATCACAGATTAGATGAAGCAATAAAGTATATATTCAAAGGTGAATTATTTAAAGATTAATTGGAGGGATCATTCAAATTTCTTAAAGCCTCAAATTTAATTTCCTCCATAATGTCTTATCAAATTTTCTAAATCTCTGGTTATCTTTCCCTCCTCTAAATATCTATAACACCCTGCACCTAGCCATTTTTTACTACTTTCATACTCTTAGTAACTATTTGATACAATCTGTTTCCCCAATTAAATTGTAAGCTGCCCCCAAGATAAGAAATATTCTTCTCTTCTACCTATGATGTATAGGGTTTAATAGATGCACACTGAGTAGATGTCCCATTAATGATTTCTGAGTATGTGGTGAACATATAGTACAAACACAATTCATTTCTATTAAAGACAATGAATGGTGATTCCTGTTGGCATGGGTGAATGGGGTGGTTTGTTTAAACTGATTCCACTTAATGATCAATTGTAATCTTCTCCATTTCACAATGTAGAGTATCAAGCCTTTTCTTTCAAATATCTGACCTTGGACATGAAGAGGTCATATGGCATAATGGATAGAGAACTGACTTTGAAGTCAGGATATCCTGGGTTCAATCCAGCCTCATACATGTACTACCTTTGTGACCTTGAAGTTGTTTAACTTCTTAGTGACCTCGGCAAATCTGTAAGACTATAAATTGTGGGAGAGCTGCCAGTCTTATCTATTAGTAAAAAGACTTTCCTTGCTTGCCAACTTTTTGTTTGTTTGTTTTTTGGTGAAGCAATTGAGGTTAAGTGACTTGCCCAGAGTCATACAGCTAGTGAGTTTCATGTGTCTGAGGTCAGATTTGAAATCAGGTCCTCCTGAATCCAGGGCTAGTGCTCTATCCACTGCACTACCTAGCTGCTGCTACTTGGCAACTTTTAATGCCAATGAAATCATAGATGTAGATGCCCTGATCTGATAAAAACGAAGGAAGGAAGAAAGAAAGGAAGGAAGGAAAGAAGGAAGGAAGAAAGTAAGTAAGGAAGGAAGGAATTTATGTTCAATATTGTGTGCCTTTCCTCTATTGTGCATACACCCATGATCAGCTAGCATAGAATACATTTAAGAGAATTAGTCATGCCAACATTTTATGAACTTAAAAAAAAAGTACCTTCCAGATATAAGGTCATATGTTCTAAAAGCTATGGCTTCCAGGCTGCCTTTACAAAGCAAAAAAGTATAAAATATATATTTATTTCATAGCTAATCTTTTTTTTTACATTTTGCATGGGCACAACAGTGTCAGGGATGGAGTGGGAAAGAAGTTTTTTTCACTGGCTTAGGGATTTCACAATGACAAAAATCTCTCTACAAAAACAGAATGGTAATCATCCTGCTACTCTCTTTGAAAGCTTTCTGAGTCCTTGAGAGGTTAAGTGATTTTTTTTTTCCCCAGTGTTAAACAGCAATATATATCGAAGGCTTCAACCCAGGTCTTGATTGTAAGGTCAATTCTGCTGTATGTCACAATGACTTTCATTAGTTTTTGTTTTTGCTTTTTTTTTGTTTTTGTTCTTTTTTTATTAATTTATTTTTATTTATCAATAATTACTTCCATGTGCTTTTGAGTTTAAAATTTTTCTCCCCCTTCCTTCCCACCACCCTCCCCAAGACGGTGCACAATCTGATATAGGCTATACATTTACATTCATATTAAACATATTTTCACATTAGTAATGTTGTATGTAAAAATTAAAACCAATAGGAAGAACCATCAGAAAGAGGAAACAAAACTCAACAGAAAAAAAAAATAGCAATTCAACTTCCATAGTTCTTTCTTTGGGTGTGGATAGCATTTTCCACCACAAGGCCTCTGGAGATGTCTTAGATCCTAGTATTGCCGGGAAGGGTTAAGTTTATCAATATTAGTCATCATACAATGTGGCTGTTATTGTATATGTTCTCTTGGTTCTCCTCACTTCACTCAGCATCAGACCATACAAGTCTTTCCAGGTTTTTCTGAGGTCAGCCTGTTCATCATTTCTTATAGCACAATAGTATTCCATTTCATTAGGTTTTAAGTAGGAACTAGTTAGCTACTTTAAATGTTGTGGACTTTGAAAAAAATGACAATTGTTCCAACTAGAGATTCCTTAGCCAACCAACACATCCTTGGCTCTCATTCTCCTTCAGGACAATGTAATTATATTTTATGATTATCCCCATTGGAGAATTGGAAGTCATCCCTGTCTTTTTACTCAATCCAAGTAAGCTTATCATCCTTTGAATTCCTATTAAATATATTCAAAATAAACAGATACTCACCAAAAATCTACAATGAAGCAGGGGTAGGGAACCTGCAGCCTCAAAACCACATGTGGTCCTGCAGGTCCTCAGGTGTGGCCCTTTGACTGAATCCAAACTTCACAAAACAAATCCCCTTCATAAAAGGATTTGTTCTATAAAACCTAGATTCAATCAAAAGACAACACCCAAGGACTTAAAAGGCCATATGTGGCTTCAAGGCTGCAGACTCCCCAACCCAGAGCAGACACAGTTCCTGCTGTCACTGATCTTAAGGCCTAAGAGCAAAAAGGGAGAACTTTTGTGACTGAAGATTGGGGGGAAAGGATTTGAGCTGCTTAACCAGGGGATATAAATGTATATGAGATTTGGAGGAAGATTTGGAGGAGATTTGTGAAAAAGCTTGGACATTTAATTTGGGGAAGAGAAATCTTAGAAGACTTGAGCAAAAATAAATAAGAATTGACTTGGAATAAACAAAGTGAAGGCCTTAATATGAAAGATTCAATATGAAAGAGAAGGATTGGGGAGAAAACCTTGAGAAGGTTAAGGCACCAAGTAAATTAAAGTGATTAATAAAAGTAGGTAAAACAAATTGATAAAACTAGGTTATAGTGTAGTTAGTGAGGATAATGGCTGATGGATGTGTCCAGGAAGTCCCTAAGAGCTAGGAAAAAAAATCTCAAGGTCCTAATAAGGTTCTTTTTTTTTCTTTTTTTTAAGTTGTATTCTTAAATACAAAATGAGAAAAGGGGAAAAAAAAACACTGATAGGTACACAGCACAACATAAGAGGTTTCAATATAACAAATAAATTTCCATTTCAAGAAAACCAATATAATAAATAGCACACATTGTTTTCAAAGCTGCCCAGCTTTTCTTTGCTTCCTTTTTGTTTTTTTTTGTTCTCTCCTGTGCACTTCTTACTTTATTTTTCCCTTCCCTACCCCCCCGCCCTAAAGAAGGCTACTATTAAGCATATAAATATACTTAGATATCTATAAACATACACATATATATGCAGATATACACTCATACACATACGTAAGACCGTACTATGCTTATTTCCTCCTATCATTTGTTTCTCTGAAGGTGGATAACATCTTCCAAGTCCAAGTCTTTCCATGTTTTTCTAAATCATCCAGCTCATTACAAATATATATAAATATATATACATATACATACATATATACATATACATATACATACACACACACACATATATACACATATATATATATAAATTGAACTTTATTAAAAATTTTCTTTTAAAAAAGGAAACATTCTTTGCTTGAGGACTTAAACAAAAACAGGTGTCAAGTTGGACTTATTTTATGGGTCAAAGTTTGTAGCTCCCTTCTAAACAAATTGCCAGCTGGATTTCGAGTTCCATACACCTCTCTACCTTGATATGTCCAAAATGGAACCCAGTTCATTTTTCCCTAAAACCAAACTTTTTAACTTCTCAATATATGTGAAGAGCATTCCCATCTATCTAGTTATCCAGCTTCAAATCATGAATGATCTTTGACTCTTCCCTTTCTCTCACCCCACCCCAAATCTAATTGTCAAGTCTCACATATACAACCCCTGTTAAGTTGTTGTTATTATTTTTCAGTCATACTGAACTCTCTATGACCCCATTTTGTAGGTTTTCTTGGCAAAGATACTGGAGCAGTTTGTGATTTCTTCCTCCAGCTCATTTTACAGACTGAGGACCTGAGGCAAAGAGTGTTAAACGATTTGCCCCAGGTCACACAGTTAATAAGCCTCTGGGGCCATTCTACCACAATATTTACATCCATCTCCACCTCACCATCATCAAGCTCCAAAATATCGGTCACCTGTGACCATTACATTTCTCTTGTCCCGCTCCACAGCTAACAAGTTGCTAAGTTTCACATATTCTACCTCTGTAACATTATCCTTCCCCTTTTAACCACTCACACAGCCATATCACTGCTTACAATTCCCCTATTTCTCACCTAGACAATTGCAACAGTGCTCTAATCTGTCTATTTGTTTCCATTCTCTCTGACGTCTCATCCACCCTTCCTGTAAGTTTATATTTCTAAAGCAAAAATTTGACCATATCACTTTACTGCTCAAGGAACTTCATGGGCTCTGTCTTGACTGTAGCATGAAACACAAACTACTCTGGCTGCCATTTAATGACAATTCACAAGCTAGCTCTAATTTATTTTTATATTGATTTCATTTTGTACTCCTTCATATATTTCATATTTCAGCAAAATGACCTCCTTGACATACCTGGTCTACAACAGTCTCTCAACCTCCATAGCTTTATCCACATATTTTCCTATGCTTGAACTGTTTTCTATCACTATCCTGTGGAATTCCTAAATCCATTCAATTATCCTTTCAAGTGTCTTCTCCTATTTGAGGCTTTTTTGTTAATCTCTAGCTGCTAATGCTTACCTCCTTCTGAAAAAATATTCCATTTATATACACACACACAGACATATATACACACATATACATATACACATACACACATATGCATGTATATGAATATATGTGTACATATACATACACACATATACATATACATATATTTAATTTATTTATTAGTATAAAATATTGTTTGCACCACAGAGAGCACAGGGATTTTTTTTTTTGTCTTTGTATACTCATTTACTCATATAGTATGTACTTAATAAGTGATAACTGAATTGAATTCATTTGATCAACTATCAGGCTCTTCCTGAAGAGGAAGGATCTGGATGTTCTTAGAGGGCAGCAGTTTTTTGTCAGACTGATAACAGAGAGCTCAATTATCTTTCTGGGGCTTGTACCCAAGACTTGACAAAGCCATCAAAAATTAGTCAAAATAGATGACTACTACCCAATTTGAGTACTTCATGTGGGCACCATAATATTTCCCAAAAGGAAGATAGAAATAATTTCAAAGATTATGAAGACTTTGGCAACAAAAAAAAAAAGTGTCATATGGGTATAGGTGGTGGTTTCCCCATTACTGCCTAGTAAAAGTGAAGAATTCAGAATACAAAAGTACATTGGGAAGAACAACTCATTAAAAAGAAGGTGACTGAGAATGAGTTTTGGATTTCAGTATCATTGCTTTCAAAAGGGAATTGACAAGTTCCTGGAAAGGATTAGAGTGTACCTAAAAAGGACCGGTAGGAATATATTTACTTGCACTCTTACAAATCCAATTAAAAGACTTTTAAAGTGAAAGGGAAGAAATAGAGAGACAGCTTCTTATGTGTACCCACTAATCTAGATCCCACAGAGCATAGATAAAATGTAGGAAGAATAAAAATTGAGATACTCAATTGAGATTGAGATCCATAAGAGAAAACAATGGAAAATTTGGTATAGTAAATTTCATGATTTCACATTTCTATACACGAATGTAAAAATTATAGGAGTCAAAAAAGATGAATAGGACTCCTTAAGTTGACCTCTTATATTTTACTGAGATTTGGGGGGATAAGACTCATGCCTAAATTAAGTCTCTAGGGGTCTATAAATTAGTTTAAGGAGATAAAAAAGGGGGGAGGTAGTAACATAACATCACATATTAGGTAATGAATTGGAGAAAAAAGAATTAATTATTTTTTATTATATGCCAAGGATTAGAGTTACAAATACAGATTGGGGAAAATCTCTTCATCCAAAGAGCTCACATTTTAACTGTGGGAGACAACACACATATGGGAGTTTAGCTGAAGGGCAGATGGCAAGTCCTAGGGATCCTTAGGGATATTTTGAAGGTGTATTGATGCAAAAAAAAAATTCAGAAACCAGACTCAGGGAGTATAGCAGGAAGAATGTAGGTGAAAATCAATAAAGACAGAATTTAAAATCATTTTTTGTTAGAGTATTTATTACAGGTCACCAATGCAGAAAGAACAAATAGATGAAAAATTTAGGAAATCTATCAGATGCCATTCTAGAGAGGGTATACAGATTTCAATTTTCCAACTATCTACTAAAAAATTTTCTGAATTAGAGAAACAATGTTTTCACTTGTATGAATGATAATTTCATCTTTCAAAAAAGGAAGCAAGTGAAAATTATTTTCTTGATCTGATCCTTTCAAAATGAGAGGAACTGGTTGATGAGGAATAAATACTGGGTTCCTTAGAGGGAAGAAATGAGACTATATTAGAGTCTGAGAAAGAGAAAAAGGTAAGAGCTGGATTTAGTCTGGTATGCATTTTGGATTTTTAGAGAACAATTTCAGAGGATTTGAAGGAAAATTAGGTAAAATGCCAAGAACTAATTTTTAACTGGGGTATTTATTCTTTTTAAAATTTATTTAATACTTTATTTTCTCCAGTTATATGTAAAAACAATTTTTAACATTCATTTTTTAAACTTTAAGTTCAAAATGTCTCCCTTCCTTCCTCCCCACCTCCTGCTCATTGAGAAGGCAAGCAATTTGATAAAGGTTATACATGTGTAGTCATGCAAAATATTTCCCTAACAGTCATGTTGTGAAAGAAAAAATAGACAAAAAAGCTCAGGAAAAATAAAGAAAGTTAAAAAAAAATATATGTTTCAATTTGTATTCAGACTCCATCAGTTCTCTCTCCAGGAATGGCCAGCATTCCCCATCATAAGTCACTCGGAGCTGTCCTGGATCACTGCATTACTGAGAATAGCCAAGTCATTCACATCTAATCATTGCACAACATTGTTGTTACAATGTACAAAGGTACACAGTTGTTGTACAAAGGTACACAGTACATTTCACTTTGCATGAGCTCATGTAAGCTTCCCATGTTTTTCTGACATCATCCTGCCAGTCATTTCCCACAGTACAACAGTATT
The DNA here is from genome assembly GCF_900497805.2 of Vombatus ursinus. Taxonomy (NCBI): domain Eukaryota; kingdom Metazoa; phylum Chordata; class Mammalia; order Diprotodontia; family Vombatidae; genus Vombatus; species Vombatus ursinus. The sequence goes on along the minus strand of NW_020954569.1, from coordinate 53,438,498 downwards.
ACATCATAATCACATACCAAAACTTGTTCAGCCGTTCCCCACTGATGGGCATCTCCTATATTTCCAATTCTTTGCCACCAGAAAGAGCTGCTATAAATATTTTTGTACATGTAGATCATTTTCCTCTTTGGTTTTTATCTCTTTTGGGATACAGACCTAGTAGTGCTACTGCTAGGTCAAAGGGTATGCATGATTTTATAGCCCTTCCGGCATAGTTCCAAACTGCTCTACAGAATGGCTGAATTAGTTTACAACTCCACCAACAGGGTACCAATGTCTCATTTTTCCCACGTCACCTCCAACATTGTCATCCTCCTCCTTTGTCCCATCAGCAAATGTAAGAGGTATAAGGTTGCACCTCAGAATTGTTTCAATTTGCATTTCTCCAATCAATAGTGAACTAGAGCATTTTTGCGTATAGCTATAGGTAGCATCAATTACTTCATCTGAAAACTCTTCATACCTTTTGATCACTTGTCAATAGGGGAATGGCTCTAATTTTTATGAATTTAACTCAGTTATCTATATGTTTGAGAAATGAGGTCTTTATCAGAAAAAAACTTCATTTTTTCCCCACAGTTACTATTGCTAACTGGCATTTCCCTCCATCCTATTTCCTGCCCCCCTCCATTTATTCTCTTTTCTCTCTTCTTTCACCCTATCCCTCCTCAAAAGTGTTTTGCTTCTGACTATCCCATATCTCAATCTGCCCTACCTTCTACCATCCCCCACACTTTCTCTAATCTACTTCCCTTCCTACTTTCCTGTAGGGTAAGATAGCTTTCTATACCCAATTGAGTGTGTATGTTATTCCCTCTTTGAGTCAATTCTGATGAGAGTAAGGTTCACTCACTCCTCCTCATCTCCCCCCTCTTCCCCTCCACCATAAGAGCTTTTTCTTGCCTTTCTTATGTGACATAATTTACTCCAGTCTACCTCTCCCTTTCCCTTTCTCCCAGTACATTCCTCTTCTACCCCTTAATTTCTTTTTACATATCATCTCTTCATATGCAACTCACACCTGTGCCCACTGTCTATATTTACTCATTCTAGCTACCCTAACAACAAGAAAATTCTTATGATTTACTGGTATCATCTTCCTATGTAGGAATGTAAACAATTTAAAATTGTTAAGTCCCTTATGATTTCCCTGTCCTGTTTACTTTTTTATGCTTCTCTTCAGTCTTGTATTTGAAAGTCACATTTTCTATTCAGCTCTGGTCTTTTCATCAAAAATGCTTTAGTGCAATGGATAGAGCACTGGCTCTGGAGTCAGAAGGACCTGAGTTCAAATCCGCCCTCAGACACTTGACACTCACTAGCTGTGTGACCCTGGGCAGGTCACTTAACCCCAAATGCCTCACAAAAAAAATTGCTTGAAAGTCCTCTATTTCATTGAATATCCATTTTTCCTCTGAAGAATTATACTCAGTTTTGCTGGGTAGGTGATTCTTGGTTGTAATCCTAGGTCATTTCCCCTCTGGAATATTGTATTTTAAGCACTCAGATCCCTCAGTGTAGAAACTGCTAAATCTTGTGTTATCCTGACTGTTGCTCCATGATACTTGAATTGTTTCTTTCTGGCTGCTCGCAATATTTTCTCCTTAACCTGGGAACCCTGGAATTTGGCCATAATATTTCTGGGAGTTTTCATTTTGGGATCTCTTTCACAAGATGATTGGTGGAGTCTTTCCATTTCTCTTTTACCCTCCAGTTCTAGAATATCAGGGCAGTTTTCTTTGATAGTTTCTTGAAAGATGATATCTAGTCTCTTTTTTTTTGATCATGGCTTTAAGGAAGTCCAATAAGTTTTAAATTATCTCTCCTGAATCTATTTTCTAGGACAGTTGTTTTTTTTTTCAATGAGATAGTTCACATTATCTTCTATTTTTTTCATTCTTTTGGTTTTGTTTTATTGCTTATTTATTTATTGTTTATTTATTATTGTTTATTTATTTTTTGTTTATTTATTCTATTTCTCATAAAGTGATTAGCTTCCATTTGCTCCATTCTAATTTTTCAAGAAGAGTGAGCTTTTGGATCTCCTTTTTCATTTGGCCAATTCTGCTTTTTAAGGCATTCTTCTCTTCATTGGCTTTCTATACATCTTTTACCATTTGACCTAGTCTTCTTTTTAAAGTGTTATGATGCACTCCTTTCTCACCCTGGTGCAACAGACTTTTCCTGGCAACTTTACAAGTTGTCTTGGGCTGGAAAATTGTTTTACTCTGTCTTTTAACAGGTCTGCTGCTGTGGAATTTTTAGAGTCATTATTTAAAGGTATTTGGAGGGGTCTGCAGGAGAGCTCAGGTGAGTCGCTGCCTCTACTCTGCCATTTTGATGCAAATACTGTGGGTAATCATTCTTTTGAGGGTGATATCCTCCCAAGAATGACATTCTTTCAACCAAAATAGAAACAGTTTTGAGGAAGAGGTGGGAAAAATGTTTAAGACTGATGCAAATGCACAGAGAAATAATATTTTTTTCTTTGACCAGTGTAGTGAAGATTAAAGCAAGCACAAAGAACTGGAGATAAATACAAAAGCATGACATAGTACTAGATGAATAATATCAGAAGTAATGAATCTTTTAATGAACTGATACTAGTGAAAAAAGTTAGAGACAGCAAAGAAGGAATTTTATTTAGTTTTGCTACATTTAAAAAGAAAAGAAGACCAGAGTAAGGATGAGACCTACTTAAGGTTCATGAGATAATAAGATTTCTTATAGTTGGTAAAATCTTCTAGATACTACTGTTTTCAGGTAATATTTTTGGATAATATTTTAGATATTTGTATCATGTTGCAAAACATCATTTTCAGACCTATTAAATGACATCTATAATTAATCCTTTCAAATTTTCCTACCATTCTATAGGTAGGAAAGCAGATGGATTATATATTTTATATATAGAAAGAGAAAAAATTTTCTGTGTATATATATATATATATATATATAAAACATATTATATAGATTATGACATCAGTTGAATGACCAGTATATTAAGTGAGCTAAAATATTTAGGACAGGGTAGAAGGACCATGATTTGGTTTTAGGATTGAATAGGAAAAAAGAGAATTAGTATAGACTGCATCATGGAAACTGTGCAGAGCTTTTAATGATCCAAAGTTGTCCCCATGTGTAAAGACATTGTTCCAGCAAAGCTCTAAGTAAGAGGTCTCAAACATGCAAACCAATGGAGGTGAATGGGCCTGAGTTATATTAAAATGTAATTGGGAAATAATTTGACAAAACAAATATAAATGCAGTAGAACATAAATAATGTTGATATATGGTTTTCTAAGTCAATATGCAGTCAGCAGAAATCTTTGTGTACAATTTAGTGACCCTATTGCAATTTGAGTTTGACCCCTTTGTTTTAGTTTATGAATCTTAAAATGTCAAAATTGCTGAGGGATTATGACTGCAAGGCAATGGGGCGATTTTTCATGGATAAATATTATTTACAGCATATTTTCAGTGATATTCTTTGCTCAGAAAATGATCTAAGGTATGTCATTGAAGAAATATCAGATCATAAAGAGGTTGATTGGTATTTTGGAGTAAGGAGGAAATAACAGGTGAATAGCACAAGTACTTAGTTGGTTCATTTGAAATCTGTAATTATGTAGATAGATTCCCTTTCCAATCATATTATGATTTTTCTAGTTACTCTGAGTGGGATTTCACTTTCTATTATTTGTTCCCTTATTCTGTTATTATGATGTAGAAATATTAAGGATTTGTAGAAGTATTTTGGTTTCTAATAATTATTAGAGATATTCTCTCAGTTTCTTTCTTTATCCTCTGTGTTTTTCTAAGTAAATCATCATGACTTCTGAAATTTGTGACAGTACTGTCTCTCCCCTACCCATATTTGCATCTTGAATTTCTTTCTCTTTTGTTATTGTTGTAGCTAGCATTTGGAGAAATATGTTGACTAATAGTGGGCAAAGTGGGCATTTTTGATTTACTCCTTTATCTAATAGGAAAATTTTCATTGTTTCCCCATTGTTACCTTTTGGGCATGGAAGTATACTTTTGTATTATATTAAAATGGCCTGTTGAATAAGCTTATGCTTTGAATGGTTTCCCCACATATATAGATATTATCTATTTTGCCAAAGGTTTTATCTATGTATTGATGTAATCATGTGGTTTTTATTTTAAGATTAACTGTGTTCATTGTTTTCCTTAATGGTGAACCATTCTTACATCCCTGGTATGAATGAAATTTTGTCATAGTAAATAATTTTTAGATAGATTGCTGGTAATTTTTGCTAAGTATTTTATTTAACATTTATGCATGAAGATTTATCATTAATATTGGTTTGTGGTTATCTTAGACATTAGACTGATACATTTTTCATAAAAGAAGTTTGGTAAAGGGTTTTCTTTTTTTCTCAATTTTTAGGGGTAATTAGTGTAGCAGAGGGATTGATTTTCTTTAAATATTTGATAGAGCTTGCCTGCAAATCCAAATGGAGATTTTTTTTTCCCTTTGTTGGTTCCCTTTTGACTTACTCAATTTCATTTTCTCTGGTTGAATTAATTTATTCCTCTATTTAATGTTCTGTTTATTTGGATTTTTCTCCTACTTAATTATCAACTTCCATGGAAGTGTATACTGGGTCAAAATTTTCTTTTAAATTCTTTGCTGTTGTGATTACCTCATTTAATCTGGTTACTTAATTCTCCCCCCACCCCCTTTTTCACTCTCAGCCATGTAGATTCCCCTTTCCTCTCTTCCCCTTTAACTAGTCCTATTCAGTAATTTTATTACATTTTTGAGAGGTTTCTCTCACTCTCTTCATTATCCATTCTCTTTTTCTATCTTTACTAGACCCTCATTCTCTGATCTATGACCTCTGTAATTATTTGGTCTCTGTCTATTCTCTGCACTCATCATGGAATCAAAACTTCTGAGATACAGGTTTTGAGCTTTCCCTACAGGCAATTTCTGCTACTTCCTTGTAGGTCTTCCCCTCCCAGTTTTATTTATTTTTTATTGTTATTAAAGGGGCCATCCTTTGATTCACTTCTTAAAGAGGCCTATTCATTGAATGAGCATTGCCTCACTCAAAGTGAAAACCTGAAAAGACCTTAACTTAAAAGGGCCCAGGTCTCTGATTGAATTCTGAACCTTCTCCATCTCCTGATGAATATCTGGCCACTGGACACAAATGGCTCTGGAGGAGAAAGTGAGGCTGGTGACCTTATACAGCTATCTCTCACTCAAATCAAAGTCAATTTCAAGTCATGTCATCATCTCCCTGATGCCACGGTACTCTTTAGAATGAACACAACACCAACAACAATCTGAAGGGCCTGCCCTGAATACCTTTGTCCAATTTGCCTCACTCCTAGACCAATGCCAATTCCTACATGAAACTGAGAGGACACTGACCTTTTGTAGGAAACTCCACCACCACCATCATCATTTCCCTGATTACTCAGTCTATGACTGCTCTATGTTTTCCCTCTTGTTACCTTCTTTTTCCCATTTGCCTCAAAATTTTCTCCTTGGTTCCATGCTCTTCCATTCTCAAAGAGAGACAGTTGCCCGCAGAAGTTACACTTCCACATTCGTAAGGTAGAATGAGTGTTTTTTTTTTCAAGCACTAAATCATTCAGACTACATCCATAATATCCACCAAATATGGCTCTTCACATTCATCAGTGGAACTCTCTTCTACCACCAAAGCAAGATTTTCATGTTTTTCATTCCCCTTTTTGATACCATCCCTTTCCTCCTCACATACTACCCTACAGGTTTCTTTTTTTCTTCCTGATCCCACAAAGATTGCATTCCCCTCATTAATAGCCCTTAATTTGTTCCAAGCACATCACATACTATCCTCCTGCTCCCCTCTCTCTTTTTCATTCAGCCTCTCATTTTGCATTGTACAACTCCTCCAAATATATTGATTCTCTTATAGGCAGGTATCAGCAGGTCCTGTCCATAATTCCCCACACCCACACCTGACTTTTACCCTCACCCTTGTCTTTTAGAAAGAAGTCTATTACTGATCTTTCTGTTGTTAGTTGCTGTTGTTGTTGCTCTCCTTCCTTGGCTGCCGCATTCATTCACATCTCCTGAATTTCTGTGGTGTATGGTGTTTGAGTAACAAATAATCATCTCAAGTCTAAATTTCTTGCTTAGAATGTTTCAAATGCTTCTTTATTATTGAATGTCCATCTTTTTTTTTTCAATGTTTGTTGAGTTCAGATTTGCAGGATAGGTTGCCCTGGGCTGCACCTTGAGCTCTATCACTATTTGGAACAAATTATTCCATTCTATCCTGCCTTCTCTGGTGGATGCAGAGTAGTCTTACGTTATGTTTTGTTTTGTTGTGTTTTGTTTGTTTTGTTTTGTTTTTTTCCTTTGTACTTGAAGATCTTTCTCTTTATCACTTACAGAACTTGTTCTGAATTAAGTTGTTGAATTTAAATATTATGTGTCTTGGAATTTGTAGCCTTGGACTCTTGTTGAGGTGATTTATGACTTCTTTCAATTGTATTTCATTTCCTTTGTTTAGAAGCTTTAGGTAGTACTCTTGTATTATTTCTTGCATTGTGGTGCTCAGGTTTTTGTTTGTTGGTTGGTTTGTTTGTTTCTTGTCTTCTTGTGTTTGTCTGGTAACTATGTGATACTTGGGTTGTCTCTAACTATCCTTTCTTTAAAAAAATTAATATGTTTTACTTGGATAGTTAATATATTTTCTTTCAATATTATTTGGATTTTCCTTCTCTTCTTCTAGATATTCTTTCACTTCAGTGTTTTTGTAGTCTTAAGCCTCTATGACACATTGTTTAAGTATTGATGACTTAGAATAAGTGTAAATAGCGATTGTTTTCTATTCTGGCCAGAAACTCTGAGGGCTTTCCACCAAATTGATATCTTTGAGATGGTAAATTATACTCTCTTTTGTCTCAATTCTTACCTAACCCTTAGCCATTGAGTGTTTGTGGGCTCAGACAAACTAAGGCCTGAGAAAGATTTTAATCTAAAAAGACCAAGGTCACCCAATGCACCTTGGGTCATTGCCACTTGTTTTGACTTTTATCTTGCCACTGAACTGCAATGACTCTGTAGGAGAGAGCAAGGCTGATCATTTTGCACAGCTCTGCCTCACTCAAATTCAACTCATGCACTAGTCAAGAACACATGCTCATGATGTTGTTGGTCCTCTTTGAGAATGAAGATCAAACACCAACAATAGCCCCAAACTATTGCTTTCTCCCTTGTTTCTTTGGTCAAACTTGCTATCAGAGATTCAGGCTTTTGTATTCTGTCCATCACTTTTGTGGTCTCCTCTCATAATTCTCATTTGTCTTTTAAACTTTTCAGGAAGAATGTGTTGTGCTTCTGTAATTCCATAAGATTCTGTATCTCATCAAATGAGAAATCATTTTCCTTTGTTTTGTAGTGTTTATTAATAGATGCTTGAATTTATTTGCTAGCTCTAGAGGCTATAGTTACTTATTTTAAAAACATATTTTTTATTTATTTCATTTTTACTTTGCCTGAGATCATAATTACTATCCCTACATTTTTTTTTACTTCAGCTAAAACATAATAGATTCTGCTCTAGCCCCTTATTTTAACTCTGTTTGTGTCTCTCTGTTTCCGCTGTACTTCTTGTAAACAACATATTATTGGTTTCTATTCTGAAATCTGCTTCCATTTTATGGGTGAATTCATCAAATTTACATTCACAGTTACAATTACTAACTGTGCATTTCCCTCCTTCCAGTTTTTTTCTATTTATTTTTCTCTCTCTTTTTATCCTGTCCCTCCTTTAAAGTCTCTTTTGTTTTGTAATAGTTTTCTTTTATCTGCCCTCCCCTTTTATCACTCCCACTTTCTCTTCTCCACTTCTCCCTCCTTTCTTCCCTGTTGAATAAGATAAATTTCAATGACTGGTTAGATTATGTTTATATATCTTCTCCTTTTGATGACAACTTTAAGCATATTTTAATTTCCCTGTTTCTCTATCTTAACATTGTGATTTTTATTTTTTTTTGTGTTTAATAGAATAAGTAAAACATATGTGTGCATGTAATTTTTTAAATCACACCATCCATAGAAAATTTTTTTTCTGGATTCTCATTTTTCATTTTTTAGGAGTCTTTAGTTTTAGATGTATTTTTTTTGTATGTAACAAATAATTAGGTTTTGTTTACTTATTCATTCTTCCATCTTCAATTAATTAGAGTATTAATTCCATTCATACTTAGAGTTATGATTATTGTATTTGGTCCTCCTTCCATTTTTTTTCTTTTGTATTGCTTTTTATCTACTACTTTTGAGTCAGCACATTGTCCATACGATATACTTCCCCCTCACAATGGGAACATTCTTTAGTAAAACCTTTTGTTGTTCCCATCAGTGCTAAGAACTTCATTCTTTCCCATCCCATTCTCTCCTTTTCATCAACCTCAATGCCTTACTCTAGAAGCATACATATTACATTTTTACATTCACTGAACCTGAACTGATCAGTTTCTTCCTGATCAGCCAAGACAACATGATAACTACAGTTAGGTATTATTATTAATAAGAATTATTATTATTATTATTTTCATAGACTGTGGTAGGTTGATTGAATCTGATCAAATGATTCAATGGATGTCACTTACCTTGTTTTATCCTATAGATATATATCCTACATATTATTCCATAATACAGAACTCTACCTATATTACCTTGGGAGTACCTTAACTTCTTGGAGTTATAGACATATATATTTATATATCTATAAATGTCTATGTTTTCTGAATTTAACTAGATGTCTTCTTTAATCCCTCTTAAGTCTAAACCTATGATCCTATCAACTCCAGAGGTCAACCTACTAATTGATGTGTTTTTATCCAATGCTGATACACATACTCAGCAGAAATCCATGCTTGCATTTATTTTGACCTTTCTTTGTATCAGGCACCATGGTAGGGTCTAGAGATACAAGGACTAAAATATAATATTTCTTGACATCAAGATATTTTATAATTTAAAGAAAAGATCAATAAAATCATATTGTATCACCATGGTAGACTGACAAAGACAAAGTAGAAAGTTGAGACAATTCAATTAAAAATTTAAATTCCCATATTCCTTTTTGGAGGGGGTTTGGAAGAGAGAAACAGGCATTTAAGAGCCTAGTATCTATTGATTAGCTGCCTACACTAGAAAGAATATTAGTATAATTACAGATAACACAAATTAGAGCCATAAAGTACTTTAAGAACATTTGGTCTAACCTGGTCAATTTACAGATGAGGAAACTTTGTCTTGGAGAGAAATGATTTACCCAAGGGGACATAACTAACAAAGAGCAGAACCTAATCTCTAACTCCAAATATAATGTTTCTTCCATCTTCTCATTTTTTTTAAAATATTGTGATAATGGTTGAAGTCATAAAATTGGAGGCATGGCCCAGGGGATTCGTATCTGAATGTTCACTTTGTTATTTACATAGACTATGAGCTTCTTGAAGGCAAGGGATATGTACTTTATCCTCTGTGCAGATCCGTCCCCTCACATCTTTTCTGGGCCCTAACCTTACAATGGGCCCAATAAATGTTGTTGACCAACCTGATTGACTAAGAATTGTGGGCCTGGGGGGCAGTTAGGTGGTGCAGTGGATAGAACTCCGGCCTTGGAATCAGGAGGAACTGAGTTCAAATCCAACCTCAGACACTTGACACTTACTAGCTGTGTGACCCTGGGCAAGTCACTTAACCCTGATTGCCTCACCAAAAAAAAAAAAAAAGAATTATAGGCCTTAATAAGACATGTTATCCAGCTGCATTAATGAGTTTGATTAATAGCTATTTTGTTGAGAGAAATAATTACTAATTTGTGACCTCCAGTCCCTTTGGATGATTTATTGTTAGAGTAGATTAGGAATATTAGAATAGGCTACTGGCTGATTCTTTCCCAAAATGCATCTCTGTGAATGCTCCTGATTTTTTCCTTGCCAACTTTCCTGAACCAAGTAATTTCCTCTAAGGGGAACAGTATGTGCTTCCCCTGCCCTCGCCCACCGCAGGGTACAATACAGAAAGGATGAAGAAAGGAGGGTGGTGGGAAGGGCAGGACTATTGTAGTAAATAAAACAAGGCAACTCTATTGCACTATTGTAACCAAGCTACAACTTTGCAAAACTCACTTTGTGACTTTAAATATAGTACAATAAATCAGATTTCAGGTACCTCTCTAGGTCAGCTTCTACCCTTGGAGAAAGTGAGATAAAGTAAAAACTGGAAGATAAAAACAGTTATTGAAAACGGTTCTTCTCTCTCCAAACCTCCCAAGAGCTTTTGAGCTTGGAGTCCCTTTTAAGGTTGCTTTGTATGCATTTTAAAAGCCTTTTTTATATAGTATTTCTTTTCTTTCCCAGAGCATCTCCCAATACAAGTGCTGATCATTTCTCCTTTTTCGGTTTGCCTTTTGCTGTTCAGAAAGCAACAAATAGAACAGTCTGAGGCCTGACTTTCCTTGCTGTAGACCCTGCCATTCAAATTTCAGAAGGAAATGAATTTGACAAGAGACGATCCAAACAAAAGCAATTCCTATTCAGCTCTCTTATCTTACCCAGGCTGTGTTTTCATAGCACCCCAATAGCTCAACTCTCTCAACAGACTAAAGTAACTTTAAAATCCCAACCCATCCAACTAGTTTCTTGCCATCAAGGAAACAAAACTTTTGACTGCACTTTTCAACATTTATTAAGTACTTTCCATGTGCAAGGCACCATGCCCAGGACTGGGATATGAAAAGAGATATGACATAGGCCTTGCTCTTATTTAAATCACATTCTACTGGGTGATATGTCATGTCACATATAACTATGCATTAAGGAAAATATATTATGCATGAAAGATAGGTTTAGTTAAATTATTATGAGAAATTTAAAGAGGAAGGCATCCCTTTCACAAGGCGGGGGGAGAAATAAAGGAAAACATCATGGAAGAGGAAGCAATTGAATTGCACTTTGAAGGAAGAGAAGATCCTCAGACAGAGGTGAAGGATCTCCATTACAGGCATGTATACCTACATGAGAAAAGGCAGGAAATATAGAGAGGGTAAATCTAGAACTCAGGATGGAGGCTAGTGAGTTGGCTTGAACACAGAGCATTGGAAAGGAAGTAGAATGAACAAAACAGGAAACATAAGTTGGAGCCCAATTGTAGAGTGTTTTGAACGACTTAAGAATCTATATTTTATTGAAAACAGGGAGCCACTGAATGTTTTAAAATTATCACATGATCAGGGAAGCATTGAGAAAACAACTTGGTCAGCTTTAAGAAGGGTGGACCGGAAGCCATGTAAAATGGTTATTACAGTCATTTAGATGACAGAGAGCGAAACTCATGTCATTATGAATGGAAATGAAAAGGAAGACATGAACACAAGAGATGCTGTGGAGATAAAACCAATAGCATTGTGTAACTAATTGGATGTAAGATAAAAGAACTAGAAGAGTTAAAGATTATTTTAGGGTTATGAACCTGAATAACTAGGAGAACAGCCATATATCATCAATAAAAATAGAACTGTTAGGAGGAATGGTACATAGTTTTCTAGGAAAAGACAATAAATATATTTTAGGAAATGTTCATTTTGAGTTGCTGGAAGGACATGTAAATAGAGGTGTCTGACAAACATTTGAAAATATGAATCTGAAGATCTGGAGGGGAGAAACAGATTTGGAAATAATCTACACCAAATGTAACCTGATACAATTGAGAAAATGCTGGTTTTGGAGTCCAACTCTCAGTTCAGATCTGGGTTTGAATCCTAGCTCTGCCACTTACTAAGTAATGTTTTAGCCTCAGGTTCTTCATCAATCAAATGCAGAGATTGAAATAGATGACTCCTGAAACCTCTTTCAGATCAGAAATCTACATGTAATGGGATTGGCACATGCTCTGAACTCCTATTACATATCATCAAATCTTGTGCATCTGATAGATACTTAAAGTTTGTTAAATGAATGATTAGGAAACCAAAACAACCCAAATTGGAACCATTCTTCTTTCATTTAGAGTATTTAATGAATTTAATAGGAACTTACTTCTATATCTACCCACTTTGGTAACTGTTCTTTGTTTCTTTTACTTACTGTGACCATAGATCGCAATTATCTTCAACTTGAAGCCCAATACAGTTTTCTTCCCTAAAAAAAATCATTCCCACATTTCTTACCTTCATGGAGCAAAGATTGTTTTAATTTTTTTTGTTACATTTTAATTTCAGAACTGTATTCCTCCATCCCTTCCTTCCTCCCTTCCTCCCTACACCACATGAGAAAAGGCCATCATTTCATGCAGATTTATAAATATATGTAAAACTATATTATGCATACTTCTATTTATCAGTTCTGTCTCTGTAGGTGAATAGCATCTTCCTTCATAGGCCCTTTATAGTTGAGATGAGTATTTATAGTACTCAAAATAACTTGGTGGTTCACAATTATTCTTCAGACAATATTGCTGTTATTGTATGCAATGTTCTCTTGGTTCTGCTCACTTCACTTTTCATTATTTCATGCAAGTCTCCATGTGTTTTGCTAAATCAACTAGCTATTCATTTCATATAACACAGTAGTATTCCATCAGAACAGAAATATTTTTAAAAACAAGATTCCTGCAAAGGACAGATTCCTGAAAAATTACAGCATTTTTTACAACCCTAGGAGCACTTCATGTATTTGAGTCAGCACAGGACGCAAGTTTGGAAACACTGAATACTCCACAGAGCCACTGACCCTTAACTAGGGATGCAAACTATGCCCAGAACCTTATGTCAAACATGTTCTAAGCTTTCTAGTAGGACTGGGGTAGTCTGTTTTTGTTGTCTTTGCCTCAAAGAACAGGTCCCCAGGGAAGAAAAGCCTTTCTATTCCACCTCTCATTACTTCAAAGCAGTGCTGCTGACCTTAACAAATACTAAATGAAAATTCCTCATTTATCCACATATCAGCTTTCTACCAATGTCACCTAACCTGAATGTATCTGGGAGCCAAGAATGAAGCAAAATAGACTCCTCTTTAGGTAAAATAGATATTGATAAATCTAAACACTAAACAAAGATCATGTACTTTAATACTAATAGGATATGGATAAAGATTATACCTGGGATTTCAATGATATAGGAAACTCCCAGAGCAGCAAACTCCCTCTACCAATATAGCCCTGTGCCCTCTCTGTAGTCCAGAGTTGTAGAAAGTTTTCAAGAGAAGCCCTTACTAGAATAAGTGACTTGCTCCAGGTTGCACATTCAGTATGTGTCTGAGATTTGAGTTCATGCCAGGTCTTCTTGGTGACAATTTCTATTTACCATGCCACTCTGACTCTTACTCACAATGAAGAAAATCTTTTGTAACATGGCTAATGTGAGAGTGTTTTGCATGACCGTGCATATAATGGGTATTATATTTTTGCCTTCTCAATAAGTAGGGGAGTAGTGAATAGAGGGAGAAAATTTGGAACTGAAAAAAAGGTTTTTTTTAAAGTATCAATAATTTGATTTTATGTAGTGCTTTTAAGGTGGCAATGCACTATTCAGATATAATTTTATTTGAATTTCACAAGTCTGTGAAGTAGATAATGTGGACTCAAAGATTTTATGTGATCTGTTCATAGTCACATATCTAGTCTGAGCTATTTTTGAACTCATGTCTTCCAAAATTCAAGTGTAGCACTCTATCTTCTATAATGTACTGCCTCTCAAAGAAAATATCTTTAGAAATTCATTAAAAGCCCATTTCTTTTTACTTATTCAGAACTCTAATATGCAAAAATATTTGGTTACCTACCCTTTAACAGATTATTAGAAGCATCATCATCATTACCATCATCATCAATATCATTTACTGCATGCCAGGAACTGCGCTAAGTACTTAATATAAAAGGCAGATGTCTGCTTTAGCCAGACATCCTGAAAGCTGTGAATAATCAAAGATGATAACTGATAATGAGGTTTAAAGGAGAAAAAAATGTAAAAAATGGTAATACAAATAAAACAAAAATTTAGTTTGGGATCATTTAGTGTAGGGGCAAACAGTACTCTGCATCTCAATAGGGCTTCATTGTTTCATAATACAGATGAAAAACTGATTCCCATATTAATATCACTGAAACATAAAGAAAAATAATTATACAGAGAATATTCTATTTAAGAAGGCAAAGAAATGTAAAATATATATTTTTAAATTATTTTTATCCAATGTGGCCAAAGTGGTAAATTCTTAGCTATCTGTAAAACTCAGGCTTCCAGAAGGATTCATTTCTTGTGCACCTAGAAAAGTCATTGACTTCCTGGAATACTAATTGAAAAGCTGAGGAATGATAAGATGGATGAACCAAACTTCTAGTGCTTTGTCATCACTCCTCCTGATTACTCTTGCTTATTTTAAGCATCACCAAATTGGTGTGGCAGTTACCAAAGATCTCTGCGTAGGATTATTTCAAAAGTGTGTTGAAACAAGCATGTTATAGGGTGATTCATTTATATCTTTTAATTCCTGCGTACTCTCTTGCTCCATTCCCTTGAATTCCATGTCTCCCAAAAGAACATTTGTCTTATGTTGCTATTCTGCTCTTCTTTCCTGTCAGTCTAGCAAGTGTTCTTTTCAGATCGCTTTCATTCTTCATTATTCATTTGGGGTCCCTTCTCCTATTGCCTCCATTTTTATTTTCCTTCTTCTCTTTCTGTGGACCTACAGCACAGAAGCCATCCATTTTCTGTGCATATTTGCTAGTTGTTTTTTTTATTTGTTTGTTTTCCCCTGCACTAGGGCTTAGAAAACTCACTTGGTGAGCAGCCTCTTGATTTTAGAGAAAGAAAAGGCTCCCAAAGCTTCAGGAGAAGCTGGGAATTAGGGCTGTCATTTGTCCTTGTAACTGATTCTGGACTTACCTTTCAATTTTTGTTTGGTGACCCCATGAAGTTCTAAATGAAATAAGTCTTTTTTTTTTCTTGTTCTTTTCAGCTTTTCATATTTTTCATGATTTTTTTGTCCCTAGCAGTAACTTTTATTGAAAAGTTTTCAAATTCAGTCTTCACCTATGAGTAGACACATTACAAACTCCTTTTTTTCTCTAAGGAATGCAAGTATGATGACATGTTAAGCAGTTGAAGGAATTACTGCAGTTCTTCAGAAACATGAGTAGACGGGTAAGGCTGGGAATGAAAGCAAAATCTCAAATGAGCAGCTCCAAGGTGGAGCAGCAGCAGGGGAGCAGCCTTAATAGCAGATTGAATACTCTTAGAATGACTATAGACCTTCTAACAGCTTGAGCCTTTTCCTTTCCCTGGTTTGGCTTATAAAAAGTATCCTAATAAGAATGATGGAATTAGGCTTCTTGGAGAAACCAGTGGAACAATGATGTCTACACCATCCTCTGTTTCTCTCTTCTGTTTCATTGCCTTCTTCAGTGGACAAACAAGATTCTTTACTCAGGAGGATTCCTTTGAGGAAAGGAAAACTTTTGGATAATTGATTATTGTAAATTTAAATGGCTGGTAGATCACTCACTCTCCTAGCTAGACAATAAACAATTTGTCTTGGGGCTTAGAGCATTTTATGAACTGTAATTGCAATTAGTATTTATAAGTTTGATTGGTGGTGATACTGGTGGTGGATTTTGTCTTTTTTGTTTGTTTTGTTTTGTTTTGTTTAGCTTTTTAGAGAAAGGAAGACATATGAACTAGCATATTATCTCTGAAGTAATTATCTACCCACAGTAGATAATCTCATCACCAAATACACAGGTCACTTGGCACCAAGGGTTTTCCTTCACTCACTGAAGAACAGAGAGAAAGAAGGATTGGGCAACTCAAGAAAACATCACTTCCTGTGCCTGATGGTAAGTGTGTGTACCCACATACATTCTAAACTAACTAATATAATTCAAGGACTTTATCATTTATGTAGCTTTATCACCAGTGACTAGCACAGTGCCTGGAAAAGAATAGGCACTAAATAAATGTTTAATTGATTGGTTGGTTGAGCTACACTAATCTTTTGTTGCATGAAGCCTTTAGGAAGTAAATTTAATTTTGGGACTTTGAGGGAGTACTCAGGTTGCTGAGGGGAAAAAAAAACTTTTGAATAGGACAATGAGGCAAAAGCCTTTTAAAGAGTAGATAGATAACTATCTACATTATCTATGTTAGGAACAGTTTCTCAGAAGAGGGATTTCATTTGAGTCTTAAATCATAGGTATAATTTTTGACAGGCAAGGAGAGAAAATAAGAGAAGGCATGGGGTAAAAAATACAGATACTAGAAAGAGTAGGCCATAATCATGGAATGATGTGTACAAAATTTTGGGTGGATCACATAATTCAGGAAAATAACCAGTAGAAGATAATCCTGGATATGAACATTAGGGCCAGATCATGTAAGAAATCTGTCCCATACCATGAAGAACAATTTTTTCAAATTCAAATTGCAGATTTGTATTAAATTTATGGCACTCATCTGTTTCTTCTGTTACTATTTAAATTTTTTGCTTCTTTCAGAAAGGTTTTGTTTTAAATATAACTGCAATTTTTTTAACAGATTTTCATAATATGATTTATGGCCACTGCAAAGCATGTCTAGTGGGAAGGACATCCTTCTCCCAGGAAACAAGGAACAATTGATGGTTGCTGAGCAAGGAGATGCTATGTCCAAAGTGGTGCTCTTAAAAATCCAATCCCCCTGTAGCATGCAGGATAGCCTGGAAGAGGGAGGAAAGTGGAAGCTGAGAGATCACTTGGAAGGCTACTGCAACAAGTCATATGGGAAATGATGAAAATCTAGACAAATGTGCTGAGAGTTTGAAGAAAAAGAAAGGAATGCATATGGAAAGCATTGCAAAGGGAGAGTTGACAGGACTAATTGCAAAGACTGGCTAATTGTATATGGTAATGGAGGAACAAAGGAGAGGAGTAAAATATAAATGTCACCTACTTTGAAATTTTGCCAAGGGTCTAGGTACTCACTACCACTCCATGTGCCCTTTTTAGATATGCCTCAAATAATTGGATTGATCCCAAAGACATAAAGTAGTTACTAGCCTTTCTTTCACATGAAAAAGAACCCCCAACACAGCATAAATAGGTCTTTAGGAAATATTTTCTGACAGGGATGACCTGTTGAAAGCATCTGTTACTTTTCATATGACAGCTCCTGCCTCCCAAATAGTACTGCTAGATCAACCCAACCTCGCGTTGGTCTTTTCCTCTCCCAAACAGCATTTCTATATAGAATTAGCAGAGGTTAGTGGGGAGACTGCTAGACTTGCAGGTAGGAACTGCCAATTCCCAACCTGTCTCCAACACTCACTGTACCCTGGACAAATCACTTGCCCCATTTTAGGCCTCTTTTTTCTCCTGTCTCAGCTGAGGATACAAATAGTTGTATCCTCTAACTCTTAGGGATTTAGTAAGGATGGGATTTTGTAAAATGCGAAGTACTATCAATATTTTGAATAATAACACTTTTTAACTTTCAATTTGATGTGCTTTATACCTTACCAAGCCTTTGCATATGCCGTATTTTATTAGGTCCTAAGACAACCCAGTGAGGTTGGGCAGCCATTATTAGATCAGGACACTGAGAAAGGAAAAAAAATGGGGAGGGATATGTCTGAAGTCACATAGATAGTGCTGGGCTAATATGAGAACACAGACCGATGAACTTTTACTTCAATTCACTTTACAGCAGTGTATGTTTGGGGTGGGGGGTACATGTGTTTCTATGCCTGTGTTTGCATGTTTAAGAACACAAAACTGGGAATAAGTAGATCTTGGTTTTACTCTCAGCTTTGTCATTAGCAATGTATGGCAAAATCATTTTCTTTCTTTTGGCCTCAATTTCCTCTCCTATAAAATGGTTTGGAATAGATAATTCTAAATATTGCTTTAGCTCCAGAAGTCTATAACAATTTTACAGAAGAGGAAACAATCTATAAACACAACATAACATAAAAATCAATAAAGATTTTTTTTAAAAAATATTGTTAGAGGTAAAGCTAGTATAAGCTTCAGAACTTGATAACATGTAGAACTTCTCTGGTTTGGCTATCTTCTGATAAAGAACTCCTAAAAGGCCTAATCTCCTACCCTATTATAACATGGAGATGTATCTTGGAAAACTCTGGCACATTCTGACATATTGTTAGAGGTAGTCATCATCAGTAGGCTAGCTATTTGGTGAGAACTTCTTTGTCTACAGCAAACTTTAAGATAGAGAAAAATACAAAATGTCACTCAGCCCTATGAGGCAAACTGGTGATTCTGCAGCAATAGTGATAAAGGAATAGGTGCGGGGCAGAAGGAGCTACAAATCACAGTTTACAAACCCATCATTAAACAATAATTTTACTGGTGGTAATCTACAATGAGATCTCTGTCCAGTGTCTCATTATGAAAAGACATTCTATTTGTGTAATTGAATCATATCAATCCATATCAATCTTAACATTCTCATAAGTCAAAAGACAAAAAGAAGTTTCAGGCAAGTCAATGGATGCTTAAAAATTCTCAATAGAGGGGCACATAAAGGAGATTACAAAGAACACTTTATTATGTATCCAATGTTTCATGAAACATTGAAAATCTCATGTTACAGTGCTTCTAAAGAGACTTTCATTAATAATTATTATTATAACTAACATTTATATTTTGTTTTAAAGTTTGTCAAGTAATTTACAAATATTACCTCATTTTATTCACATAAAAATCATAGGATATATGTGCTATATTATGCTTATTTTACAGATAAATTATATTATTATAATTATGTTTTATATATAATAAATATAAATATATATTTTATATATAATAATATAATATAATAATTATATTGTAATTTATTATTATAAATTATATATATTGTGCTTATTTTACCTGAGACAGACAAGAGGTTAAATGGCTTGTTCAGGATCACACAGCTAGTAAGTATTTGAGACTACTTTTGAATTCAGGTCTTTCCCACTCTAAGTCCAGCACGTTATATATTGCACCACCTAACTTTGCAGTCTATGTGTCTAACTTTGGCAGAGATTGAGAAGGAAGATAAATTCTTTGAAGAACTTCTTACTATACTACAAATGAAATTAACGTAAGTGTGAATTAATATTGACATTATCATTATCTTTTTTATCACATTCTTCTCATCTTTTTTGATGGAGTTCAGTTAGAAACAGTCTTGGTGAAATGATATCCAATATTATTATTTAATATTTAATGTTCTGTGGAATTTTGCATAGGTGAATGAAATAGTTGGGGGTTTTGAAGCTTATGTAAAGTATACTGATGGAAGCTCATGTGAAGTTTCTGTAAGCTCACTGAAAGTATCAACTATTCAAATCTAATAGCAAACAGGAAGATAGGGATGCTATATAGCTTATCCTGTTTCCATGTGATTTTTAATTCCTTGGCCAGATAACTATCCTAAAAAAAAAACAAAAACAAAAACAAAAAAAAAACAAAAACAAAACTTTTTTTAGTCCATGTAGCATGGAAATTATATATATCTGATATGGCAATAGTTGTGAAAATATTTTTTCTTAAGTTTTTAAGAAGTGATATTATGCCTAGGCCATGTTCTGCTATATTATAGTTTATGATAATACTTTGGTTCCACTACTGTCTATTGCCTGACTTTTCCAGATTATTTTGAGGTTCATTTGAAGTAGGGAGAATATTTTTTCAGGGAGCCTATGAAGGAAAGCAAGCTCACGATCTATAATTCTACCAAGGGGTACATGTATTGCCAAGTATTTGATAGGAGCTAAATGTTTATAGGCTGCAATGGTATATTGCACAGTTTCTGATATTTCTTTGAATAATCTACATTGATCATGAAGTCCTGGTTATCCTTAAGAATAATCCTTCTATAGTTTCTGGAGTCAATGACAGGTCGTGAATCACCATCCTAAAGCCCTTCACTTACGTGGACAAATATGTAAAACTCAATCATTTCTTATATTCTTCTTTGGTGATATATTGTTGGCTGAATTCATATGGATATCATCTATGGAAGGCCTTTTTATTCCTCTGTTGGTTCTTACTTTTGTCATAGGTTTTAGCAGGAGATAATACACATTTGGTAGTATTCTACAAATCAAATTGAGCTACTTTTTTGTTGCTCAGTGATATCTTCTCATTTCAAATGAATTTCTATAAGTTTTAATATCCATATATCATTTTCATCTTTGTGGTCATAATTATTATTCTGTTTTTTATTTGCACCATTTCCTCTACTTATCATCAGTTTGTGCAAACATTGCTGCATTTTTTTTTAATCTGTCATGTTCAACACTTTTTTGTTAAGCAAACAAATTGCATTACCTTCACATATCACCATTAACTTATTGGCAACATGATTTATTTCTTGCTTTTCACCATTACAAATAGTGCTTCCATGGGCATCTTGGTACAAATAAGACTTTTATTTCTGTTTCAACTTTTTGAGGTTTAAACCTAGGAATGAGATCGTAAAATCATAAATAAAGCTACTTTTCTGGTATAATTCCACATTATTTTAAAAGATGTTCAGAATACTCCACAGCTGTACCAGAAGTGAATTAGTGTTTTGTTTTTTGTTGTTTTTATTTCCATAGTTTTTCCAACCATATTTTTTGTCTATTTTTTCACAATTTAATAGATGTAAAATGATACCACAGTGTTGCTCCAAATTAGTAACTGTCTTATTTCATTAGAGTAATTTTATCAAATTCCATAAACTATCACAATGAAAATTTAGAATCTATAGATTGTTTTATACAACATTATCATCTTTATTATATATTTGTGATCAATCCACATCCATCCAACTTCTCTCTAATTTTTACAAAAAAAATGTAGATGTTTCTAATGGCATGGATAATTATACTTTTGTGTTTTAAAGTATACTTAGTAAATTTATTTTGTATTTTTCTAGTCAACTAATACTATTTTCCCATTAGCATCATCATTCTGTAAGGTTTTCATAGTAATAGTAGTAGCAGTAGCAACAGCAGTAGCAGTATATAGAGAGATTTAAGTTTTACAAAACACTTTATAAATACTTCATTTTATCTTTACAACAATCCTGGGAGTTAAATTAAGAAGATTTTAAATGTCTTGACTAGAATCACAGAGAGGAAATATTTTGAGTCTAGATTTGAACTCGTCTTTATGTTATTAAAACCAGTGCTCTTTGTGATGTGCCACCTAAAATTTTTGTCTCTTTTTCATTGATTATTTCCCTAATTGATGCTTCTGGGCTTATTTTTATAGGTTACATATTCAGTATTATGATCAATAATGCTGGAGACAGACAATATCCTTTTTTTACCTCTGAAATTAGTGGAAAAGTTTCCAGTTTTTCTCCATTAAAATGTTAGCTCTTGGCTTTAGATAATTGTTTTTGAGCATTCTGAGGGAATGTTTTTCCATTCTTTGACTTGTTATCAATTTAACATATATGAGCACAATTGTCGTTGAAGACCTTTTTAGTAAAATAGATATAATCACAAGGATTTTATTAAAATTTGTGTTAATGAGTTTCCTGATATTTCACCAGCTCTAGATCTCTAGCATAAATACAACTAAGGAATAATGAATACTTTTCAATGATTTTCTACAGCTTCTTTGCTAAAACTGTATTTTAATATCATGCATTGGTATTCATTAGTGAAATAAATCTATATTTATTTTTCTCTGTCTTAACATATCCTAGTTTGTATATCAAAACTATACTTATACTATTAAAAGGAGGTTTGGGAAAATGACTGCCTCTCTTTTCCATACATTTAATGATGAATAGAGATTATTTTTTCTTTAAATATTTGATAGAATTCATTTAATTTTCTTTTAGACCTGCATGATTTGAGAGTTTCCTTTTTGGCTTTCCTAGTTTAATTTGCTGAGATTGACTTAGTTGTCTAGAATTCCTTTCCCATTTTTCTAATGTGGGTATTTTCTGTTATTATACATTTTATTCTTGTGCTTTAAAATATTGTTGATTATTTGTAGGTAGTATGGTATAGTATATAAAGAGTTAGATTTTGAAGCAATAAAAATTGAGTTTAAGTTCTGTTTCGGATACATGGTGACTGAGTGATCCTAAGAATATCACTTAACATCTTAGCACTCTCGGCAAGTCTTGCAAATTGTAAATTACAGAGAATATAACAATCTTCACTAGTGTAGACATGTTTCTCCTCCAGATTTCTTTATATCAATTTCATTACAGGTCCAATCCATATACCTATACTACAGTAGATATTCATCAATGATCATTGAATTCTTTTTTTTTTCTGGCATAAAATTGGATGGTCATTTCTGGCTTTATTTTAGATCATCATTATTCCTAGCAAATTTATCAAGTTATTTTTAACTATTATTTTAACAGTTTGATTTTCCATTCTCTTTCACTTTATCTATAATTTTAGTTTATTAACATTAAACTTATTATTGTTAAATTTTTGTGTTCATTCATCAAATTTTCTTATGTTCTTCAAGTGGATCTGTGATCTCATCGATTTGTGAGCCCTCTACATACGGCACAATAATTCAGAACACAACCTATCCAGGCCTACTAATACTGTATGACTCTTTTCCAGGGACTTCCATGAGATACCAGTAGGGTTTCTACCAATATATTGCATAACATCTTTTTATTTTCCTGACATTTCAAGAATAGTAGGGAAGTACTTTAGATCTCCATTGTTTATTTCTTGCCCTTGCCATGTGTACTGAAAATCTCTTCTTCCTATCATACAATTCCTTGAACAAACCTTTTATTTCTGTTCTTTGTCAAAGTTTCTAAACCACAATATGCTGAAGCCTCCTCAAATCCAGCATATGCCTTTCCATTATACTCTGTGTGATATTTATTTTTAAATCTTTGTAGACTGCTGTATTCTGTGTCTCATTGTCATACAGCAATACTAATAGAATATTTATTATGAAGTTGAGTTTTTCTAATGGTAAGCTTAAGATAATTCAAGAAACTCTGCAATCCAGTCCACTTGTTTGCACCTGTTGAATTCTGGACTCTACTCTTGTCCATCTGCACTGGCTGACTCTTATACACAAACTAATGGACAAACTCCACAGCATGCCTATTCAATTGCTTATTGTATTCTGGACAATATACATTTTTGATGTATTTGATTTTTCCAGAGTGAATAATCAAATCAAAAGTCATTGAGTGATTATGTATTTCTTCCTGGAGTCTCAGAAATTGTCAGAACAATATAATTTAAAATCAAAAATATTCATAAGCAAAACCTCCAGAATTTAGATTCTGTTCTGGATTTCCTCTGTTATGTTTGTGAGCAACTTTGATAAACATATCCCTTCATTTTACACCTTGATTGATGTCTATGATTAAAGGCTTCTTGAACAGGTTCTATTTTATTTTTCAAAAAATCTTTAATAATTTTGATGTGTAAATAGGAGAAACCTTGACATAATAGAGTCTGCAAGACTGCTTTTGCTCTGCTTATACATTTTTTCTCATAGAAAGCATTAAATGATAAAAGAGAATCTTATTTTTTTTACATCTTTTAGTTAATTGTAAAGTGGTAAAGATGTGTCCTGTTATTTTATATCATTTACAAAAGCATGATTCTTACCTATTGATATTCTGATTAAACTTGCCCTCAATTCTTATATAGGTGACTCTCATAAAACATTTTATGTATGTTGATGGGTAGGTATATAGGTAGGTGAATCAGTGTATAAAGCATTGGGCCTGGAGTCAGGAAGACTTGAGTTCAAATCCATCTTTAGACACTAACTAGCTGTGTGATCCTACACAAGTCAATTAACCTGAGTTTGCCTTAATCTACTGGAGAAGGAAATGGCAAATCCTTCCAGTATCTCTGCTAAGAAAACCTCATATACAGTATGGTCCATGGGGTCACAAAGAATTGGACATGACTGAACAAGTATATAGATAGGCTTTTTTTTTAATGATCTCTCAAATACCTTCCTTGTATATTAATATATTTTGATATTTCTTCTCTACCTTCAACTTTTTCATATAAATTATGGATCTTTCCAGGACTTCACAATTATGTCACCTCTAGCATAACACTCTTCTATCTGCTGTTGTTCAGTCATTTTTCAGTGATGTCCATCTCTGAGCAACTACATTTGGGATTTTCTTGGAAAATATATTTGAGTGGTTTGCCATTTCCTTCTCCAGCTCATTTTACAGATAAGGAAACTGAGGCAAATAGGGTTAAAATGACCTGCCCAGGGTCACACAGCTAGTATATGTCTGAGGCCATATTTGAACTCAGGAAGACTAATCACATTTTCTTATATTCTTCAAGTGGATCTGTGATCTCATCGATTTGTGAGCCCTCTATATACCTGACATCAGGCCCAGCATTTTATCCACTGTACCCCGTGGCTGTTCATTCCTCTATGTACACAGTCTAATATAGGTGCTTTTTTCCATCTTTGCTGCCTCTCTCCCCACCACTTTCACCATAAGCATCCTGGACTATGATGTTGAAATCCAACTGTGAGGCTTTATTCTACTCTTTTAAAGAAAATAGAATGTTATAATGATTTTTACAAATCTTTTCCATTTTTCTTCTGTTTATTGTTATCCTTCCATTTTCATACTTAAATTCCATTTGAATAATTGTTCTTGTTAGATATATTGCCAAGTTCCAGTGTTTCTCTCTACTATATGAGATGATACTATTCTTAATTATCCTTCATCCTTCATAATGTTTTCTAAACAAGTATATATTTTATTGGAGTGTTGTTTTCTTTGGCAGTCACATCTATTGATTTGGCAAGTAAGTGATAGAACTTATGACTAATTTCTGGACTCTTTTTTTTTAACAAATTGCTTCAAGTTCTGGATAAAAGTATTAGAATCATTTTTGTTGCCATTTCTACTGTCAACATCTCATTTTGATTGCCAATTATTTATTTAACAAATAATTTGTTAGAATGCATGAGTTTTTTCTCATTATTATTGTTTTAATTTGGACTATTTCTGATGTTTGCTCTTTTGAGTTTATCATCTGACTGTACATTGAGAGTTGATGCTGGGATAACTCCTTCAATGATAACAAGTAATTTCCTGTCAAAATAAAATTCATTTCATTTGCTTGTTCTTATTTGCTCATCTCCTATCAATATCTTACATCAAAGAACATTTTCATGATATAAAGTTCCTGTTTATCCAAGGAGATAGTTCACATTTTTTCATTCTTTTGGTTTTGTTTTATTGTTTTTTGATGCTTTATAATGTTGTTAGCTTCCACTTGCCCAATTCTAATTTTTTAGCAATTATTTTCTTCAGCAAACTTTTGTACCTACTTTTCCATTTAGCCAATTCTACTTTTTAAGGAGTTGTTTTCTTCAGTGAATTTTTGTACATTTTTTTTCCATTTATTGTACTTCCTTTATCAAGTTTTGGCTCTTTTTTTTCATGATTCTCTTGCATCAATCTCATTTCTTTTGCAATTATTTTTCTACCTCTCTTATCTGATTTTTAAAATACTTTTTTGAAGTTTTCGAGGAAATATTTTTTTCTTGGGGGGAGGGACTGAGACCAATTCACAATTTTCTTTGAGTCTTTGTATGTAGCCATTTTGACCTTGTTATCCTCTTCTGACTTTGTGTTTTGATTTTCCCTGTCACCAAAGTAACTATCTAAAGTCAGATATTTTGTTGTTGTTGTTGTTGTTGTTGTTGTTGTTGTTGTTGTTGTTGTTGTTGTTTTGCTCATTTTCCCAGCCTGTTTCTTGATTTTTAACTTTATTCTAAAGTTGGGCTTTACTCCTGGGGTGAAGGAGTTATTGTCCTAAACTTCAGGGTTTTTGTGTTGCAGAGCTAATTCTGTCACCTTTAAGTTATTAGTTCTAAGTTAGTATGATCTAAAGAGAGATGTAGTTAATTGCTTTTCTTGCCTGTGCTAAGGTCTGTGAGCAAACTCAAGCACATTTTTGCACCCGTGAACTTTGAGCAGGGTCTCCACCTCTGTGTGACTGTAAGCTCTATTGTGCTAATACTCCTCATGTCCTTAATACTGCACCCCAGATCTATATCCTGGTGCCTGTATGAGTTATGCAACAGAGGCCTACACCCAGTGATTGTAAATGGTCCCCTATAATCTCTTTCTTACCAGCTGTTTTATCATGTTACTGTCTGTGGGCTAAGAGCTCCAGAAGTTATCATTGCCAATTCAGTCACCATCAAGGCCTGTTGCTGGCTTACTGGGAGTGTTCTGCTTCTGGCTGATTGGATCACAGTCTGCTGCTGGCTTGCTGGGGTGCTATTGGTTTCCCAGGACATGTTCTGCTGCTAGCTTTCTAGGATAGGGCTTGCTGCTGACCTTTAGGGTCACAATCTGAGCCGAACTGTGCTCCACACTTACTCCAGTGAGACAGATCTTTCCTGTCAACCTTCCAAGTTGTCTTGGGCTGGAAAATCATTTCACCTTGTCATTTTATTGGTTCTGCTGCTCCAGAATTTGTTTTACTGCATTATTTTTGGAGGAGAATTTATGTTTGAAGGAGAATTTGGTAGAACTCAGGTGATTCCCTGCCTTTACTCTATCATCTTGGCTCCACCTCCCCCACCTTCTCAAAAAATGATGGTGAATAAGCTACAATTATTTCCATGTTGGTCTTTTTGCAAATATTTCTCAATAGTACTAAAATATGAGTTGACTAAATATTGCATGAAATAAAGCTTTTTGTTTCCTCTGATGACACCCATTCTACCAACTCCTTTCCAAGGAATACCTGTGAATTATCCTAAATTTTAGTTTCCTCTCTTTTGGAAAAAAAAATTGTCAATATTGATATTATTCAGCATATCCACTCAGTTGTCATTGGACAAGGAGGTCATATGTAGAGTACAAATAGTAAAAAGTTGTTGACTGTCCCAAAACTGTGCTTTTATTTGGCACTATCTACCTACTTTCCTGCCACTCTGTCACTATCACTGAAGAAGCTTAAATGAGTCACACAGGAGTAAGAATTCTTTTTTTTTATTTGTCTCATGAGTTGTCATGACCATATAATTTATTACTTGATAAGTAATAAGCCTCTCTGTACCTACCTTGAAAATCTTTTGGAAAACATACTTGGACTGTTGCCAATGACACGCTTGAAATTTTCCAACATGGAACATGTAAAAATGGTAGAACATTCCAGAGCTTGTATGTACTCTATTAGTGCCTTCCAGAGTCCAGAGTTCCATTCATATGATTATAAATATCAAATTAAGACTTTGTTATATTATCTTTAAAATATGACTTCTGGATCCCTATTGAAGCCCAAGCACTATGGAAAGCAATTTGTGATTATGTTAAGAATATTGAAAAGTTCACATCTTTTGACCCAGAGATTTTATGCATATATTTAGAGAGAGAGATGTGTGTATATATGTAAAAATATATACATACGCATACACATATATGCACCCACACAGAATATATGTGTACATGCACATATGTGCATACAGATATACATGTGCATGTGTGTGTATATGCACATATGCGTGTGCATAGCTATACATACACTATAATGGGATCAAAAGTAGACAGGGGATAAAGTAAGTCTATCTATTAAAAAATCAATAATAACACTTTTGCAGTAGCCAAGAACTGCAAACAAAATTGCTTGTTGATTGGAGAATAGATAAACAAATTACATTAATGTAATAGAAATCTCTTCACTATAAGAAATTATGAATATGTAGAATTTAGGGAAACATTAGAAGACTTATATGAACTGATACAAAGTTGAGTAAGTAGAATCAGGAAAACAATATACCCAATTATTTACAGAAAGTAACCTGAAAGAAGGAAAAAAAAAGTAACTGAATTTTGTGTAATTATAATGACAAAACTTGGCACTGAAGTGTCACAGATAAATGCAAATTCCTTTCTTCATTGAAGAGATGCACTATAAATGTGCAATATTGCCTATACTATCAAACATTATTGATGTGATGATTAATTTTGCTGAACAGCTTCATAAAAAATAGAGAAGAGACATATTCAGAAATAAATATGATTTTTGAAAAAAAGCCTGTCAATTTAAAAGGGTTATGAATAGAGAAGAGGAAGAGATGAATTGTTTTTATCTTGGAAAGATGTACCATAAACAAATTCCTTTGAATCAAAAAGATGAGTTAATGTGGGAGGAAATGGGGTAATATTGAATCATACTCTTATCTAACATAGGCAGGGGAGGTGTTAAAAAAAACAAACAAAAAAACAAAATACAACATAAAGCCTGAAAAAAGAAATATGGGCTTTTGGCTTACTAGTGAATGGGTGGTGGTGGAGGTGTTATCTATGGGAAGAGATATCATTCATATTCTTTCAAATAGAAGAAACAATAGCAACAGAATGCTTGGGCTGATTCTATCAGAGGAATATGTATAAAAATATGTAAGAATAAATAGAAGGTATTTAAATACAGTGGAGCTGGAAAAAGAGAGAACTAACAGTTGTAAAGTTAGGAAAGGCTTTGTAAATAAAGTATTGCATGAAAGATGTCTTGAAAGAAATTCAGAATCAAATGAGGCCAAAGAAGGAATATATTATAGATGTAGGGGATGGCTAGTCAGTCAATCAACATGGATTCATTTTAAGGATTTAGAATCTTCTACACACTATGCAAAAAATTGGGGATATAAAGGAGGGCAAAAAATCATCCATGCTCAAAGGGAGTTCATATTCTAATGATGAAGACAACATGTAAAAAAATAAGTATACACAAGTTATAGAAAGAATAAATAGAGATATTTTTCCAAGTGAGGGTGCTAGCAGCTGGAGGAACATAAGAAATCCTCCTAAATAGGTAAAATTTGATCTGAATCTTAAAGGAATACAAGGAAACTAAGAGGCAAAGGAATCATGAAAAATGGAGTTTTGTGTGCAGGAAACTTCAAGATCATTGAAGCAGAATTCTCAACTGTGTAGAGGGGAATAATGTAAAAACAAAAAAAAAACAAAAAAAAAAACAGCTGTAAAGGTGGGGAAGGACCAGGTTATGAAGAGCTTTAAATACCAGAATATTTAAATACAGAGTATTTAAATTTTCTCATTGAGGAATAGGGAGCCCCCTGAAATATATTGATTAGGGGGATAACAGGATCTGACATATGCTTTGGAAAAATCACTGGCAAATCTATGGAGGATATATTAGAGTGGGGAGAGATTTGAGGTTGGAAGAACATTGTAGTACTTTATGACTAACTATCTGAGGAGAGGTGATGAGGAGAGATGATGAGAGCCTAGGGCTGCATGAGTGAAGGGAAGAAGACATATATGAGAGATGCTGGGAAGACAGAAATGACAAGCTTTGACAATAGAATGACTATGTTGGCAAGGTGAGAGTTAGGAGTAAAAGATAATACCTGAGATTGTAAGTGTAGGGAATTGAGAGGTTAGTAGTAACAGTAATAGGAAATTCAGAAAAGAGGAGGGTTTTTTTTTTTTGAGAAACATAATTATGATTTAGACATGTTAAGTATGAATTGTTTACGAGATATCAAGTTCAAGATATCTATAAAGTAGTTTGTTATCCATATAGCTCAGTAGAGATCAGGGCTGGATCTATATTGATCTGGGAATCATCTGAAGAGAGAAGATTTTAAATTTCTAGTTGGTGAGATCTTCAAGTGAGATAGTGTAAGGAGAAAAGGGAATATGGTGAAAGATGGAGCTGAATGTTAGTGCAGATGACAGATGAAGAACCAGGAGAGGATACTTAGAAGGAGCAAACATAAATCTGGGATGAGAACCAGGAAAGGATAATTTTACAAAATTTTAGGGGAAAAAAAAGTATCTAGAAGAAGAAGGTTACCAATAATGTCAAATGATGAAGAGAACTTTAAAAAAAAACAGAATGAAAACTAAAAAACACAAATTCTATTAGACTGTTCACTGAGAGATCATTAGTAACTTTAAAGAGAATAATTTCAGTTGAATAATGAATTCAGAAGAGAAGTATCAGACTATTTGGAAGGGAGTAAGATGATAGTTTATTTTTTGTTGTTTCTCCTTCTAGTCTGATTTATCAGCCCTATTCCAAGTCTCTTTAATTTACACAAATTCTTAGTATCATTTTTAATGTATTCCTCTGTTTTCCTTGGATTTAACTTTTCTCTTTTCTCACCAAATTGAGCAAGTAGTTTAAAATAACAGAATGTGAGAGTTAGAAGGGACCTTGATGTCCATGTTCCAATCCTAAAAACAAAACAAAATTTAAAAAAAAGTTTCCCATGATCTATCCTCCCAATCTGTTCTTTTCTACAGCATTATCTTTCATTTTAAAATATTTAATTGATATTTTTATTTTATCACTCAAATTTTCTCCATTTTTCCTCTCCTTTCTACTCCCACAGAGCAATCTATTTTAACAAATAATATTTTTAAAAAAGAAAAAAAATCAGTAAAATGATCAATACATCAAAAAGAAATCTGAAAATACAAACAATGTTCCATAATATTTAATCTACCAAATGTGCAAATGGAGCAGAGGGGAGGTGTCTC
This sequence comes from Vombatus ursinus, assembly GCF_900497805.2. Taxonomy (NCBI): domain Eukaryota; kingdom Metazoa; phylum Chordata; class Mammalia; order Diprotodontia; family Vombatidae; genus Vombatus; species Vombatus ursinus. Next base: position 53,407,962 of record NW_020954569.1, on the reverse strand, counting down.
CTAATATAATTTCTTTGGGACTATGATTGTTTTTTATTATGTTGCAATATTTACTTTTCATTGGTTTTTTTGGGGGGGTAGGGGTGATTATTCTTTACATTTACATTGCTGTAGTCATTGTGTGTATTGTTTTCTTGGCTCAGCTTACATGATTAGTTTAAATATGTACATGACTGGTTCAGATTACATGATATGTAAATCATTCAATCTCTCTATATTCACCATATTCATCATCCATTTATCTAGTCATTCATTCATTTTTAATTTTATTTATTTTATTTTTAATTTATGAAATAAAACAAATATTTTCATAGCATAGTAGAATTAAAAAAAGATGATTGCACATGAAATGACAAATCTATTATGTCCAACTTGCTATTTCATTTAAATATATAATAATTATATAAATTTCTTTCTTTTCTTTTCTTCTTCCATCCCTCCCTGCCCTAGAGTTGGCTACCATTAGACTCAAATATGTATATATGTAAAATAATTCCATGCATCTATATCAGTTCTTTCTCTGGATACAGATAGCATTTTCACATGTCTTTTGTAGTTTATTTGGTTATTTATAGTAGTCAAAAATGACTTAGTAATTCAATGTTGTTTTTAAAACAATATTACTGTTACTGTATACAATGTTCTCATGGTTCTGCTCATTTCATTCTTCATCATTTCATGCAAACCTATCCATTTTCCCCAAAATCAATCAGCTCATCATTTCTTACAGCAGAGTAGTGTTCCATCATGATCATATACGACAATTTGTTCAGCTATTCACCAACTGTCAGACATCCTCACAATTTCCAGTTCTTTGCCACCACAAAGAGAACTGCTATAAATATTTTAGAACATAGAGGTTATTTTCCTTTTTCCCTAATCATTTTTGGAAATGGACTTAATAATGGTATTATGGGATCAAAGGGTATAGGTGATTTAATAACTTTTTAGGCATTATTTCAGATTGCTCTCCAAAATGGTTGGATCAGTTTGCAGTTCCACCAACACCGAATTAGGGTCATTTTCATTTATTTTTATGGCACAGTGACATTCCATTATATTCATTTACTACAATTTATCAAGCCATTCTCTATTAAAAGTACACTCATTATGTTTCTGATTTTTTGCTACCACAAAAAGTACCATTATGAAAATTTTGGTGTATTTAAAGACTTTCTTTAAAATGACATCCTTGGTTTATAAGCCCAGTGGTGGAATCTCTGGGTCAAAGAGTAGGGACATTTTACTTAATTTATCTGCATAATTTCAAATTGTTTTCCAAAACAGCTATACCAATTTGCTGCTCCAACATCAATGCATTAATTTGCCTGTCTTTCCACAACTCTTCCAATATCATCTATTTCCATCTTTTCCTCTCTTTACCAGTTTGCTGGGTTTGTAGTGAAACCATACAATTGCTATGATTTGTAGTGAGGTGGTGCAGCAGACAGATTTGCACCTGGAGTCAGGAAGATCTGAGTTTAAATCTGAATCACACCCCTATTAACTATGTAACATTGGTAAAATCACTTGAGCTTTCTTAGCTTCAGTTTTCTCATTTGCACCTTGGGATAATAATAGCACCTACTACCTAGGGTGGTTGTATGGATAAAATAAAATATTTGTAAAGCATTTCACAGGTCTTAAAGCATTACAAAATGTTAGCTATCATTATTGTTGTTGTTGTTATTGGTAGTTATTTGGAGCATTCCTTCATTTTTATTATTTTTGATATGTTGTTTTAACATTGTAAACATTGTCAGCGTACCCTCACTTGAGGAGTGCTCTCTTTTAATAAAATAAACCAGTAAAATAAAACTAACATCACAGTGACCTTATCTCAGTGTTCAAGCATCATTTCATACTGGTAGCCTCCCCAACCACACTATTTTTAAGGAATAAAAACAAAAATTATGGAAATCTATTTTATCTTCCTCCATTCCTTTCATCAAAACAGAGAGAAAAGGCACACAAATTCCTTATAACAAATATATACAATGAAACAAAACATATTACCTCAGTAGTTATAAGCAAAAACTTGCATTTCTTATTTTGCACACTGAACCTATAACCTTGGTGGCAGGAGGGCAATAGCAGATTTCAGTATAGGTCATTTGAAATTGTGAATATCCACTGAACTGACCATAGTTTTCACAGCTTTCAAGGTAATCTTTATAATGCTTTCAGTATTCCATTAATTAAAGTGACACTGGATATTTCATTCTTTATCAGTTTTTGAAACTTTTAAAAATAATGTTATAATTTTTTCATCTATTTATGCTCACTACGTTATGCATTGGTTCTTAAAAGTCTTCTCAAGTATCTTTGAAATCATCTATTTTCTTATTTCTTACAACACAATATTATTCCATCATATTCACATACCACAATTTATTCATCCATTTCTCAGTTTGTGGGGATTCTACCAAATTCCTTTGATGACGCAGTTTTGGTCTTCATACATAAACTGGGGAGGGTCAAAACAGAACAAGAAAACTATAGATTAATATCTCTGATGAACATAGATGCAAAAAATTTAAATGAAATAAAAGCAAAGAAGCCAAAATAACACGTCACAAAGATTATATAATATTAGCAGTGTAGACTTACACCAGTAATTCAGGATTGCTTTACTATTAAAAATAACTTTAAATAATTAACCATATTAATAACAAAGTCAGTGTAAAATCATATTATGTCAATATATGAAGGAAAGTTTTAACAAAATATAACAATCATTTCTGATAAAAACTCTAAAAAATATTGAGATAAATGGACTCTTCCTTAAAATGATAAGTAACATGTACTTAAAACAAACAGCTGCCCTTATCTGGAACTGATGAACAAGAAATTTTTCCAATAAAATCAGAGGTAAAACAAGAATTTCCATTGCCACTCCTATCACTTGACTTAGTACTAGAATTGCTGGCTAGAGAAATAAGGTGAGAGAGAGAGAGAGACAGAGAGAGAGAGAGAGAGAGAGAGAGAGAGAGAGAGAGAGAGAGAGA
>NW_020954569.1:53402391-53404944 GCF_900497805.2 Vombatus ursinus | reverse complement strand
AGAGAGAGAGAGAGAGAGAGAGAGAGAGAGAGAGAGAGAGAGAGAGAAATTGAAGGAATAAAATAAGTAAAAAAGAAACATAATTATTACTTTTTGCAGATGATATGATGGTGTACTTAGCAAACCCTAAAGAGCCAATAAAAACTAATTGACACAAGAACTTCTTCACATGCTCAATGAGCTTATTGTGTGTTTATATACATATTAACTGAGAAATCTAATACAAAGATTTTTCCAATTTCCTTTCTTAATCATGATGCATTAATATTGTACAGAACATTTTTTATTTCATGTAATCGAAATTATCTTTTAATATTTTAAGTTGCATCTTTCTCTGTTTTTTTAGGGACAAATCTACATTTAACTATGAATATACACATATATCCTCTAATTTTCATAGTAAGATCTTTAATATTAAGATCATGTATCCATTTTGAATTGATTGTAGAATATATTATAAGATGTTGGTCTTATCCTAATTTCTGCCAGACTATATTGTAGTTTTTCCAGGTAGTTTCTACTCAATTGGGAATTTCATAAGAAATGAATGTTTTTAGATTTATCAAATACTGGGCTATGAAGTTCCATTGTTTCTATTTTTTCCTTGGTTAATCTGTTGTATTACAAATTTTTCTTTCTTTCTTTCTTTCTTTCTTTCTTTCTTTCTTTCTTTCTTTCTTTCTTTCTTTCTTTCTTTCTTTCTTTCTTTCTTTCTTTACCAGCACTATAATGATTTCACAATGTCATGATGCACTAGCAGTATAGAAATCCTTCATCCCCTGATAACCTAATATTAGAAAGTCCTTAATCCCTATGTAAAGACACAGCAAAGTAGATGGCATCATATACTGTTGGGAAAAACTACTTGCTGTACTTTGATAAGAAAGGGCTGTTTCACAGTTATAAAAGGTATTTGTTGTCATCCCTTTGTATGTTGCCCTTGAACAAGTAATAGGTTTCTTATTCTAATAATAAATCTTGCCATTTAAATTCCTGATACTCCCCTTTTCTCCTTTGACTACTCACCCTCTTTCTATACCCTGCCATCTCCTGTGAAATGCCTTACTTTTCTATCTAAAATTGCCTCAAAATGCAACTAATTGGCTGTGTACTGTAAGTGGGCCAATAAGGTTATTTTAAAGAAATATACCCCATGAATTTGAATTTGCTGTCAGAGTTGATGCCTTAGTATTTTTAATAAATCACTTTTACTTTCCTCTTTTGACTCACAGTTATCAGAACCCTGAGAAGTTTTGCCTCTCCCAAGAAGTCAAGAGAATCTCTCATATTCCTTGAAATTTTCTAAATAATTTCACGTCATTAGTAAATAGAGATAGTTTAACTACTATTAACTATTTTTTTATGTTTTTAATTTCTTTCCTTGCCTTATTGCTATTGCTCTCTGTGCCTACATTTTGTTGGTCCTTAGCAGAAAAGAATGTTATAGAAGGTTAATACCATCTTCTGTGGAGATAGTAGTGTCTACAAACTGAGTTCCTGCCATGGCAGAGGGGAGGTTGGGGAGGAAACCTTATAGTTAGACCCTGAAACACAAGCATGAAAGATTCATTAGAGGATAGGATTCCAAGTGGGACATTAAGAATTTAACTTCAATATTGCTTCATTTCAAATTTTTGTTTTTAATTTAGGCAGTGTTATTCTCCTTTAACTTTGTGGATTTAGCTTTAGTTATTCTATATCTGGCTTATAAATCTCCTGTTCTCATTTTTTTAATTTTTATTTATTTTATTTGGGGGGTTTAGGGTAAGTGAAATTGAAGAAAACTACTCCATCGTGCCAATCATGTCATTTTTCTTCCCCTTTTCTCTGGATATGTAGGATTTATATTCAGCCCTTCATGACTCTGGATCTAGCAGTCTAATAGTGTTTCCTCCAAATTTTTATCCAGATGAATTATCACTTTTCTTAAGAAAATTTAACTGAAGCAAATCAATCACAGTGTGAAATGAAAAGAGTCTAAATTTACTCTGGATTAATATTGAACATTTTCAATTGGCTTTTCCATAGACATCTCAGTTACAACATGACCAAAACTTCATACCCATACCTCTTCAATACTTTCCTAATTGAGAACACCACCATCCTTCCAGACACTTCTTCATGTTTTAGAGACATCCTTTGTCTTCACTGTACATAATTTCCCACTTGCCCATTGTCATTCAGTTGCCAATTCTTGTTTGTTATAACTCCATAACGTGTTTCACATTGTTCCTCATGTCCATTTACATAGCTACCAATCTAGACTCCCTACTAATTTTGTTTGGGTCTATTGCACTAGCCTTCTAATTGTTTTCTGTACTTCAGGTCTCTCCCCTCTTAAATCTAGATTCTACACATGAGTCAATGTGATCTTCTAAAAGAACAGCTCTGACTATGTCACTCCCATGCTCAAGAAGCTTCAATGGTTCCCTATTCTTTTCAGAATTAAATGTCCCACCTCCTGTACTAGTACTTAATACAATTCAATTTCCTCATTGAATTTTATGTCTCTCTCTCTCTCTCTCTCTCTCTCTCTCTCTCTCTCTCTCTCTC
>NW_020954569.1:53347161-53402381 GCF_900497805.2 Vombatus ursinus | reverse complement strand
TCTCTCTCTCTCTCTCTCTCTCTCTCTCTCTCTCTCTCTCTCTCTCCCTCTCTCTCTCTCTTTCTGTCTCTCTCCCTCTCTCTCTCTCACTCACTTTTTTCCCTTCTTGATTGTAAGCATTTGTAAACAATGACTTTCAGTTCTGTCCTTGTATCCACAGTGCTTAGCACAGTGCCAAGCACATAAAAAGTGCTCAATAAATGTTAGCTGATTAATTGATTAATTCATAACCAGCAAATAGTACTTTTCATACTAACTAGAGAGATTGTTAGCTGAGATAAATCATTTTAGAATATAAACTCATTTGTAGAATATTAAAAACAGATTCTGAATAATTTGAGGGAAAAAAATCTTCATAAAACAGTAAAATCAGTGAAGGGAAAAACAAGTCTACAGATAATCTGATGAGCAACCCAATTAACCAGATTATCCCAAGGGCAAAGATGAAACAGGGAGGATAACAATGAACAGACACAAATGGAAAGGAATTGTCAAGAATATTATAATATATTATTATCTCAATCAAAGTTAGTGGAAACATAATACTTGTGCTCTAACATCACAGTCCCTGATATATTGTATCAGGAAGTATTATTCAACTTTATAGAAGACAAAGAAAGTAGATCAACTAAACAGGCCAGCTATAAATAGAGGAGTTCCATGATAGTGTCAACATAATTTCCAGGGTTTTGAAGGATTAATTATCAAGATATATGAATGATGGAAGATTACCAAATGCTTAGAAATTATCACAGATCATAACTAATTTTTAAAATGTCCATTGAGAAAATGTCAGTATCAACCTGTGTACCTACTTTCCTTTCTCTAAAAAAAACCTGTATTCAAATAATTTGTTAAAAATAGCTGAATAAGCATCCTTGATGAAGGTATTAGAAAGGAACAGGCACAGATTCACAAATGGAAACCTATAAAAGTTCACATTTTATAGCTACATGATTGTAGGAAGCAGAAAATTCAAGATCTCACTCACATTTTTATTTATAATTTTTTAAATAGAGCATTTGATTTGTTATGCCAGAATGATGTTTTGAAAGTTCTTGTACATAAAGTTATATCTCATGATATGGTTGTTGTTGTTTTTGTTGTTGTTGTTTTGTCCTTTGTTCACAAAGAGGACCAATGACATCAGGAAGGTGATGGCATGACTTGCAAGTGAATTGGATTTAAGTGAGCCAGGGCTGTGCAAAGGTATCAGCCTCACTCTATCCTCTGGAGTCAACTGGGTGCAGTGGTAAGACATAGATAAATATTACTGGACATGGCCCCAGGTGCCGTAGGAAACCTTGACCTTTTCAAGATAAGGTCTTTCCCAGGTCTTAGGTAGTCTGAGGCAACAACCATTCAGTGATTAAAAGGCCAGGTAAGAATTGAAACAAAAGGTGCTTTCCCAAAAGAATCAGTCTGGGTAGAGAAGACCCTCAGGGTTTCTGGCCAGAACAGAAACAATTGCTATTTACACTCACTCTGAGCCAACAAAACCCAAACGATCACCTGAGGCTTTGGTTGGGGCCCATTATTGTTCAATCAGGGAGAGCCAGAGTGATTTGGGTTTCCAAGTAGCTCCATTTGAATCCAAATGGCTTCATCAATGCCTGGTTTCCAGAGCTTTATTTCAAGAAATTTATATTCCTTGTAAGATCTTTCCTGGGTCTCAGTTTGTCTGAGGTAACACCCATGGAGATAATTTTGGAATGAGTACTTCATTGTAAATAGCAGTTAAGAACTAAACCTGAAACTGTAAAAAATTATGCTTGGCAAAAATGTTTGCCATTACCATGGAGGATTTTGAATAAAAAGTATAAGAAGAGGAATTCTTCTTAGATGGTATGGTCTTCTGTATGCTCCTGTTTGCTGTTAACATTTTTTGTTAATTGTACCAAACTTTGGAATATTGCAAAACCTACTATTCCTGTGATTTTATTGATAAATGCAATTCCAACAGGAGATAAAAGCATAAATAAGGGGAATTCATGGAAAGGTGGCAAGACTTCATTAAGTGTTAAAGGAAGAGGAAATCAGAATCAAGAGAAAAATACACACAATAAGCAAATAGAATGCTGTAAATGGAAGCAACCCTAAAAGAAGTCAGAATTAAGATTAAATACAATGATCAATATTAGTCCCAAAGAATAATTTTAAGATATGGTTTCATCCTCTCAACATAGTGGTAGACTGCTGGTGAGGAATGTTGCATATACTCTCAGATCTGATTGCTGTAATTGTTTCCACTATTTTTCTTTGTTACACAAGAGGGTTTGTTGGGACATGACAAATTATTGAGAAATGACGATGACAAAAGAAGCACAAATATATGTGTGTGTGTGTATGTGTATGTGTGTGTAGATATAGATATATAGATAACAACATTTCAAATTGAGGCTTTCCTCCGTATTTTCCAAAGAAGTAGGAACAAAAATATAGATTAGTAGATAGTTTCATTTTTTATAGCAAATAGATGTCATCTCTTTAGAGTTGGTTGTAAACAGCTATCTCATCCTATAAACTTCATTTCCAAGTGAGGAAATTTGACTATGCCTTTAAACCCAAATCACTCTGGCTTCCACTGATTAGCCAATAATAATCTCAGCTCAAACCTCACTTCCTCATTGTTTGGGTTTTCATGGCACAGAGTGAGTGTAAATAGCAATTGTTTCTGTTCTGGCCAGAAACTCTGAGGGTCTTCTTCTCCCAGACCGATTCTTTTGGGAAGGTAAACTAGGCCATATTTTGTCCTCAATTCTTACCTGGCCTTTAATCACTGAGTGGATGTTGCCTCAGACAAACTAAGGCCTGGGAAAAACTTTGTCTTGAAAAGGCAAAGGTCTTCCACTGCCTCCGGGGCTATGCCCAGAAATCCTATCTCTGTCTTGCCACTGGACCCAGATGGCTCTGGAGGAGAGAATGGGGCTGATGAATTTGCACAACTCTGCCTCACTTAAATCCAATTAACTTTCAAGTCAAGAGATCACCTTCCTGAAGTCAAATAATAATAACAACAATAACAATAAATTACAAATTATATGAGTTGTAAATCCTTACAAGTTGTATTTAATAAAATTTAACATCATGGTGTATATCAAGTTCCACTCTTACCCTTCAATAGAGTATTTTACTTTCTTCCTAGTCCTTTTGTATATTTTAAGGCTGCTGAGTGATTAGAACACTGGACCTAGATTCAGGAAGATATGAGTTCAAATTTGGCCTTAAACATTTAATAGCTATGTGATCCTGGGTATTTCACTTAACTTCAGCCTTGTCTTATTTTTTTTTTCATCTGTAAAATAGGGATAATATTAGCCTATCTTCCCCCACCTCAAGATGTTGCAAAGATTAAATTAAATTTATAAAGCTCTTCTCACAGTGGTTGGCATATGGTAGATTTAATATTTGCTTTTTTTCATCCTTCCTTCATTGGAGAAAGATTCCATCTTCCTTCCTAATCCAAACCCCTAAAACTGGCTTTTACTCTCATGTTCACTTAACACTTTGAGAGAGCAAACTAACTTACAGAATAAAAACAAAAGTAAAACTAAACTGAAAGTAATCTTTAGAAATGAAATAGTATAGTGAAAAGAGAGAACACTTGACTTTGATTCCCAATTATGCCACTTACCTAGATGTGTGATCTTGTGTATAATCTTGTATATAATCTTATCACTTAAACTAGTTGAGATCCATTTTCCTCATTTGTAAAATGTGATAATATTTATGCTATCTACCTCAAAGAAGTATTGTGAGAAAGTCCCTTTTAAAATTATATACACACACACACACACACACACACACACATATGTATGATTAATATTCACAAGCTCAGTTTATTCATGAACTTTACATACAATCTCTTCAGAAACAAGGAGAAACTCTGGCTCATGTCTATGCTACTTTTAGTCCATTGGTATTTAAGGCATGTTTGTTGACTGATAGACTTTGCCCCTACTCAGGTACACAGAAACAAATCCACTAAACTTTATATTGAAAGTCAATAAAAGAAAGTCCCCATGGAAAGTAGAAATTGAGTTATTTCTTCACTTATAAATGTGGCAGTAGCATCTGGGGGCATAAAATTATCTTCTTCCATTTAGAAGTTCTGTTCCATGTGCTATCTGTCTTCAATATGTAAGAATCATTATCACTATCAACAACAAACTTTTAGTCAACTCAGGACTATGGTCTGTGGGCAGTGGGAGCATTTAAAGAATTAATATGCTATGACATTATGATGATATGAACATATATGTGTGTATACACATATACATGTACGCATGCATATCTATGTACATAACTTGGAAACATATATGTAGAGTTTAGAGAGACCTGAGAGATCTATTTTGTCCCCTCATTTTACAGGGAAGGAAACTGAATCCCAGTGAGGTTACCTGACTTGTCCCAAGGTCAGTAACAAAAGGAAGAAGAGGAAGAGGTAGGTATGAACTCTGCTCAAGGACTTGAGACCAAGTCCAACAAACTTTCCCCTGCACACCTCACCCCCTTCATTCATCACATCCCACTCACCCCCGCCTTACTTAGAGTTTTTACAAATTATTTTATGGGAATGAAGATCAACAACATATGAAAGCTTATTTCCCTAAATTTTAGGTGGAAAGCCTTTGGGGGAGAAACTCGAGAAAATAAAGATTTATTTGCTTGTTTATTTTTTTTTCTTTTTCTCCTTATAGGCCTTCACATTTCTAGAAAGAGTTCTGTATCTCCATACTAGCTAACTCAAGTGCATTCCCATATTTTCTATGGCCACATCATCTCCCAAAGGCATGTCTCTATCAGCTCAGCTCTATTTACCTCAATTCAGCATGTCCTCTGTGCCTTTTTGAATGCCAAACCCAGAAAACAAGGACAGTGGAATCACTCAACATTCCTTCATACATGTTGGGCGCTGTAAGGCAACATGCTGTCCCCACGCATTTGCTCAGGCTCAGGCATACGCCTTTACTTTGTGAAAAAAGAAAATCAACTTAGAACCTCATAGATGGAAACTCTGCCCTTTCATGACTGCCTTTCCTCTTAGAAAACAAGTTAAAATGTACAATCGGCCAGGTTAATTGACTTACAAGTGTGTCTTTTTAATAAGCGTCATAAAGTATGTCATGCCACTGAAACTTGCTTTCAGTGCGATTTTTTTTAACTGTTGTCAACCAGATTAAAGTTTATTGTTCACATGTAAGTTCAGTTTTCCAGTGGTAATGAAAGACATTAAATTGATTTGCCATGCGTAGACAGAAAGAGGGTTATGTCCTTTGCTCTCTCTCAATGTGCCTTTCAGTCCTTCTTCCTGTCCTTTTTTTTGCTAAGCAGGGAACAGACCAATGTGAAACTTTTTCACTCACTTGCTATCTAGGCCCTTGCTATCCATTTTTGCAACAGGACACTGGAGAGAAGTTTCAGAATATTCTGATTTCCAAGAATCAGGAATCAAGATACTGCTTTGCAGCACAGTGTCATGAGTCCTAGACCTGGAGGCCCTGGCTCTGAGTTTCAGCTGAATTCGACTTGGTCATTATTTGCCCTGTGAACTTAGAAAAAAATCATTTCAGGGGTGGGGAGAGACTTGTCAGAGGGGAATTGGAAGTGATGGGGGCAAGAAGGGTGAAGCTGGACTCTGCTAACTTCCCAATTTTGCTGATGAAAGTAATAGTTTCCCATTTGGGACCCAAATCACGTAGGGATAGGGCAGGAGGTAGAAAATAGAGATCCAATTGGAAGGTGCTTCAGGTAGGGGTTAAGGAAAGATGAAAGGAAAAAGAGAAACAGGAGGAGAGGATAAAGAATTTGACAGTGTTAATAGAATCTAGGGCATTTCTAAATGACTGCTAGAATATCTGAAATTCTTAATAAAAATTTCAGGAAGCTCAGGGGTGTCTGGCCATCATATGTAAATGAAAGGGGAATGAAATATTCCATCCTCTATGAAGGACTGAATACCTAGAACTGACTCTTTAATGAAGCGGTAATAAGGCCAAAGGGCTTAAAATTTGCCTTTTCTTTTCCCCAACTCTTATATCTCCCAGAGCTTAGCACAAGTCCTCCACAAATGCTTCTTACTTCAGGATTCTATAATGTCGAAAGTGAATCATAGATTTCAAACCCTACCAGCCTTAGTTGATCAGTATTTATTGTGTTCAAAGTCAATCATTTAATCAGTGATCACTGATCCACTGAGTCTCTCTGAGTTTAGCTTGACTGGTCCTCAGATAACATGTGTTTAGTCTGTCAAAAGATCAGCATTCAAGGTCTGCCTTGCTCAGTAGGATCTGAAAGAACTTTTTTTTTAATCTAATACAACTTTGAGACCCAATGATGACACAGAGTATTAGAGTATGACATTAGCAGAAGTCCTACATAGAAAATACATTTAATAAGTGTTCAATTAAATTCCTTGAAAGTCTGTGTTCTCCATGGAATTTGTGTGTTTGTGTGTGTGTGTGCATGTGTGTGTGTGTTGTTATTGTTGCTTTCTGGGTAAATTTAACGTCCTCTTTGTTCAACCTCCTTAATTTACTTTGTAGACTTCAATTTTGTTCTACCTTGCACTGATTAAAGATCTTAAGTCTTTCAAAGGTGTTTTCCTTTACGATGTGGTAGTTATTTTATAAACTGGTCTCCTGGTTCTGTTAATTTCACTCAACTTACATTCACACAAGTGTTCTCAGTTTTTCTGAACCCATACCTTTCATTCTTTTGTTCAGGCACAAATTATATAATTTGTTCAGCCATTCCGTAATTGATAAGAACCATCCCCACTCCTTACTTTTTAATTATTTGCCACTATAAAAAGAGCTTCTACAGTTATCCCTTCCGTATCATGACTTTTGCTATATAAATTTACATATATTGTGGTGGGCATAAGAATTAAATGGGAATTTTACAGAAGTCCAGATGACAAGCAAAGGTCAGGAGAAGACACAGAGCCTATGACCAAATATTTAACCCAAATTTTACAATAAGGTACCATAAATACCTCAAAAAAGAAAAAAGAAAAAACTCACACTTCTTCTCTGGTACAAAGGGAGGGCCAAAAAATTTTACAGGGACTTTCAAAGTCACAGGGGTAGGGCTTGGGAGGGACTATGCCCCTAACCCCCATAATGTGAAAGGGATAACTGTATAAATATTTACTACATATGGGTTCTTTCTCCCTTATTAGGCCTCTTTAAGGCCCAGTAGAGTTAGGGGGGACATAATCCCAAATTGTTTTGCAAAATGGCTGGATCAATTCACAACTTCATCAACACTATATTAATGTGCCTGCTTCTCCAAAGTCCCTGCAGCATTTGTTATTGATATTTTTTGTCATCTTTGCCATTCTGATGCATGTGAGTTGGAACCTCAAGTTGCTTTAATTATCATGTCTCTAATCATTACAGATTTGGAACATTTTTGTTTGTGTGATTATTGATATTTAAATTTATTCATTTGAGAATGGCCTGTTTATATCCTTTGACCATTTATCAATTGGTAAATAAGCCAGGGCATTTTATTTTATTGAATCAGGGAGCAAATATCACCCTAACATCAATATTCTGGGTAGTGTTCTCTTCAAAGTTCCGCTGTTTTTTTTTTCTGTGCTCATTCTTCTATTTGCTCAAAATATTTCATGTTTCTATTCCCTATAAGAGGTACCTTTTTAAAAATATTACTTCATCTTCCCCCAATTACAAGTAAAAATAATTACAACATTATTTTAAAGTTTTGCAATCCAAATTCTATCCCACCCTTCCTCACCTTTCCCCTCCTTGAGATGGTAAGGCATCTGATATAGGTTAAACATGTGTAATCATGTAAAATATTTTGCACAAGAAGACTTAAAAAAAAAGAAGAAAAGAAAGTGAAACATACTATGCTTCATTCTGCATTCAGACAACATTCTTTCTCTGGAGGCAGATAGCATTTTTCATCATGAGTCCCTTGATATTGTCTTGGATCATTGTATTATTGAGAATAGCTAAATCATTCAGAGTTCTTCATCAAACAACATTGCTATTACTGGATACAAAGTTCTCCTGGTTCTGCTCACTTCACTTTGCATCAGTTCACATATGCCTTTCCTGGTTTGTTTGTTTTCCTGAAATCATCCTGTTTGTCATTTCTTATAGCACACTAATATTCCATTACAATCATATACTACAACTTCTTCAACCCTTCCCTTATTGATGAGTATTCTTAGCCATTGTAAAAAGAGCTATTATAAATACTTTCTACAAATGGGTTCTTTTCCCTTTTATTTTTATCTCTGTGGGATACAGATCTAGCAGTAGTATTACTGGATCAAAATGTGTGCCTATCTCCAAGACCAGATCAGTTCATAGCTCTAACCATGACACTGTTTATAGCCCTTTGGGCATAGTTCCAAATTGCTTTCCAGAATGGTTGGATCAATTCACAAATCCACCAACAGTGCATTAGTGTCCCAGTTTTCCCACATCTTCTCCATCATTTATTATTTTCTTTTTTTTGTCATATTAACAAATCTGATGTGTGAGGTGGTACCTCAAAGTTGTTTTAATTTGTGTTCCTTTACTCAATAGTGATTTAGAGTATTTTTTTTTCATATGACTATAGATAACTTTGATTTCTTTGTCTGAAAGCTGTCTATTCATGTCCTTTGACCATTTGTCAACTGGGGAATGATTCGAAGGGGTCCCTTTTAAAGTCCTGTCATTATATCTGAAGTCTATTCTTCTAACAGTTCTCAGCATGTCTCTGGCCACTCTTCAGAATGCTTTGCTATGGTCCTTTCTCCATCCTCTGGCTTTCATATCCTGCACTTCTCATTGACTTCTATCTACTCACTCAAAGAATGAATAGGTCATTCAATTTCCCACAGAATCAGCTTTGTCTCCAGACCTTGGATATCTGTGACACAGCTCAACAGCACGACTCCAGATACATCTATTTCTAAAGACTTGTCTTGTACTGAATTTCCCATAATTCCAGGTTTTATGTACAAAGGATCTCCAAAGGGTCAATAACATCTTCTCACAGATCTCATAGGCAGGCTTCTCTTCTGACTAATTAGTTGTCATATAGTAACTTATTATAATTTGATATGCTTTGCCTACCCAGAGTATGGTGGTATGATTCCTATGGATCAATAGGCTTGGAGACAATCGAATTACACCCCAAGTTGTCTTGTAGTCCCTATTGATTCCATGTGGGGCACAAAGGCAATGTTATTCAAATTGCCTATGGCTCCTTAGGAAAATATCTAAAGCTGGAGAGGGAGTAATGACAAGGTAGAACAATATGTAATCCTTGCCCCACTTGCAAAAATAATGTTTTTATTCATCAAAAAAGGGGGGCATATGCTTGGTTTCAAGGGAAATACCCTGACATGTATTTGTAATGGGAAACTGGACAATGAGAGCTTAGGTTGTACGAGCATGAAAAGTGTGCTTAGCCCAACGTGATCCCTGATGTGGACTTTGGATGTGGACATTATGTGACTGTTTCCTATCTTTTATTGACTATTAGCTCATAACAACAATAACAATAATATTATATGATTTGATCCTCACAACAACCCTGGAAGATAGGTGATATCATCTCCATTTTGCAGATGAAGGAACTGAAATAGACAGAGGTTAAGTGACTTGCTTAGGGTCACATAGTTTGTAATTGCCTAAGGCTAGATTTGGACTCAAGTCTTTCTGACTCAGATTAAGCACTTCATCTTCTGTGCTACCTACTGATGCATACAAAACACCCTCATGAAGGCAACACTATCTCTTCTTCTGGTGGTTTGTGAAGTAAGAACTGTTATGGGGCAGGGGGAAGAAGTAGTAGCAGCGGCAACTTCAACCTCCATTGACAGCTGCCTATCTCCAAGACCAGATCAATTCATAGCTCTAACCATGACACTGTTTCTTTCCCACCCTAGGTTTATTCTTTTCCATTCTTAGGTGAAAAATTATTGGAGCTAGAGTGGGCTGGGCTTTGACCTGTGAGATTTTAAAAGATGGAAGCTCCATAGAAAGTACAGAAACTGGAATCTGTAGCTGAGCTTATTGGCACTTGGGCCAGGGGAAGCCCCAGCAGTGCCCTGAAAAGTTACTAGCCTGACACTGAATTGACTTGGTGCCCTCTTGTCCAACGGATAAGATCCATCCACTGACTCAGTTGTATTTAGAATTGAACTTGGTGGAACAAGTTGTTCTCTATTTACTACTTTGCTTTTGAACCCATTCTCACCAGGGAATGAAATTATATAGTAAAAAATTTGTTTCCTCTTGAGAAGGGGAAGATGTGTTTTTATTTCTGTTCTTGTTATATCTTCTCAGTAAAATCTTCTTTGTAAAAGGCAATTGATGTTAATTGGTTAAATGATACCGAGATATTATTGATTTATGATTAATATTGAGAAAAACACTCTGGAATAGGGCTCAAGCTAATCACATTACAGAGACACCAATAACCCCATTTAAGGGTACTCATAAAACCCTGAGGGGAAGACACAGTCTTTTTCTGGGAACTTAACTTGCCAGTGTTAATGTGAGTCAGGATAAGGATCTCCAGATTCTATTGTTTGTGGGGTTTCTGGAGAATCAATGTACCAGTGACAGTAGGAATCGGGACACATACCTCCTGAAGATTATAAAGGCTATATTTATAAAATGCATCATCTTTATCAATCATTAATTACACATTACTCCACCAACTCATCAATGATTACACTTTACCTCACATATTCAATATTTTAGTCAAATTGGCCTACTTGCCATTCCTTGAAAACGGATCCTATCTTTGACATATGTTCCTTTTTACAGGCCATCCTGAATGGCTAAAATGTTCTCCTTCCTTAGCCATACTCCTTAGAATCTCTAGACTATGTTGAAGTGCAGTTTAGGTTCCATTTCCTACAAGTTGTCTTTCCTGATTCCCCCACTTTTTAGAGTTTTCTCTACAAGCGCCTCCCTTACAAAGTTGTATCACATTTATTGTGTATGTATAAGTGTGTTTGTGTGTACACACACATACACACACACAATATTTGCTTATCAGTATACACCTTGTCTGTCCTACTAGTAACTAATCTCCTGTTCTCTAGGGACATGTTTGTTTTTGTCTTTGAATGCCCAGTGCCTAGCCCAGGGAGTGTCTGTCATGTAGTGAGGGCTTAATAAAGGCTTATTGGATTGAATTGAATACTGAAATTGGAATAATCAATAAACCTGACTTTAATTGTAAAACCCACAAATTCTCACTTACTCAATTGTACAAAAAGAGAAAAAGAGAGCATCTAGCCTAGCATAAAGTATTCTGATCTAGGGTGTACCCACATTTCATCTAAAATTTGCAGTGGACAAATAAAGACTACACATATACATAAATATATGTATACACATATATATGTATATGCATATATGTGTATATAAGAATGTGTGTATATGTGTATGCATATATAGGTATATAAACACTCCATCTATCTATCTATCTATCTATCTATCTATCTATCTATCTATCTATCTATCTATCTCTCTATCTATAATTTAAGGCACCAGCCTGTGGTAAAACAACCCAGAAGAGCATGGCCTCTGGAATCAGAGGACTCTGGAAGGTTGAAATCCTACCTTAGACAATGAGCAAGTCACTTCCCATGCCTCTGTCTCATCATCTATAAAATAAGAGGTTAGGACTAGAGGACCTCTGAAGTTCACTCCACCATCAGATCTATGATCCTATGAACTTAATTACATTTCTTTCAGAGTTTGAAAGTTTGAAATACCCTACAAACTTTTATTATCTATATCAATATTTAGAGATAAAAACAAAGCAAAACAAAACCTCACTCAAACTTGCAATTTATATGAAAGAAGACTGATACTTTATGGTATAAGGCATTGTTTTCTGTACCCAGAATGCTTATGGATCTGTCCTGAATCAGAGATGAGATAGGCATTTTGAGATCCAGTGTCAAACTTAAACCTAAGTGGAATAGAGATTTGGCTATCTGTTGTAATTTGAATCTGTTGTTGAACCTTGAACCATTCAAGGTTCAATGGCCTCTCTTCACCTGCCTCCAAATAACCCACTAGTTTTTTATTGGTATATGAAATTTAGCAAGCACTTATTTTGTAGAGTTAAGCATTGGTCTCTCAAGGTTCTGATTTTGAAGCTTAACAATCATCCTCCATCATCTCAGTGATGCATACACACATATATGTATATGTGCGGGTCAGCATTATATTATATATATAATATATATGTGTGTGTATATACACACATGTGTGTGTATATATATATATATATATATATATATATACACATCTGCTATGTATATATACACACAGAGGGAGAGAGAGAGAGAGAGAGAGAGAGAGAGAGAGAGAGAGAGAGAGAGAGAGAGTGTGAACATGCAAGTAGGTGGTGTTGCGGATAGAGTGCCAAGCCTGGAGTCAGGAAGATTCATCTTCCTAAGTTGAAATCTGGCCTTAGATACCTACCAGCTATTTGACTCTGGGCAAGTCACTTAATCCCATTTACCTTGGTTTTCTCATCTGCAAAATGAGCTGGAGAAGGAGATGACAAATCACTCCTGTATCTTTGCCAAGAAAATCCCTAGTGGATCATGAAGAGTCAGACATGACTGGAACAATTAAACAAATACACACACACACACACACACACACACACACATACACACACACATATATTATATATATGTATGTGTGTAGATATATGTATGTATATATGTATGTGTATATATACATACATATATACACATATATCTACACACACACACACACACACACACAGACACACACACATATATATGTAAACCAAGTCACAGGGCCAACTGGTGTTGGACTCTTTCCTCACTGGTAGAGATCAATGCCCCACTCCTTTGTACGAGGGGTGAGGTAGAGTTGGCAAGACTGAGAGAAAGGAGAGCTCCAAGCTCTTTGGATATTTTTCTTGGAGTTAGACAATTGCTTTAGGCTCTTCCAGCTGCCAGATTAGAGAGAGAAAATGAAAGATACTAACCCTACTTCAGGCTGCTGACAGGAAAGACTCTTGGAAGAGGCCAGCATGAGAGGAGCTGGCAGTCTCTATCACATACAGTTCTCTAGCTTGCTACACCAGAAACTTATGAGAACTTTCCTTCAGGTGAGTTTTAGGACTCTCTTGGTTTAGCTGAGTTATGTTACTCCCAATGGGAAAATGCCTTCACTCTGTATTGTTTGGTATATATTCTTCTATGTATACCTTCTCTGATTTCTGTTTTGCTATTGGCTTAGATTAATGCTTTTCTTTGCTATTTTCTGCATGTTCATTGTAAAACTGGTATTTAGTGGAAAAGGAATTGAACCTTAGATATAAAGGGAATCAAGCTTCGATGTTCTCTTCTCAACTCCCAATATAGAAACAGCCATCAGTTTAGCTTGAATTTGAAAATCAATCCCCCAGACTAAAGGAATTTGTGGGAGCAGACAGATAATATTATAGCCCCAAATCCCATTGTCTCTGAGCTTCTGCTCCCAAAAAGGAAATCGTCTCCATTGGATAAGGTTGGGGGTGGGAGAGAGGCTAGAGCTGTCTATTCTGCCTCCCTTCAAGTGACACAGTGAGAGCCCCATGGGGTTAGCCCTAGATGTATGTGTATACACAGACACATATATACACATACAATGTATACACACAAATATGCATACATATGTGTATATTGTGCATACAGAATATAGAGCAGACTTAGGGCAT
This sequence comes from Vombatus ursinus, assembly GCF_900497805.2. NCBI lineage: Eukaryota > Metazoa > Chordata > Mammalia > Diprotodontia > Vombatidae > Vombatus > Vombatus ursinus. Next base: position 53,388,647 of record NW_020954569.1, on the reverse strand, counting down.
TAGGGGTAAAGAGTACTGAAAAGGGTGAGAGAAGACAATGGAAATGAGAAGTGGGGAATGCTGAAGATAAACTTTGCCAACTTCACAGTTTGGCCAGCTCTGATTACAAACCTAATATGTGCCCAACAGCAGTCAATGTACTTAGTGGAATTATTCACACAAGGCAGATTACCTTCTATCAAGTTGCTTGGCAGTAGGTTAACACAAATTCCATTATCCACCACACCAGGGAGAGAGAGGAAAACAACAGGACACAGATAAAAAGTAGTAGGGTCTCCAAAGCTAGACAAGTTTTTTAAAAGATTTTTTTTCTCCCCGCCCCTGAAGGGTTCAGTCACTTCACATGAGACAAGTTTCAGCTGATTCTCAAAAGAAGCAGGGCTTTACAAAGGTCCCCATGATGGAATCTTCTTACTCTGCTCTAGTCTGTATCTTGGAGAAGAAAAGTCACTTTCAAATGATATCAACAAAAATCTGTCCTTATACTAAAAGGTAGGAAGGGGATGGGGGGAAGAATGAAATTTTATGGAAGCTTTGGAAAGGAAATCTCCATAGTTAAGGGTTGACCTCTTACACGAGAACAATAGATGTTACCTCTATGTTGCAAAATGCAGAAGAGCTTGGACTTATATTCTCTTGTCCCTGAATCCAAATTCAGTGATATTCACTAGCTTATGCTACTTTGAGGGCAGAGGAAGAAATATGTTTATATTCTTGTGATGTAATAAATGTTTTTGAAATGTATGAATGAATTACTGAATGAAGAAATAACAAGCAAGAGCTACTATTAATGCATATAAAAACTAGGGATGAGGACAATAACTATATGAAAATACTAAATAGGAGTTTGGACATGGGTGTTGTCGCATTGGGAGAGGAGAGATTTTTTTTTTCTTTTTCTCCCTTCCTTTCCTTTCTTTCTCTTTTCTTTCTTCCCTTCCTTTCTTCTTTTCTTCCTTCCTCTTCTCTCCTTCCCTCCATTTCTTCACTTTCTTTCTTTCTTTCTTCCTTCCTTCCCGCTTTCCCTTCTTTCTTTCTTTGTTTCTCTTTCTGCCCTATCCCTCTCCCACTTTTGGGGAGGGTCAGAAAAATAAAACTTTTTTAATTTTTTTTTTAGCAAATTCCCACATTTGCCCTTTCTGAATATGCATGTCTTACTATCCCTCTTGTAACTTAATACTGATCTTGAAGTCTACTCAAACCCTAAATCTATAAAACATGAACTGTGATGTAATCACATCATTTCCATTGTATATTTACATGTTTACACTGTGGTATTAATTAATTACACTGGCTTAATTTTTTAGTTCCCCCTGCTCCAAAGCATTAACGTTTTAAAATGGCTTCTTTGAGATATAGCACAATAGATCTTTAGATACTACACATAGGCTCAATGAATGATTTATTTTTTTGGGGGGGAGGAAGGGAGGTAAAGCAGATATCTATTTTATCTTTGCCCAAGGGCAGTCCCATTCTTTCTAGAATAGATGGACCTAGAATATAGCTAAGATTAGTGTGAAGAACAATTGGGTTTAGAGGATTGCAATATCTAAACCTCCATCCATTCAGGTACATTCAATGGGAAGAAATAAGTCAAAAGCAGAGACAAGGGAAAACCAAAATGGGAGAAGAAAAGACAACTAAACAATGCAGCACTGGGGAAGAAGTTTTGGCATGTCAAAGAGTAAAAGATTTACATACCCAGCATTTCATATAGCAAAGTTTAATCACTCAAAAGAGAAAATAGAGTAGGAGAAAATATGAGACAGAGAACCTGCAGAGTGTATTGGTATCCCTGGAAGGATGAACAAATTTAACTGAGTGTGAAGCTCATGCCATTTCTCCCCCTTGGCAGGATGCACGCTTAGCACTGAATGAAGCTGGACCAAATATTTACTTTCAGAATGAAGTGGTCGAGTTACTTTGTGCCCTCAGTACCACAACTTCAGTCAAGGCCAAGCTGAGAATTTCTTTTTCTTTATAATGATGGCACTACCACGCTTGCTGTCCTCTGCCTATTCCAACTCCTACATATCTTTTAAAGTCCAGTCAAATCAGTCCTTCTTTCTCTGTTAATACATATTTAACCATAACAGGTCTCAGTGACCTCTCTGTCTTCAAAATTCTTTATTTTCTCTGACCTACACTTTTCATCACTAAATTATATACTTTAAATGACTCAGATTTGTTTGTCAATTTACAATTTTCAAAGTGCTTTCCCATACATTATCTTATTTGATCTTTATAATAACCTAATTAGTCAGGCGGTACAGGTAATGTTTTTTTTTTCCATTTTATCAAAGAAGAAATAAAATCACAGAGATTAAATAACTTGTTCAAAGTATAATGTGTAGTAAGCGGAAAAGTCAGGTCTAGAATCCAGATAATCCAACTCCTAGTCAGGGATTCCAACTGCTGAAAGGAAAAAGCTTTATACATCTGCTTCTTACGCAGAATTGGCTCACTCAGGTTACTTACTACCTGTTGATGGGTGGATGGGTTCCTAATAGAGGTGAGTTCAGACTTGCCCATGGAAGCAAGAGATGGATTTGTACTAAACTGAGGGGAAGAGTAATAATATTCAAGAAATAGAAGTTGTACCTAAAGTTAGACTTTGACCAGGGTCCCTTTCCATCATCTGCTTAAAAATGTTTCCCTTTATTAATCTATGTTTATTATCTTGTTTAAGTGGAAGGATAAAAGAAAAGACATTAAAGCCTCAGCTACATTCCAATCAGCAAACCCATTCTTTGTATTCTCACATCCAAGTACCCCCGGCCTTTGTTTGATTTCCCCAGACATTATCAATAGGCACTATTCCTACCTCAGTTGAAGGCAAACATAAGTTATTTTCAGGATCATATGTGGATCCCCAGGCTACAGATGTGTTCCCTAGGGCTCTTATAGTAGCAAGGTAGGTTGTAGCCATGAAAAACATTGCCTTGCCCTCAGAGAGTTTATAATCTACTTGAAAAGTCAATACACAAAAGTATACCCCCTCTACACACACACACACCCTTACAGCAAAGAGAAAAATTCCAAGGAAACACAAGCAAGAATGTATCAAACTCTAACAATCTGTCTACCTAAATACAGAGGGAATGTGAAATAAAGGGCCAATCAAAGTAGAGTGGGAGTTCCAGAAGAAGTCTTCCATGATTCTTGAGCTCGTCTTTTCAAGAATGCCATTCCAGGCAGGTGGGACAGGATGACAGAGAGCATGGATATAGGAACAAGGGAAATGTATTTGTATGGATAGGAAAGAGCACTCCATTGTGTAAGCAGAAGGCCTGTGTGGGTGAGTCTTAAAGAGAGAGGTTTGTAGAGGTATGCGCTGGTGAGGAGCTGAGGACCTGGAAGAAGAGGTATGCATTTCATTAGTGAGCATAGCCACTGAAAACATCCCTTATTCTCTTCTCAGGAGTAGCAATAGACAGTGTACAACACATACATCAAGCCATTTCCCTGGGAAAAAAAGACATTTGCTCAGCATGGGCTTCATCTCTGGCATTTAGTACTTTCCACCCTACCCCCAGCAGCTACAGGCTCCTTTGAAACATTCTCCTCTGCCAGTAAGAAGACCTATTACAATGCTGTCTCTGTTCATGCCTTGTAAGGAGAGGCTGCCCTTTTGAATTACCCCTACCTTTTCTTCTTTCACCCAGAGCTCCCCCTTCACAATGCCTACCCCTACTAGTACTTTAAAAAAGAGGAGAGCCATGTTTGTTGTTCTGATCTGGACACAATAAACATAGCCAATTGGAACTCACATGAATAATTTAATCACTCAGCAGGGACTAGGCCAGGATGAGAAGACGCAGCAGCTTCCCCAAATTAATAAAGGCTTTTATGAAACCATAAAATAGCCATAATTCAATCATTTTAAAAAGGGCACCGAATACAATGCTTATTAAATGCTGGGTGTCGCTGAGGTGTGCACAGGGCGAGGAGAGAATGGCTCACTCAGCAGCAATGGGCCAAATACATGTTTTCCCCCTTTTGCTGACAGGCACATAACCTGACCCAAGCATTTAATAAAGCTATATTTACGGATGTGTTTTTTTTTCCTGACTGTCTAGGTCAAGGGAGAGTGCTAATGAAGAAAACGATTGGAACAAGGGAGGATAGATATATATTTTTTGTATTAACTGTTAAGTGCTTCATCTCAGTGCAAGCGGGCAGGGCTTTGCTTAGCTCCAATTGCCCTCATACTCCAGACCACGTAGGACCATTTGTGGAAGAGCTCCTCTCCCTTCTCCCTACATGTGCCTTATTATGCCTTTGTAAAAGCCTCTGACACTTTCCTGAGGCCTATTTACCATAGGTTCATGCCATAGACTTTCCTGATGTTTAGAAGCCTCTCCAGTTCCTATATTCTTTCTCACCCTTGCTCTCCATTACATTGTCAAGGAAACAGATGATGACAAAGAATTATAGAATCACAAAGTTAGAGCTGGAAGGGACTTTAGAGGACATCTAGTTCAATCACCTTAATTTTACAGTTGATGAAACAGAGGCCCAGAGAGATTGACTTGCTTAAGGTCACATAAATAATAAGTGGCAAAGCTGGGACACAAATATAGGTCCTCTGATTCAATATTCAACCCTCCCCCTGCCCCATTCTTTTCCTCAAGATCATCATCCTTTATTTGAAGGATCTGTGATATAATAGAAATGAGAATGGATTAAGAATCAAGAACCTTGAAATTTAATCCTAGTTAACTATGAACCTCAGAAAAGTCCATGTCAATAACATCCAGTAGGTTGCTATCACCTCTAGTATCAAATCTGAAATCTTTTTTGGCATTCAAAGCCCATACATTTCCCCTTGATGCCTCTACAATCTTCTTATATCTTAAACTCCCCCCACCCCAACTATGTACTCCACAATCAAAAGACACTGGTTTTTTTAATGTTCCTCAAACTCCATCTCTTCACTCTGGGAATTTTCACTGGCTGCCTCTCTCTCTGCCCCCCACCAATTCCTGGAATGCTTTTCCTCATCATCTCTGCCTTCTGACTTCCCTGGCCTCTTTGAAGTCCTAGCTAAAGTTCAATCTTTTGCAAGAAAACTTTCTTGGTCTCCCTTAATTCTAATGCCTTCTCACTGTTGATTTTACATATGTGTGTATACATATATATATAGATGTATGTATATATGTATATATATATATATGTGTGTGTGTGTGTCTGTGTGTCTGTTGTCTGTGTGTCTGTTGTCTGTGTGCCTTCTGTGTGTCTGTATATATTATATATATACATATATGTGTATGTGTGTATATACATACACACACACAAACACACACATATATATATATATTTAACATAGACAACATTTACCTGTTGTCTCCTCAATCAGATTTTGTGCTCCTTGAGACAAAAAGCTATCTTTTGCCTTTTTTTATCCCCAGTTTAGCATAGTAACTGACACAAGGTAGGCACTTCATAAATGTTTATTTGTTGGTTGAATGAATTTTAGTTCCCTCTTTAAAAAAATAGATAAAACAATATGGTACTTGTCCTGCTTACCTCTTAATTTTATTTCTTTAATGTATATGCCAAAGGAAGGAGGAGTAAGGGAGTTCTCCAATTCATAATATAGTCAGGCTCACATGAGAGAGATAATTCATTTGCAGGAATTGGTGCATCCGTTGCCTTGTGGCAGAGAACAAAGCCTATGCTAGTGAGGAGAACCTCCATTTTGGAGTGAGAAGGCCTAGGTTGGAGCCTAAGTCTTACCCCAATAGCTATAATACAAAAGACATTATGAAGGGCAGAGCCAGGATAGCAGAGTAAAAGCAGTGACTTGCTTGAGCTCTCCCCCAAAACCCCTCCAAAAACCTGTAAAACATGTCTCTAAACAAATTCTAGAGCAGACAACACACAAAAAGACAGAGTGGAACAAATTTCCTGCCCAAGACAACCTGGAAGGTTGGCAGGGACAGTCGGTGGTGCTGAGCTGGGAGAGGAGCACAGTTCAGCATGGGTGCACAGGCAAAGACCAGGCATCAGTAAACCTGGAGCAGGCCTCAGGGGACTGAATCACAGGCAGCTGTGGTGCTTTCTAGACTTCTTAACCCACAAACGCCAAAGACAACTTAGAAGGTCAGTAGTAAAGGTCTGTCCCACAGCAATAGAGGAGCTTGGTCCAGCCCCAGTCCCAGCACAACTTTGGTGTGGAGACTGCTTCAGGAGCTCTCTGCCCACAGACAGAGGGGGAATTGAGTGGCTGATCAGAGGGGAATTGCAAGAGATTTCTTTGCTGGCACTGAGGCAGGATTCTCTTGCTTTGCCCATACTTGGCTCTGGGTCTCCGTTCTGGGTGGCGATCCTGGGGCAAAGAGGAGCACTGGCATGGTGAAGCTTGTGGAAGAGGTAGAGAGGGAAAACTCTTTACAGCTCCAAGGCAGAAAAAAGTGCTTGTGGTCACTCATAGACCAGAGCCCAGGCCAGGAAAGGAGTAAACACCTCACCTTTGATCATACCATCCTGGAAGCACTGAAAATTTACAGGTCCCTAGAAGTACCTCTCAAAACAGCTGCACAAAACCCCCAAAGCTTGGGACAATATGTTCTCCACACTGGAAGCAGACCCCTACCTTGAGTTTAAAACTCAAGTAATTGACTGGCAAAAATGAGCAAACAACACAAAAAAAGAAAGATCATAGAATCTTTCTTTGGTGACAAAGACGATCAAAACACACAACCAGAAGAAGACAACACAGTCAAAGCTCCTACATCCAAAGCCTCCAAGAAAAATGTGAATCAGTCCCAAGCCATGGAAGAGCTCAGAAAGGATTATGAGAAGCAAGTAAGAGAAGTACAGGAAAAATTGGGAAGAGAAATGATAGTGATGCAAGAAAATCATGAAAAAGAAGTCAACAGCTTGCTAAAGGAGACCCAAAAAAATACTGAAGAAAATAACACCTTAAAAAATAGCCTAACTCAAATGGCAAAAGAGGTCCAAAAAATCAATGAGGAGAAGAATGCCTTAAAAAGCAGAATTGGCCAAATGGAAAAGGAAGTCCAAAAGTTCACTGAGGAAAATACTTCCTTAAAAATTAGAATGAACAAAGGGAAGCTAATGACTTTACGAGAAATCAAGACATTATAAAACAAAGCCAAAAGAATGAAAAAACAGAAGATAATGTGAAATATCTCATTGGAAAAACAACTGACCTAGAAAATAGATCCAGGAGACATAATTTAAAATGTATTGTACTATCTGAAAGCCACAATCAAAAAAAAAAAAGAACCTAGACATCATCTTTCAATAAATTATCAAGGAAAACTGCCCTGATATTCTAGAACCAGAAGGTAAAATAGAAATGGAAAGAATTCACTGATCACCTCCTGAAAGAGATCCCCAAAGGAAAACCTCTAGCAATATTATAGTCAAATTCCAGAGTTTCCAGGTCAAGGAAAAAATATTGCAAGCAGCCAGAAAGAAACAATTCAAGTATTGCAGAAACACAATCAGGATAACACAAGATTTAGCAGTTTCTACATTAAGGTACTGGAGGGCTTGGAATATAATATTCCAGAGGGCAAAGGAAATAGGATTACAACCAAGAATCACCTACCCAGCCAAATTCAGTATAATCCTTCAAGGCAAAAACTGAACATTCAGTGAAATAGAGAACTTTCAAGCATCCTTGATGAAAAGACAAGAACTTAAAAGAAAATCTGACTTTCAAATACAAGACTCAAGAGATGCATGAAAAGGTAAACAGGAAAGAGGAATCTTAAGGAACTTATTAAGGTTGAACTGTTTACATTCTTATATGGAAAGATGATATTTTTAACCCATGAGATCTTTGTCAGTATTAGGGTATTTGGAGGGAAAAATATGTCTTAGATAGATAGATAGATAGATAGATAGATAGATAGATAGGTAGATAGATAGATAGATAGATAGATGGCACAGGGTGAGTTGAAGATGAATGAGGTGATATTTAAAAAATAAAATTAAGGGATGAGAAAGGATTATACTGAGAGAAGAAGAAAGGGAGATGTAGAATGGGGTAAATTTTCTCACATAAAACAGACAAGAAAAATCTTTTACAATGCAGGGGAAATGGGGGAAGATGAGAGGGAATGAGTGAATCATATTTTAATCAGATTTGGTTTAAGGAGGGAATAACACACACTCAATTGGGTACAGAAATTATCTTACAGGAAAATAATGGAAGGTGATAAGAGATGGTGGGGTGATAGAAGGGAGGGCAAATTAGGGGAAGGGGTATTTAGAATGCACACTGTCTTGGGGTAGGGGGAAGAGAGAGATGGGGAGAAAATTTGGAACTCAAAATCTTGTGGAAATGAATGTTGAAAACTAAAAATAAATTAATTAATTAACTTTTTTTTTAAATTTAAAGGCATTATGGTATAGTGGAAAGAGGATTTACTTTGGAGGCAAGGTCTTGAGTTTGAATCCAAGCTCCACCTGTATAATTGTAGACAAATCACGTCTGATTCTTCTTTGTTTATTTGTAAAATGAATAAAGGAGGACAGCTAGGTATAACTGCTGGTCCTGGAGCCAGGAAGACTAACTCCTCTTCATAAGTTTAAATATAGCCTCAGTCACTTACTAGCTGTGCAACCCTGGGCAAGTCACTTAACCCTGTTTGCCTAAGTTTCCTCATTTATAAAATGAACTGGAGAAAGAAATGACAAACCACTCCAGTATCTTTGCCAAGAAAAACTCAACTGGGGTCACAAAGAATTGGAGATGACTGAAAGATGACTGAACACATACAAAATAAATAAAATAATACCTTTCTATCACATCTCAAAGAGTGTTGAGTCCAAAAAGATAATGTATGTGAGAGTGCTTTGTAACTCTAATGTTACATACCAGTTATCATTATTGCTGTTACTGCTGTTGGTGCTACTGTTGTTAGGGAACAGGGTCAAAGGAGTTAGAATGAGGTGGGACTCCAGGGAGCCTTTAGTCCAGAGACATTATTTTAGAGATGAGAAAACTAAAGGATGAAGTGACTTGTCAAACTGTTCTTGGAGAACCTCAGATTATGACCCTAGCTCCTCTGTTTTTCAGTCCATCTTCCATCTTCCTATCTCAATGCTCCAAAGTCACTAATTTTTATAAGTTCAGGAAGAAAAGGTGGCATTTGGGACCTTGGGTCACCAGGGATCAATGTGATGGTTCTGAATGCTTGGGGGATAGGAGGAAGAAAGATATAAAGGTGTTAAATCTTGCAAGTAAATCTCTGGTTTCCTTCATGACTAAATTCAAGTGCCACTTTCTTTTTGAAGTCTTCATTGGTACCTCCAGCTGTTAGTAAACCACTTCCCTAAAGTACCTGTATACACACACACACACACACACACACACACACACATATAAACACATATACATATATATGTATGTATGTGTATATTCATATGCATGTCTATATCATGATTAATATAATACATTCACATGTATTTACATACAAATATTTTAGTATATTTATACATATTAATATATTTCACATATATAAATATTTATATGTATATACACACATATACAAATATAGATATATATTTTCTGTCCCTTTGTCTCTGTCTCTTTGTCTTTCTATATATGTAGTGTGTGTAGATATATTACATATAGATGTGTATGTGTGTATGTATAAATATATATGTATATATATATATATACACACACACATAAACACACACACAGATACACACAAAGAGAGAGAGAGAGAGAGGGAGAAATTGTACATGGTGTCTTCACTCTTAGAATATAAGTTCCTTGAGGGTAGACACTATTTCACTTTAGTCTTTTTAAACATAGTGTTTGGTACGAGGTAAGTGACTAATAAATTCTTGTAATAAATTGATTAAATGAATGATGGAAGCAAACCAAAGACAAATTCCACTTACTTCACAGTCCTGCAGGGGGCTCACCCCACACAAGGCCCTTCTGATTACTTGGCTCCTAATGTGAAGGAGAGCCATAGCTTGGAGCTTAACACCACAGTGTCTTCAGGAGCATGAGGGCAGTGGGGGAAGGAAGGGGCCCTTCTGTAAATAGAAGCATAGGCTGATGATCCAGAGGGTTGATGCTGGCTTACTTAGAGAGTGCTGCTTTTTACTCCATTTTTAACTCTGCCATTTATTGGGATGTGTCCCAGTGCTGTTGAAAAGGATGAATTTTTAGCAAAGGGAATATAAATAAATAATGAGTTGTGTTTCAGAGATGGACTCTTAGTGACTTGTGTTACCCATATAGCTCCCCACACATGCCCTTTTCTCCTTTTTTCTAGCCCCCTGGAAGCACCACTGTCATGTCTTGGGGCTCTATACTACAGGTGTTAAGTGATCACCATATTTACCTAACTTCAAGTGACAAAGTGTTAACCCTCATCCATCATAATCTTTCTCAGGTAGGGTTAGACCATTCAGGGCTTGAGTTTTGCTAATTTGATCATGCATAATCAATAAGGGCCCACAGGAAAGGTGTTGTGGTGGAAAGCTCAAAGGATTTGGAATTGGAAGACCAGTGCTAAAATCCTGGATTTGTTCCTTGATCCCTGTGTGATTCTGAGCAAATCATTTAACCTCCCTAAACCTCAATTTCACAAAACCTGATTTGATCCAGACTTCAGAGGCTATTTGGGCTTATCCAGACCTAAAAAAGAATGTCTTCCACAATATCACCAACAACTGGTTGTCTAGATTTTACCTGAAGACCTCCAGGGAAATGGAATTCACTGGGTCCTGAGGCAATTCATACCACTTTTTAATAGCTCCAATTACCAGATAAGACATTTTCTCTTTTATCAAAATCAAATACAGTTCTTTTCGATTTCTAACCATTTCCCTTAGTTCTTTGGAACTGAGAATAAGTCTAATCCTCTTTTCTCATTATCACCCTTTGAATATATGAAGGTAGAAAACATATCCTCCCTATGTCTTCTCTTCTCCAGGCTAAATTCTTTCAAGTGAACTTCATGTGACTGATGATGAGACTGTCTTTTCTAAAATGATGGTGTCTAATCATTAGTAACACTTTTCTCAAAACTGGAGGCTTGTGTGGAGCCTTGCCTTTTCTATCACTATTGGCAGAAGGACTTGATGTCCGTCATGTATGCAAGCTAGTCATACTCTAATAATGACATATTTTTAGCGAGGGATCAATACTTCTCTTGGCCCATGTCAAATTTCCAAACTGCAAGTGTAGAAACATGTGATGATGTCTAAACAATTAAGCCATTTTTTTATGAGGAAGCCACCAGATCAGCTTTCAAAGCCATACTCTTAATTCTTCCCTCAATTCAGTGTGCCAAGAATTAAGACAATGTTCTAAATCACTACAAATTAGTACAAATGTACTAATTAGAGAAGTGCAAATTAAAACTGCTCTAAGATACCACCTCATACCTATCTGATTGGCTAGTATGACACAAAAGGAAAATGATAAATGTTGGAGAAGATATGAGAAAATTGGAACACTAATGCATTGTTGGTGGAGTTGTGAACTGATTCAATCATTCTGAAGAACAATTTGGTACTATGCCCAAAGGGCTATAAAACTTTGAGTACCCTTTGATCTAGCAATATGACTACTAGGTCTGTATCCCAAAGAGATCATAAAAAAGGGAAAAAGACCCACATATACAAAAAAATATTTATAACAGCTCTTTTTGGTGGTGGCCAAGAATTGGAAATTGAAGGGATGCCCATCAATTGGGGAATGGCTGAACAAGTTGTGGTATATGAATGTAATGGAATAATATTGTTCCATAAGAAATTGTGAGCAGGAAGATTTCAGAAAAACCTGGAAAGACTTACATGAAATGATGCTGAGTAAAGTGAGCAGAATGGGGAGAACATTGTACATAGTAACACCAACATGTGATGACCAACTTTGATAGACTTTAGCTCTTCTCAGCAATACAATGATCTAAGACAATTCCAAAAGACTTGTGGTGGAAAATGCTATCCACATCCAGAGGGAAAAACAAAACAAAACAAAACAAACAAACAAACAAACAAAAAACCTACAGTGTCTGAATGTAGTTTGAAGCATATTATTTTCTCTTTTTTGTTATTTTTTTTCTTTCTTGTGCTTTTTCCCTCTCATTCTGATTATTCTTTTACAACATGACTAATGTGGAAATGTGTTTAATACTATTGTACATGTATAACCAATATCAGATTTCATGCCATCTTGGGGAGGGAAGAGGGGAGGGAAGGAGAAAAAAAATAGAACTCAGAATCTCATAAAATCAAATGTTGAAAACTATCCTTACATGTAATTGGAAAAAAATAAAAATACTATTAAGTGCGAAAAATAAGAAAAGGAAAAATAAATGAATAAATAAGTTATGGCTTCAAAGGGATGCATCCTAAGGTAGGCATAGAAGTTACTCTGTAGGAACAGTTTGATCCTAACCTTGATTTTTTTTTTCACAATCATCCAAAAACATTCATCAATCACCTACTATATACTATAGAAAGGACATGATGCTAAGCACTGGAGATTCAAAGAACTTATGATATAGCTTTTGGTTTTGAGGAGCATGAATACATACTAACTGGGAAGACTAGATGTGTATACATGAAAAGTAAAATGCAATGAAAAGAAATAGGAGGAAAGGATTACTGAGGCCTGTTTTAGTCAGGAAAGACTTCCTAGAGAAGCTGGAACTTCAAAGGAAGGAGAAAGACTGCATGGTATGATGGAAACAGTCATGAATTTGGAGTCAGGAGAGAGCTGGTTCAAATCCTGATGGCAACAGCCTTTTCTTAGTCCTCCTTAATCTTAGTACCTTCCCTCTGATAATATTGCTAATTTATTGCATATACATATTGTTTGCCCATAACTATTTGCATTTCATCTCTTCCATTAAACTGTAATCTCCTTGTGAGCAAGGGCATTTTCTTCTGTGTGTATCCTCAGCACTTAGCACAGTGCCTGTCACATAGCAAACAATAAATGCTTATTGATTCAATTTGACTACACTTCTTATTAGTTGTGTGAGCAAGGGTCAGTCATTGAACATTTCAAAGGCTTAGTTTCCTTATCTATGAAATGGGGATAATAACATCTACAGTATCTTACCCAGTTAGGAGGACCAAATGAGATAATATGTGCAAAATGTTCTGCAAAACATGCAGGGCTATATACATATGATAAATGTCAGTTATATTTTACATTCAGTGTGGGTATGGAAGGGTTTGCAGAATGAAGGAATTATAAGAAAAGTATAGAAGAAAAAATGTGAGTGGTATGGGAACTGAGGGAGCAGCAAGTAGATAAGACAGGCAGAAGGAAAAAAAGAAAAAAGAGAAAGAAAGATAGATAGATAGATAGATAGATAGATAGATAGATAGATAGATAGATAGATAGATAATTAGAGAGGATATACATTAAGGACTTAACTATGTTCTAGACACTGTGTTCATATCTATTCTTAGTAGATTTGATTAAAACAGGAATTTTTTATTGTGGGAATATATATTCCCAGTAACGGGAAATAATTTTGGAATATGAGGAGTTAACATTAGAGATATAAGTAAAATTTAGATTATGGAAAACTTTTAATGCCAGGTAAATCATAATGGCTGTGATTCCATAGACAATGGGGAGCTGCTAAACCATTTTGATCAGAACAAGGTGGGAGTATGATGTGGGGATGTCATTGTTTCAGGAAATTCAGTCTCAAAGTGACTAATAGAACAGATTGGCAGAAGGAGACACAGGGCAAAAATTCACAATGAGGAGATCTTTAAGCAATATAACCAAGGAGTTTGTTAGTGCTTAATAAATGTTAAACTTTAAGAGCTAAGAGGAAGTACCTCTTGAAGTTGTCATCTCCTCCTTTCCGTCTTCCTCCTATTCCTTCTCCCTCATTTCTACATCTAAGCATCCTCTTTAGGGCTCAGCATTCTGATTCCACAACCCTCCCCCACACACCAATTTTTAGTGATATCTCCCTTTTCAAATTTGTACAACATTCGCTTATCCTAGTTCCTTGGGGACAGAAACTATTGTTCTAGTATTCTGGTTGTTGTTCATCCTTCCTTTTCAAAGAGGACCAATGACATCATGGAGTGATTTCTTGACTTGCAAATGAATTGGATTTAAGTAAGACAGATTTGTACAAAGTTGTCAGCCTCACTCTTTCTTCCTGAGTCATCAAAGTCCAGTGGCAGAACAAAAGTCAAGATAACTGATGATGGCCCATTGTTCGGGGGATGATCTTGGCATCTTCTTTTTCTGACCAAGCTCTAAGTGCTCCACAGCTCTTACTTCAGCCACCTTCATGGCTGTTGAAACAAATTGTTCTTATCCACCCATTTTGCCAGGGAAAGTCTTAAGGGATCCATGCAGAGGTAGGGCTTAATGAATGTATGTTTAATTGAATTGGTGTAAGATCAGCTTGAGTTAAGTAAAGTATAGGGAAGAGAATGATATTGGCATATATCAATGATAGTGAGGATGTCAACCTGACTAGAGTGGAGGGTACAAATTGATGAGGAAGATTAGGGATAAATTATAGATGGTCTTTGAGTGTCAAGCTTGATTTAACTTGATATAATGGACAGTAGGAAATTCTAAGAGATACTTTTAGAGTAAAGAGAGCAATGGACTCAGCTAAACCACTTTGGCTTGTCACCAGTCTTGACCTCTATTCCAAATGATGATAAACATTTGTAGTGGAAAGGGGTCTTAGAGGTTATCCAATGTATTCCCTTCATTATACAGATGAAGAAACTGAAGCACAGAGAGTTTTTGTGACTTTTCCAGGGTCACATAGCTTATAAATGTCTGAGCATAGCACCTTCTTTGATGTGGGCACACCATGCTGGAGGGTGCTATGCCAGTGTCTTATAATCATGCCTCACAATCAATCCCAAAATTCTTCAGAAGGACATTGGTAGTGTCTTTGATTGCTTCTTCTGACCTCCATGTGATCAATTGCCTTGTGTGAGTTCTGTAAAATAGTCATTTAGGCAAATGTACGTTTGGCATTAGAATAACATATCCGGACCAGCAAAGTTGTGCTTTCTGCAGTAGAATTTGAATGCTTGGCAATTCAACTCGAGAAAGGACCTCAGTGTCTGGTTCCTTGTCTTGCCATGTGATCTTCAGAATCTTCCTAACGTAATTTAAATGGAAGTGATTCCGTTTCCTGGTATGGTGCTGGCAAACTCTCCAGGTTTCACAGACATATATCAATGAGATCAGCATTCAGTTTGGTAGGCAGTCTAATACCTCTTTTTTCCCACACTTGCCTTTGGAGCTACCAAAACAATGAGCTAACTAACTCTGGAAATGTATGCATCAACCTCATTATCTATGTGTATATCCCTGGAAAGTATACTGCCAAGGTAAGTGAACTTAGCCACAACATTCAAAATTTCTCCTTTTGCTGTAACCAATTATAGATGCTGTGGTGCTGGATGGTGAAAAACCTCTGTTTTCTTTGTGTTAATTGTTAGGCCAAAATTAGCACAAGTAGCAGAGGGTTGATCCATACTTTGTTACATCTTAGCCTCAAAGACTGCATTGAGTGCACAGTTGGTCAATTACCAAAAAAAAAAATAAAAATAAAAAAATACTGAAGAGAGAAGAAGGCCAGAGTAGCAGTGAAGGATTGGAAGGGAGAGAGGGATTATATCAACAAAGCAAAATTCAGTCTGAATGGAGAACAGAAAAACTTGAGATTTTGGTCAAAGAGGGACATTTCTAGGTTAAAAATTATGGAAGAGACTCTATTATTGGTAAGTAAAATAAAATCTAAAGAATCATTCTGACATTTGCATGACAGTTTCAATTTTGCAGAGAAATAGACAGAGAGATAGATAGATAAATAACATTTCATTTGGACTTCCCCATATCCTATGAGGTAAGAATTATCAAATATTCATTAAGTATTTTATGAAGTACTTACTAAGTGCAAGGCACTTCACTAGGCCTAGAAATACAAATATGAAACAAAACAAGCTAAAACATTTCCTACTGGCATTGAGATTCCCACAGAGCGATAACAAATATCCATATAAATATACATAGCATGGGACACTGGTAGTTAAAGAGACCAGGAAAGTTTGTATTCAGAAGATCATGTCTGAGCTGCTTCTTAAAGGGAGAGAGGGAATCTGATGTGGAAATCAGGAATCAAGGAAAAATACCATTCTAGGCATGGAGGATGGCTACTGCAAAAGCATGGATCTGAGAAATGGAGTATTGTGTATCAGAAACATGTTTAGGTAGATTGCAGAGTTCAGGATGGGGAGTAAAGTTAAATGAGCCTAGGTTGTTGAGGGTTTTATTATCGCAATTTAAGAGATGGGGAAACTAAGGCACCTTGAGATCAAATCTTTTGCCTAAAGTAATACAGATAGTAAATAGCAGAGGCAGTATTTGAATTCAGGTCTTTCTGATTCTAAGTCTAACATCCTATGTCCATTATGTTGATTCTCCCTATGGGACAGTAAAGTTGAATCAAGACATAGATCATGCGAATTAAGAACTGAGGAAGGAATATATTTGAGGGGACATCAAATCACTCAGGTATGAGGGCAGGAGTTAGGGTGTAAAGCAAGTTTGTGAAACAGGTAATGAATTCTGAAAAAAGAAGGAGAGTGGAATGTTGCCTGCTAGATTTCAGCAACAAAGATCTATATTATATGGCATTGATAAAGTGAGCCTTAACTATCAGTGGTTGCTGAATGATGGCAGAGAAAAGTCCAGAAGTGGAAGAACTCATTCTATTGACCCTGTGTTTTGGAGGAAACAAACCAAACACTGTGATCTTGTTCAAGGATGTGTTGTGCTTCTGAGACATTCAGGTTTCCATGAGCACAAGAAGATGGAGAGTGTGAAAGGAAGTGATCAAGAATGAAGGAAGTTTGCTAATGATTGAATAAGGTTGAAGAATGCACAGGGTAAGGGAAGGTGGGAAAAGGAAAGGAACTCTGGGGCTGTAGGACTCAGATAAGGATGCCTGTAAAGTGCTCTAAATACTTTAAAGAGCAAAATAGATATAAACTATTAAGGTTATTTTTCAAATATAGAATGTTTTCTCTATCCCTTCTAAATCTCAAAATACAGTCCATCCTTCTGGACCTAGCTCAAATCCAGTTTACCATGCTTTTGATTTTTGCCTTGTACTCTGTGATTGCTCAAGGGAAAGGCCATGCCTTCACTTCTCCCATCTCCTGTAGCATAACAACTCTCTGTGATGTAAACAAAGCTGTGTATTTAAAGAGATTTGAACTACCCTTCACAGAAGTTCTGTCCAAGGACAAGCTATTAATCGGTGTGATACATAAGTCTAGGTTGTATTTAGCCCTTTAATTACAAATGTATTCTTCAGGAGCTATGAGAGAGAAGTTAATAGCTACAGAGTTAATAAAAATCAAATTAATACAAAGGAGAAGATGTCCTAAAAGAGCAGCAGAGGGTAAGAGGGACTAGAATTGTCCATTTTTAATTAAGCTTTCTTTTCATTTTTTCAGTCCCTCACTTTCATTATGAACTATTCTTTCTTTTTTTAGCCCAATCCAGTGTGATAGAGGGAAAAGTGTAGTAGCAGGGAGGCCTGGATCCTAGTTCTCATTCTTACCATTACTGTGCTGTGGGATTTTAGGCAAATCACTTTAAAACTCCCCAGATCTCATTTCCTTATCCTGAGCCCAAAAGCCACTATGAGGTACTATGCCCACTGGACCACCTCAGATCCCTTTTGAACATCCCCTGAAAGCTCCACCTTGATCCCCACACATCCAGAGACCACGAGGAGCAGTAAGGGCAGCCTATTGGATCAAGTGGTAGACTGTCTTGTAACACCACCCACCCAAATCCCATTGTAGTATTACCCTCCCAACACAGAAGCCTGAAGACTATCCAATTGACAAAATTTACCAAGCACCTACAATGTTCAAAATACAGTGGTAGACACATAGTTTAGATCACTATTTCTTAAACTATAAGTTGCAACTCCCTATGGGGTCATATAGTTGAATGTGGGGTCAACAAAATTTGACAACAGCAAAAGGTTTCTGAACACGCAATGACCACAATATCAGTATCAAATATTCCATCAAGATTTAATTCTTTATGTAAAAATAAACAAGTATATCTATCTCAATGGTATGCAAATTTGCTCTCATCTTTAATAAATGATAAAAACATATGTATATCAAAGAATTGTTTTAAAAGAAATTTCTTTATGATTTATTAGCAGTAAATGTTTGATTTGTATACCTATCTTATATACCTATATACCCAGGGTTGTATAAAAATTTCTTTAGTGAAAAGGGGTCGAGAATGAAAAAAATTTAAGAAACCCTGGTTTAGGTAAGAGAGGGTTGTATACTGTGTTCAGGGAGGACTGATACATCTGATGTGAGGGCTTGCTGAGCCATTTTCAGGGCTGCTTATCCACTTTTGGTGTCCACTTTTCACCCACCTTTCACCTGTGGCTCTAAGAAGCTGTAGCATGTGCGGTGACCACATCCCAGTAAAACTTTCTCCGCAGATAGGCTAAACCAGATTGAGGGAAACTGATAGACCTCCAATCTGTCAGTGAGTTAGGGGAATATCTACCCCAAGCATGTGAATACTTTCCCCAGCAGAACAGGAAGATGAAAAGAATTTGTTCCCATGGAATGCTTAGAGCTTGGTCAGACATTGAAGACACCAAGGTCATGCAGGGCCATCGACAGTCATCTTGACTTATAGAAATCTCTTCTACTGATGACCAACTGCTTTTCTCTTACATTTCCACTGAAAGTTATACCATTTTCATAATTAAAAAATTAATAAATATTGCTTCATATACCTTCTATGTTGGGCTTGGTGCCCTTGGAATTTCATACTTTGGAGTGTGAGATTAGGTCCAAATCCTAGCTCAGCTATTTACTCCCTATGTTTCCATCACTAAATTATTTTATCTCATTGGTTATCAGTTTTTTCTTCTTCAAAATGAGAGAGATTATTTTCATGATCCCTTCTAGCCTTGTGATACTTCAAGAATTCATATGCCTTGTTTTCGTGGAGTTCAGTCTAATTGAGCAGATGACACTCATGGGAAATGGCTTTGAAGGCTGGTTAATACAGTTTTAAAAGTCGTAGTGTGGTCTTAATCTTTTAATAGATTAAAACTGCACAAAGCCTTAGTAGAGGTTATTATGTTGTTCAGTCATGTCTGACTTTCTGTGACCCTGTGAACTTTTTCCTTAGGGTTTTCTTGGCAAAGATACTGAAGTGCTTTGCTATTTCCTTCTCCAGTGGTAAAAAGAGTTTAAATGATTTGCCCAAGGTCACATAGCTGGGATGTTTCTGAAGCTGGATTTGAACTTAGGACTTCCTAACTCTAAAACTAGTGCTCTATCCACTGTGCCACCTAGATGCCTCCTTCAGTGGACATACAATGTCTTGAAAGAGCTTTACTAGATTAAAACTTTACTAAAATTTTTGGAACACCATGAATATTTCAGATTATTGAACAGGTTGGGGAACCTGCAGCCTGGAGGCTACATGTGGCCTTCTAGGTCTTTAGGTGAGGCCTTTTTATTGAGTTCAAGTTTTACACAACAAATCCTTTTATTAAGGGAATTTTGTCTGTGAAATTTGGATTCAGTCAAAGGGCCACACTTGAGGACCTAGTGGCCACAGGTTCCCCACCCCTGATGTAGAAGTTCAGAGAGAAGAAAGAATGATTAGTGTGGGCTGAAAATTTTTAGGAAAACCCCCTCCACATGACAGAGTTCCTTGATGGCAGGAATATTTTCACTTTTGCATTTACATCCTCAGGAAGTAGCAAAAAGCAGACACAACAAAAGATTGTTGTTCTGCTAATTAATTATTTGATTGAGATGGACATGGAAGGATGAGTAGAAATTTCATAGGGGGAACAAAACAAATAATGAATGACCTCCACATAAAAGACAGTTGGGTTGTGGGGCAGAGTTTTTCCTACAGTTTGGCAGAGATTTCTGACTAGCTTGTTGTCAGGTCACTCCAGAAGTGACTTTATAAGCCATTGGGAGAAAAAAAAGGAATATGGGAATGTAATTTTACTTCAGATCTACTAGAATCCCTTTAGGATTCTTAACTTTTCTCCTTTCAGATTCCCTTTGGCAATATGGCAAAACCTATGCCTTTTCTCAGAATTTTTTTCATCCTAATTTAAAGAAATGATTAATTTTTAATTAAAGATGAGTAAATATATATATATATATTTTCCCATCCAAGTCTCCAGACACCCTGAAATGTGACCATCAAACCCAGACTAAGAAGCCTTGTTTTGGGATTTATTAAAGTTGTGGACATTATCATTATCATTGTTATTATCATATGATTTTTCAGTTCTGTGAAGATGTAAAGACACCAGGAAATTGTGTAAGGATGATAAGAGTGAAGATGAAATTTTTGGTCTTTTTCCTGTTTGTGCCTCCTTTCCATTCCTATAATCTTCACTCATTTCAACTCGTCCCTTTATGTGGTTAAAGCCTGCTAAGTTAACATAAATTTTGAATTTTTCAAATGCCTGTTACTATCTCTTACTATCTTAGTTCCACCAACATCTCACCTCAGTTGTAGTCCGTTTTCTAATCCTGTGATGCCATCAGGATAAATATCTTTAGCAGACCTTCCCTACATCTGCTAATGAGACAGTATTCCCAACTTCTTTCCTACTAACAGTTTTTTTTATGACTGCTATTGATCGAGTTCAACTTCCTTCAAATTATGCCACATTTTGCAGTCTGAAAAACCAGACTTTTTATTTTTTTAAGTGCATTAACTTTTTGCGATGCTATTTTCCCACATATACCCTCAGGAACATTTCTTATCTGAATATATTATGATCAGTAGACCCTAGATGTTTGACTATTTCTGTCTTACATGTCATGCTTTTCTCCTTTTCCCCAGACAAAGTCCAGAATAGCTTCTGACTGCACTAGTTGCTAAGTATGAGATAGAAAGGATGCTCGTTCTTCCATTACAAAATAGGCACCATACTTTCATGATTCAAGAGCAAGTGGCCAGTTGTTAACTGGCAATTTAAATTTATTTTTAATCAGTGCTATCCTTTTGATTAGCCTCTTTTATCTGGATGAGAAAAAAAGAAGTTGGACTTTCTGTCCCTGGCATCTGAGACAGTAGGACTCCATACCAGTGGCCAAGGATCACTTACAGTTTACACATCTACACTTATTTAATCTAAATTGTCTTTGCCAACGAAATACCACTGCATACATTACCCAATTTCTTTCTTAAAACAGTGTCTCATCCCTCCTCCATGGGATTATAATCAATCATTGTGTATGTATTGTATATATATATATATATTTCCCATAGTCTCAAAAGCTGTCAGTTACTTGTCATAAGCAAACTGGCCATCAACCTCAAGAGACCTTACTGTCAAGAAGTTCCTCTGACAGTTTCTGGGTTTCCCTAAGGGCCTTTGGTCTTAGAAAAACATCTTAAAATACTGGGCCCAGTTTCTTATTTGGATACTGATTCTTGGCCCCTGGAATCTGTCCAACATTAGTCCAGTATATCAAATAGAAAGCTGCTCGCGATGCTAATAAATGACAGCCCTATAAATCAGGTGATTCACATATAAAGGTGGGGTTCAGTTGGGTAAATCAATTAAATTATCCTATCCCAACTAAAGTAAATGATAAAATGCAACATCCTAGTACCTCATTCTTGTGGCAAAAATGCCTTGATTGAATCAAATCAATCAAAAGCATTACACCAAATCATTACACCAAAATATGAAAAAGATCTTGAACAATTTAGATGTTTCTGATGAGCCTTCAAATGAACTGGATCTGATGTTAGGCAGGCTTGCCTGAGGAAATTTGGTCAAGCACTAGAGTAATCTGTAAAATATCAAGCCTTTTTTTTAGAGAGAGTGCTTGGTGGTATAGAGGAGAGAGAGTCACTTCTGAGAAGAAATCAGTGGAGAGTAGGGCATGGAACTTCTTGTACTTTGACCCTTCCTTTCTAAAAGCTAATTGTCTGCTTGTCTAGTTGATAGCAACTCATAATCATTTCAAAAAGTATAACAATTAGGACTTGTGGAATATTGCCTTCAAAAAGACAATACCTCAATGCCTTCCTTAGACACCTGAGAGGACACAGTGGACAAGCTTGCCAATATAAATGAGGGCTTGAATAGTTGTGCATTGCTACATGCAAATAGCTGGCTGACCACATCTACAAAGTGACTTAAGGAACCTGTCTGAATAACAAAGAGGGAAACTTCATTTGAGGCTGGGGAATGAGTTAAGGAAGAATTAACAGAAAATAAGAATGACAAAAACCTATACTGATTTCAAAGAGGATAATTCAAAAATAAGTTAAAGCTAGCTCTCCTGTCCTCTTGTCAAAAATTACAATAACACTTTGTTGAAACTTCTTTTCCATTGATTTATTTTGTTTTATTTTTCTATTATCTAATATTTTCTTTTTTTCTCAATTACATATAAAAACAATTTTAACATTCATTTTTTAAAATTTTGAATTCCATATTCTCTCCTTTCCCTTCCCCCTGCCTGATGGCAAGCAATTTGACATAGGTTATACATGTACAGTTATGAAAAACATACTTTCATATTAGGCATGTTGTGAAAGAAAACACAGACCCCATTTCCCCAGAAAAGAAAAGAAAGAGAAAAAAAGTAAAAAAAAAATATGCTTCAATCTGTATTCAGATCCATTATTTCTTTCTCTGGAAATGGATAGCATTTTTCATCATAAGTTCTTGGGAATTGTTTAGTATCATTCAAAGTTGATTATACAATATTGCTGTTACTATGTACAATGTTCTCCTGGTTCTGCTATTTCACTTTGCATCAGTTCATGTAAGTCTTTTCAGGATTTTCTGAGAGCATCCTGTTTATCATTTCTTATAGCACAATAATATTCCATCACAATCATATACTTTGTTCAGCCATTCCCTAAAGGATAGGCATCACCTCAAGTTCCAATTCCTTGCAACCACCAAAAGAGCTGCTATTAATATTTTTGTACATATAGATCCTTTTCCTTTTTTGTTTTTCTATCTCCTTGGGATATAGACTTAGTAGTGATATTGCTTGGTCAAAGTATGCATGATTTTGTAACCCTTTGGTCATAGTTCCAAAATGCTCTACAGAATGGTTGAATATACTTGCTACTCCACCAACAGCACATTAGTGTCTCAATATACCCATATCCCCTCCACCATTTATCACTTTACTTTTCTGTCATATTAGGCAATCTGCAAGGTATGGGGTGGTGCCTTAGCATTATTTTAATTTGCCTTTCTCTACTCAGTAGTGATTTAGAGCATTTTTTTTCATGACTATTGATAGCTTTGATTACTTTGCAAGAAAACTGCATGTTCATATCCTTTGACCATTTATCAATTGGGGGATTGATGTTATTTTTATAAATTTGATTCAGTTCTCTACATATTTGTGAAATGAGGTCTTTATCAGAGAAACTTGATGGAATATGGTTTTTTTCACAATTGTAACTACTAACTGTATTTGCTTCCATCCTATTTTCCCTTTGTTTATCCTAACCTCTTTCTACTTTCACCCTGTCCATCCTCAATAGTGTTTTGCTTCTGACTACTACCTCCCCCAATCTGCCTTCCCTTCTATCAGCCTCCATCCTCTTCTCTTATCCACTTCTCTTACATTCCTATAGGGTAAGATAGATTTCTCTACCAAACTGAGTGTGCATGTTAGTCTCTCTTTGAGTCAAGTCCAAAAAGAGTAAGATTCACACAGTCCCCCACACCACCTTCCTCTCCACTGGGTAAGCTCTTTCTGTGATTCCTTTATGTGAGATAATTTACCTCATTCTACCTCTTCCTTTCCACATCTTCCAGCATATTCCTCTTCTAACTCCTTAATTTTATTTTTTAAGATTATCTTGCTATTATACTCAACTCACACCTGAGCCCTTTGTCTATGTAGACTCTTTTAATTGTCTTGATAATCATAAAGCTCTTATGAGTTATAAGTATCATCTTCCCATGTAAGAATGTAAACAGTTTAAAGTTATTGAATCCCTTAAGCTTTATCTTTCCTGTTCCCCCTTTCATGCTTCTCTTGAGTCTTTTATATGAAAGTCTTATTTTCTATTCAGCTCTGGTCTTTTCATAAGGAATGCTTGAAAGTCCTCTATTTCTAGGGGCAGCTAGATGGCACACTGGATAGAGCACTGGCCTTGGAGTCAGGAGGACCTGAGTTCAAATCCAGCCTTAGACACATAACACTTACTAGCTGTGTGACCCTGGGAAAGTCACTTAACCCCATTGCCTAGCCAAAAAAAGAAAATGAATTGCAATTATTTCATTGAATGTCCAAGTTTTTCCCTGAAGCATTATATTCAGCTTTAGTGTGTAGGTAATTCTTTGTTGTAATCCTAGCTTCTCGGCTCTCCATATTATCATATTCTAATCCTTCTGATCCTTTAATGTAGAAGCTGATAAATCTCATACTATCCTGACTGTAGCTCCATGTTATTTGAATTGTTTCTTACTGGCTGCTTGCAATATTTCTCCTTGACCTGGGATCTATGGATTTGTGTATAATATTCCTGGGAGTTTTAATTTTGGAATCTCTTTCAGGAGGTGATAAGATTCATTCAATTTGTATTTTAACCTGATGTTCTAGAATATCAGAGCTATGTCTAGGCTCTTCTTTTGATCACGATTTTTAGGTAGTCCAATAATTTTTAGATTTTCTCTCCTCAATCTATTTTGCAAATCAATTTTTTTCCAAAGATATATTTCACATTTTCTTCTATTTTTTTCATCCTTTTGATTTTTTTTATTGCTTCTTGATATCTCATGGAATCATTAGCTTCCATTTGCCCAATTCTAATGTTTAATGAGTTATTTTCTTCAGTGAATTTTTATATCTTTTTCAATTTGGAAAATTGTGCTTTTTTAAGACATTGTTTTCAGTGGATTTTTGTGCCTTTTTTTTTAAACCATTTGGCCTATTCTATTTTTTAAGGTGCCATTTTCTTCAGTGTATTTTGTGACCTCCTTTACCAAATTGTTGACTCTTTTTCATGATTTTCTTGTATCACTCTCATTTATTTTCATAATTTTTCCTCTACTTCTCTTATTTGATTTTTAAAATACTTCTTGAACTCTTCTAGAAATTCTTTTGGGGCCTGCATCTAATTTACATTTTTCTTTGGGACTTTAGATGTAACATTTTTCACTTTGTTATCTTCTTCTGAATTTCTGTTTTAATCTTCATTGTCACCATAATAACTTTTATCATAAGGTCCTTTGTTTGCTTATTTCCTCTACCTACAATTTGACTTTTTCACTCTTATTTTATTTTTTCTCAATTACATGTAAAAAAAACATTCTTTTTTTAAGATTCTGAGTCCCAAATTCTCTCCCTCCCTACTTCTCCCCCCCCCTTTTAGAAGGCAAGCAATTTGATACAGATTATTCACATGCAATCATGGAAAACATATTTCCACATTAGCCATGTTGTAAAAGAAAATACAGATAAAACAAAAACAACAAAAAATAAAACCAAGAAAAAATAAAGAAAGTTTAAAAAGGTATATTTTGATCCATACTCAGACTCCTTCAGTTCTTTCTCTAGAGAGGTGGATAACTTTTTTTTTTAATCTTAAGTCCTTCAGAATTGTCTTGGATCATTGTGTTGCTTACAATAGCTAAGTCATTCATGGTTGATCATCATACAATATTGCTATTACTGTGTTGCATCAGTTCATGTAAGTCTTCCTAGGCTTTTCTGGAACCATCTCCCTCATCATTTCTTAAAGCACAATAATATTACATCATAATGTTATAACACAGTTTGTTCATCCATTCCCCAGTTGATGGGTAAGAACCACAGTATGTCAAAGACCAGTGTTTTCCAGCTGATGTTCTGTTTGTGAATGTATGCAGAGTGTGGGAAAAAGGATTCTGACTTATCTGGCCTGTGTCTACAGACGGAATCCCCCTTCAAAATTCACCCTCTGACATTGGAGCTTATATTGTCAATAATTTATCTCTTGCTGATTCTTTTCTTTCCCTGCCTCCACCTATTTCCCTCTTGAGTTTTTTTTTTTCCCACTAAATCTTTTTTATGTGTATGTGAGTATATTCAACTCTTATTTGTCTTGTTCAGATGTAAAATTCATGTGATGCCCATTCTCCCTACACTTTCCTCCATGTTTGCATATTCTTTACTTTGTATACCCTAATTATGTGATACAGGAAGTTCCTTTTTACTTCTTCCTCTGTTGTCTTGTATACTCGCTTTTATCTCTCTTTTCTTTAGACCACCACAACAGAACAAAACTACACTAAGCCTTCTCTTTGTCTTATTTAACTCCTCTATGACCTTTGATAACATTATGGTTTTAAAGTCACATTTGTTTCTTCTCCTATTAGTGGGGAATAAAAAATATCATCATGTAGCCCCTCAAAGCTTCTAAGCCATTCTATCTTTTTTGTCAGCATTGTTGGAAAGTCTGTTATTCTATTAAAAATCTATTTTCCTCTGAGAGATTATACTCAGTTTTAGAGGACAAATTATTTGTCACTGCAAGTTTTTATATTTTGCCATTTGCAGTATCATGTTCCAAGATCAGAGATCACAGATCTCTCCTTTGTAGTAGTAGCTGCCAATCTTGTGAGATTCTGGTGGTTCTCTAGAACTTGAGCTCTTTCTTTCTAGCTGCTTATGGTAATTTTTCTTTAACTCCAAAGCTCTGGATTTGGCTATGAATTTCTGCAAGTGTTCATTTATGAGTTTTCTTTGGGAGGTAATTGGTGGAGCCTGTCCATTTTTCACTTTACCCTCTGGTTCTAACATATCTGGACAGTTTTCATTTATGATTTCTTAAAATATGGTATCAGGCACTAATTTTTTGGACCATGAATTAGATTGCTTCTCCTTGATCAGCTTTCTGGTTCAGTTGTTTTTTATAGGTAATACTTTGTATTGTCTTCTTCTTTTTTTTTTTTTTCAAATCTTGATTTTGTTTCAACATTTCTTACTTTCTCATATCAATGGTTTCTCTTTGGTCCATTCTAATTATCAAGGATTTCATTTTCCTTGGTAAGGCTTACCAGTTTCCTCCCATTTAGAATCTCTTACTACATTTCTCTCAGGATCCTCTCATAACTCTTGTCACCAAGTCATCCTCTTCTCCGTGGCTTTGCATATTAAGTATTGTGGTGCCTACTTGTTTTTCAGATTTTCTTTCTGGATGACTCTTTACTTATCATATTTATTCACAATATTTAGTGTCTTCTTCTGTTTACTCATATCTCTAGCCTCAGTTCTTGATTTCATATTTAGTGTCTGGCCCCATTTTCTCCCACACTCAAGATGGGGTCAAGCTCCATTTGGTTCTGATCTTGCTTACCTGGCTATCTGCTACTGGCTTCCACTTTCCTTAGTATATTTATATATAGAGAGTCCTGGAAGGTTTCAATGTCCCCAGATTCAGAGCTCTAAGGTTAACTTTCCCTGATCAGAACAGTGGGAGGTTTTCTTTTGCCCCTGAGGCTTTTTTGATCAATGTATTACCTTCTATGTGTCTGCTGGGACTTCCCTTGATCTGAGTACTGTTGTATTCAACTCCCCTTCCCCTGGGCTTTACAAGTCAGAACACTTTTGCTTCTGTATCCCTTAGGGCCCTGTTGCTCAGAGTTCTATGGATAGTGACCCCTCCCCCAGGATAGTTTTCTGGTAAGGTCAATGCTATGAGCTCCAATGCTGGGGGTTTCTGCCCTATTCAACTGTGTTCATGATGGCTTCTTTGGCAAGACCCATCTTCCAGCATTTGTAGATTCTGAGTATGTTGTTGTGTACTATACTGAATGAGCATATTGGATTCTCTCTCTCTCTCTGTCTGTCTCTCTCTCTCTCTCCATTGTACCATCTGGTGCTCCTTTTAGATCATGACTTCTGTTTTCTCTGTCCTCCATGCAATGGTTATGAACTGTCTCCTTTTTGGCTTTTATATTTCCCAGCATCTAGCACAATATAAAGGTTTGTTGAGATGAGCTTTTCCCTCAGATCACTGCTGCCTGGGGAAACCAATCTCTAATAAGAATTCTTAAAAGTTCTGGTAATTCTTATGATCAAAATGACTTTAGGAGATCAGTTAATCAGGGGTCCCCAACATCCTGTCTAACCCAATGAGTAAGTAGGTATCCACAATGCTGTTGCACAGAATTTCTGCTGCTATTTACTCTGTTGTTGAAGAGTTCCTAGATCTCTGAGCAAATGTCTAGCTGTGCTTTTTTTGCCAGTCATACTCTGTCTTATACCTGAACTTCAAAATGGGAAAGTTTGCCAGGTCAAATACTACTACTGGTACTAGTGATGGGTATTGTGAAAAAGGACATGATCTCTCTATGCCTTAAAAGGTAGTCTTCATGAATTTCTCAGTCATTCCAAGAGTTATTCTCCCAGCCTTTCCCATGAGAACTACACCTGCAGTTCTTGGATGTCAACCCCACAGAGTTGCTGGTATCATGGATCATTGGCCTAGTAGTATTCCTTGATGGTCATACCTGGGCCACAATGATTTCCAACTAAATTAGCTGTTGCTCTAGATCAGATGTCATAAAACTTAATCATTTGATTTTTTTTTTTTAAATTCCTGACTCAATGGGGAGTTCTCTTTTATCCCCTACTATGAGGAGTTTTTGTCTATTGTTTGACTTTTAACTTTATATTAAAGTTCAGTTCTGCTCCCAGGTTGGAAGAGGCATTGTCCCAAGCTTCAGGTTTTTGGTGCAGCTAGTTCTAGGGCTCTGTAAGCTCTCAGTTCTTCCAATGTATTATGATCTAAGGAAAGGCATGTTTACTACTCTTTTGGCCTGTGCTCTGGTATGTGAGTGACCATAAGCACTCTCTTCTTCCCTGGAACTGTAACCAGAGTTCTTGCTCCCCTGGGCCCACAAGCTCTTGTGTACTACTGCTCCTCCTTGGACAGGACTGAGATTCAAGACCACAACCTGGATCCAAGTATGGACAATGCAACAGAGTCCTACACACCATGCCAGCAAAGGGACCCTTGTAATTTCTTTCTAACCTTTTGTCTCACCTTTACTGTCTGGCCTAAGAGTTCCAACATTGATTCAGTAGCTGCCAAGGCCTGCTGCTGGTTTTCTGGGGCGCAACCTGCATTGCACTCTTGCCCTGGTGCAAAAGACCATTCCTGCTGATCTTCCAAGTTGTCTTGAGCTGGAAAATTGTTTCACGCCATCCTTTTGTGGGTTCTGCTACTCCAGAATTTGTTTTGAGGTATTTTTGAAAGTTGTTTGGAGGGGAATCTGGAAGAGCTCAGATGAGTCCCTACCTTTTTGCCTTCATCTTGACTCTGCCCTTCTCTTCCACTGTTTTATAAACTCATAGTCCACAACAGCCATGATGTACTATCCTTAGTTTGTACTATGCTCTACTCTAGAGAGTTCTTATCTGGAATTTTGTATGCAGTTCTGACTGTCACACTTTATGAGGTACATGAAAACACATGAAAACAGCAGAGTCTGGAAAACAAGATTTTCCAGAAGAGAAGAGAAGATTTAGGAAAGACAAAGGACCACACACATGATTGCCTCATGATATGAGAAGGGATTGTATTAAAGGGGATACAATAATTTTGTCTTACTTCATGGCATAATAGCTGCCATTTATATAGCGCTTTGAGATTTAGGAAGCACTTGGCATGCATCATCTCATTTGATACACTCAAAAATCATTTGAGGTTCTGTTCTTAGCATGCATCACAGTATTTTGTTGTTGTTGTTTTGGTTGCTTCTTTTTAGTTTGTTTGTTTGTTTATTTTATGAGGAAATTGAGTCTGAAAGCTGTTAATTGACACCCAGGGTTACACATATATTAAGTTATTGTTCATATTTCATTTCTGAAGAGGACCAATGACATCATAGGGTGATGTCTTGACTTGCATGTGAATTGGATTTAAGTGAGACAGAGTTGGGCAAAGTTGTCAGCCTCACTCTCTCTTCTAGAGTCATCAAAGTCCAGTAGCAGGACAAAAGTCAGGGTGACTAGTGATGGCCAGGAATGCAGTGGATGACCTTGGCATTTTTGCTATCTGACAAAACTCTAACTACTCCACAGTGCCTGCTTCAGCCACCTTCATGATCATTGGAACAAATCATTCTCATCTGCCCACTCTACCAGAAGAAGCGTTCACATACTTGGGGTAACTCACTGGTGCATTGAGGCCTGTCAGTTAGTATGGGGTGTTGGGGTAGGACTAGCACCTCTAGTGTGAAAGCTTATCCATTCCTTTTCAGGGCTGCTCATCCACCT
The DNA here is from genome assembly GCF_900497805.2 of Vombatus ursinus. Classification (NCBI taxonomy): domain Eukaryota; kingdom Metazoa; phylum Chordata; class Mammalia; order Diprotodontia; family Vombatidae; genus Vombatus; species Vombatus ursinus. The sequence continues at coordinate 53,358,335 of NW_020954569.1, read as the reverse complement.
TTGGTGTTCACCTTTCACCTGTGGCTCCAAGAAGCTATAGTATGTGCAGCAGCCACACTCCCATAAAACTGTCTATGTAGAGAGACTAAAGGAGTTGCTAAAGTAGCAACTCAAAGACTAGAGCTTTTGTCAAGGATTATAATCAGAGAATTTCAGAGTTGGAGGGAAATTTAAGTTCCTCTTCATATTCCAGCTTCTCCTTCAACGTAGGCGTGGCTTCTCCAACTTCACTGTCATTTAGCCTCTATTTGAACATTTCTAGTTGGAGTTTGACAGGGGAGGGAAGGCTAAGTTTCAACTTAATATAAATAAAAGCATGCTTAAGTCAGAGGATGTTATTATGTGAACTTATGAAGCAGAGTTAGGAAGATTTAGTTTCCATGTGTTATGCACACAATTGATTCTCAAAAAACACTTTTTATTGATTTATTCACTGATCCTTTTACCCTAGAGAGACTGTTGGAAGAAAGTTTATCCTGCTATTTGGATAAGCAATATTTTCTGTCTGCATATTCACTGTTTTCTTACCAAAATTTAAAAGTGCTTTGACTTACTGACTGATGGATTGGTCCATCGATTCATTCACTCATTTATTCATTCAATCAATCAAAAGCACCTACCAGCAATAAGGTAGACACAAGAGAAGGTGAAGCCACAATCCTTTCCCTTACAGCTTATAGTGTACTTGGAGAAACACAACTAGTGAAGCCAATTTATGATTGTTAAGTAATAATGTCAAAAGATAAGATGGTATGGTATGTGTCAGTTATATCAGGCAAATCCAACATTGCCTACTGCAATAATCTTCTCCCACAGAGGCTTAGAACTCACCCTTACTCTAAACTATTTCTCCTCTCTGACCTTGAATAATGGAAAATTATGAAACTCACCTCTCTGATCATAACCTTCTATTCTCTCTTATCTCCTTCTGTTTCACTCTTCCCAATCCTATTTTCCATCTTTACCATGACCTAATCCAGTTCCTCTATCCCTCTGTCTGCTTTGGACTCACTTTTCTCCCTTCAGGATTTTGACCCTTTAATTAACCAAGACAAATTGTCAATTTTCTGTCCTTGAATACCTTGCTCTCTTTTTGTTCATTCAATGTACATCCCCCAGCTTGTATCACTCTCATCATCTGCCTTCACTACTAGTCAAGTGATGCTGAGCATTGCTGAGCAAAGTCATAGAGCTGTACCAACTGCACGCACTACAAATTTATATTAAGCAATCTCAAAGGGACCTTTACTCCTATATAGTATTCCTTGAATTCTTCCCTGATTGACTATCCATAATTGCCTTTGCACTGATTTGCAAACAATAACTTCTCAGCCCTTAGCTCCCTGACTCTTATCAGATGACCTCTCCTCTTATTTTACTTAGAAAATTGAGGCCATCCAGCATGACTTTTCTCCTATCCCTTACTCTACAACTCAAAAGTCCTATTCATCCTCACCTATAGGAGCCTTTTAACATTTAACATTGTTATCTGAGAGAAAAAAAAAGTTTCTCTTCATCTTTTCTTTTTAGGTGCCTAAAAGTACCCTTGGTCTTGATCCTATTTCCCTCTTTTTCCTCCAGGAGCTTAATTGACAATTGTTCATTCTCTTTCTTATATTCAAACTTTCCCTATCTATAGATGGTGTTCCTTTTCATACAAAAAAAAATAATTCCCCTGTCTCCTTTTACTTGATCCCATCATTTCCTCAAGCTTTTGTCCTGTATCTCATATCTCATTTCTTGTCAAACTCATAGACTCCTAAAAAGAGTAGTCTATAGTCTATACTCACTATCTCCATTTCCTTACCATTCACCCAATTCGCAACCCCTGAAAATCTGGCTTCACTCCTCATTGTAACACTTAAATTATTCTTAATATAATTACAGCGATATTTTAACTGTTAAATTCCAAAGTCTTTTCTTAGAGCTCATCTTTTGCAACTTTTGTGGAGATTCTGCACAATACTGACCCACCCTCCCCACTTCCTTAATTCTGTCACTTTTATTTCACTTCATTTTTTAGCCCCTTTTAACAGACTAGTTACTGAAATAGAGGAACTTGGGGCAGGAGATTATGGGAATTTGCTATCCATATGATAAGGCGGTACCAACTGATTAGGAATTTAATTGTTCAGATCAAGATTGATGGTTATGGTAATAATAAAGAATGCAGCAGTCCATGCTTGGGGGAGTAGTTTTCCATTTTTGTCTCTGTCCATCACAATTCTTCTTAGAGGCTAGTTTCTAAGTCAAGATGGTGAAAGATTAAGTCAGCCAGGAAGCTTATATTCAATCTCTATACCTTGAAAACAAGTAGTCACTCCGTGCCATCATCTTTATTCATAATAACTCCAATGAGGAGCTGGGCAAGGGCTGGAGGCTGGGAAGCTGTGTCAGTTGCAGTGGTGGTAGTTCTTCTTTTCTTATCCTAATTCAAGTGAATCTGAAGTCATTGTGCTCTTAAATGGTTATGGTAGGCTTGAACCTACATACTCTAAATTTGAATGACTCAGGGTATATGAAGAATAATTTATTCACAAAGGACAGGCTAGAAAATAAACTATTCAGCCATGCTCTGGCTAGTGGATTTGCTTACTGCTGGTGAAGTGAAGAATGGTTTTCTTAGATACCCCTAAAGAATGAAACCAAGAAAAATAAATTAGAAACTGTGAAATACTAGTATCAAAACTCTTAAGTTTTTCTAAAGCCATCTTCTACATAGAACTTTCCACGATTCTCTCCCCCTCCCAACACCAAGTCAGAAATGAGCTATATCCCCTATATTATTTCGCATCTATCTTTCTTGATGGTTCCTAATACAGTATAACTTGAACAGTTTATATACATATATACATGTTTTATCTCTCCTATATGATTGTAAGTTCCATGAGGGCAGGAAATATGTCTTATATATTAAAGATTTTAAAATGCCTCTAAATATCTAGTATAGATCTAAAATAGATATTACAAAAATGTTTGCTGGGAAGAATGAATAATTGAATGAATGAATGAATGAATGAATGAATGCTTTTTTTTAGAGCCTGGGGAAATACAAAATAATAGAAACAAATATTCAGCCTAAGTCACAAACAACTCTTGAGTTGTCCTTTTTCCCCTTAGAAGCACCTTTCCCCTGTCTGTCCTTTCCCTAATGGGGCTGCTGGTTTTCAGTAGCAATTTGCTTTTAAGATAATATTGCCACGTTTCTTCGAACTGAGAATATTCAACAATTTATGACCAAATTTAAGTTTCGCATAACAGGCTTAATGCTCAGCTTTCCATCTGTACTCCACACTTGGCAAAAACCCAGGAAAACTTGGTCTTTTATGCTTCTGAATTTTACAAACCAGTAAACACAAAGGTATTGGGACTGTATATCTTAGCATGAAACATTTTATCAAGGGGCCAAAGCAGCCAGTGCATAAGAAGTATCAAATTGGACTGGAGTTTAAGCAACCAAGAGATTTATGCTGCTTTCTCACTTGAGAAATATCCTGATCCAAGAACCAGTGTCAGTGAAAAGTGACAATAAAATAATAACAGAAATAATGATAACCTTACATTCCTTCAGGGTTTTCCACTTTTGTGAGTATTTTCACATCTATTTATATCATTTCATCCACCCCAAAACACCTTGTTGTATATAGGGTAATACTATCATTGTCAGTGTGTATAGGGGTACACTGAGACCCAGAAAAGTAGAGGGATTTGTGTAATGTGGCTGAGCTACCACAAGATCACAGTTTCTCTATCTCTCTCTACATGATATTATTTAAAATGATAACGTAGGATCCAAAGCTGGAACGAGCCTTAGTCCAGTCCAACTGGAACATTTTACAGATGAGAAAATTTTGGCCCAGAGATGTTAGTGAGTTTCTTAAGACCACAGAAGTAGTAAACTTCAGAGCCAGGAATCAAAAGGGGTCTTTTCAATTCTAAATCCAGAGCTATTGTCTTTCCACTAACTCAGGGGTGGGGAACCTGGTCACACCCAGCTGTGCTTGAGGATCTAGAGGGCCAAGCGTGGCCTCAAGGCCACAGGTTCTCCACCCCTGCACTAACTTCTGGGTGCCTAGAGGTAGTATGCTTTTGTGAAAAGAAGAAGAAGAAGAAGAAGAAGAAGAAGAAGAACAACAACAACAACAACAACAACAACAACAACAACAACAACAACAGCAACAACAACCAGACTAGTATTCAGGAAATTTAAATTATATTTTTGGCTCTTCTACTAATTTGCTGTTTATTCATTAATCATTCTCTTTACCTCCTCGGCATTCAGTTACCACCATGATAAAATCAGGGATTGGGAAGAAATGATCTCTAAGGTCCTACCTAACATTAATATTTCAATGATTCTTTGTGACAGGAAGACAGAATTTGAGATCATACATATGTCTGTGTGTATATATATTATATATGTATATATATATACACACATATACATATATATATGTATGTGTGTATGTATGTATATAGAGAGAGAGACAGAGACAGAGGGAAACAGAGACAAAGAAGAGACAGAGACAGAGATAGAATGAGACACAGAGACACAAAGAGACACAGAAAGTGAGACAGAGACAGAGAGATACATATATACATGTATGTGTGTATATATGTGTATGTACATGTTTGTAGATCTATTTCCCTAAATTCTAAACCTAAGACATTTGTACATGTAATAAATCAGATACACTTCTTGCTACCAGAGAGTTTCTTTCTGCCTCTATGTTGTTGTTATTAAATAATTTCAGTCTTATCTGATTCTTCATGACGCCATTTGGGGTTTTCTTGGCAAGGATACTGGAGTGGTTTGACATTTCCTTCTCCAGCTCATCTCATTTTACAGATGAGGAACTAAGGCAAACAGGGTTAAGTGACTTGCCCAGGGTCACATAGCTAGTAAGTATCTGAGATTGAATTTGAACTCATGAAGATGAGTCTTTTTGATTCCAAGTCCAATGCTCTGTCCACTGCAGCACCTTCTTCCTCTGTACTACTTTCAAATGAGCCTTCTCTACATATGGGTAAGGATGGCCATCTTGATGATTGTTAGAAAAAGTCATTTCTGTATTGTCAAATATGCACATGACCTTGAATATCCATGTTTCATGAAAGACTGCTTTTCAATGATTTCCTTCCCACCACAATGGCATCCTGTGGTTTTCCTTCACCAAAGCTGCAACAGGGAGAGCTCTTAGAGCTCATTCCTTATCACCTTGTCCCAAGAGTCCAAGGACACAAGCAGATATTCAATCCTTCCTTTTGTCTGAGGATTGTCTACTCCCATCCTTTGTTAAGTCCCAAGACCTTGTAAGGGGGCCCAAAGTAAGGATGTACTACAATCTGTCTAAAATGACAATATTTAATCATTGGTGAATGGTAATAAAGATGCAAATATTGGTTCTTAGAAGCCTCATTCCAGGCCATCTAATAATGTCTCCATATTTCTTAATGTTATTGTTCTCTGTGGTGTAGGGGAGATGAGATGGCTTCTGCAGCACTGATGTGCCTTCCCACCTGTTTACATTTACTATATGGCTGCCTAGGGAACCCTGCAGAAAAGAATGCTTGTGTGAGCCATTTAGTTGACTACATGTCAAAAAGTAATTTGAATCAAAGAGTCACTAACTTAATTGATGGTGATGGCTCCATCCAAAAACAACCAAAGAAATTGATGTTGTGTAAATTGCACATATATTCCTCTTGAATCTGTGAGCATATTCTTGTTTGCCTTGACAGCATTCAAATTATCTTTCAGACAGCTCGACACATTACTTAAGATGTGGTTGTATGTGAATTTTAGCTGCTAAAGGGGGAAATAACAGCCTTCCTGTGAAATTAATTCCCATGACTTCAAGTTCATCTTGCTATTTCTTTCAGGCTAATTCCCAGCACATCTCTTCAGTTACTTACCTCACATTCAGTGTTTTTGCCTTCAATCCATTTCAGCCCATCACATAATACAAAACAGAAGCTAGACAAAGACCTGTGGGTACAGAGAATACAGATAATCTTTGTGAACTCTGATGTGGGATCACATCTTGCACTTCTGAAGCTCCAAGCTGAAAGGTCTAACTGACCCTTTGTCATTAAGCCAGCTTAGGACATAAAGGGCCTGAAGAGCAGAGAAGGGAGCTACCTGACAAAGTCAGGATGCAAATGTAGAACTTGCGACTTCAAGCCTGCAGTCATTCTATCAAATCAGCCTGGGACAAGGAAAGGTCACAGCTTCATAAGTCTAGACCTCAGAAAGACTTCATAATCTAATTCCCTCAATTCATAGATGAGGAAACTGAGTCCTAGGGCCATTAAGTGACTTGCCCAAGGCTATACAAGTAGTGGGTACAGAACACCAAGCCTTGCATTCAGAAAGATAACTTTCTTCTGAAATTGTTTAAATGCATATGGAAACTGTTCAGAAAATCATCTAACAGAAGACTCCCAGGGAACACTGCCTTCAGTAGAAATTACTAATGGGAAAGATTCACAGTTACAATTGGATCTTGAAAAGTATATACCTCTGTATTCTTACTGATCTGGTTTTCCATACACATAAGCACTCCCTTCATCAGTACTGATCGTAATCTATTTATGCTTTCACAACCTCTATCATTCTTGTCCAAATTCCTCCACAGACAATTCATGCAACATGCTAGAGGCCTTCCTCTAGGGCTCTTACATTTTGTGGGTACCAGTGCTTCACTCTGTATACAATAAACCCTGTCATTTGACTGTATACCCATCTCTTATTATTGCCTCTTGCCAACTGGATTTCAATCAAATACTGTCTCGATGACATCCGTAATGCCATTTCTTGTCAGTAAGTCATCATTGCAAAAATACTGCAGCTGGCAGAGCCAAGATGGTGGAGGGAAAGCAGTGACTGTCTTGAGCTCTCTCCCAAAGCCCTCCAAATACCTAAAAAAATGGCTCTAATCATTTAGCAGCAGAACCCACAAAAAGATAGAGCGAAACAAATTTTCAGCCAAAGACAGCCTGGATGATCAGAAAGGTATATCGCCCTGGGCTGGGAGAGGAGCGCAGTGTGGTGTGGGCATGCAGGCCACAGAGACCCTGGAGCAGGCCTCAGAGGACTGAATTGCAGGCAGCTGTGGCAGTTTCCAGACTTCTCAACCCAAGAACACCAAAGACAACGTGGAAGGTCAGTGGGAAAAGTCTGTGACTATGGTGAGGGAGGAGCTGGGTCTCAGTCACAAGTCCAGAGTGTGCCCTCAGGGCAGCAGCTGCCTCCTGAGCTTCCGGCCCACAGACTGAGGGGGAATCAAGTGGCTGATCAGAGGGGGATTACAAGGATCTCTTTGCCAGTGCTGAGGCAGGAATCTCTTGCTTTACCAGTGCTTGGATCTGGGTCACAGTTCTGAGGGGTGGTCCTGGGGTGAGGAGGAATGCCAGTGTGGTGGAGCTTGTTGTGGCTGTGGAGAGGAAACACCTCACCCCTTATCATAGCACCTTGGAAGAACTGAAAATTTACAGGTCCCTAGAAGTATCTCTGAAAACAGCTGTACAAACCCCCAAAGCTTGGGACAGTACACTCTTCACATTGGAAGCAGATTAACTCTTAACAAAGAGTTTAAAACTCAAGTAATTGGTTGGGATCATGAGCAAGCAGCTTAAAAAGAGTCAGACTATATTATTTTACTTTGGTGACAAAGAAGATCAAAACATACAATCAGAAGAAGACAACAAAACCAAAGCTCCTACATCCAAAGCCTCCAAGAAAAATATGAATCAGTCCCAGGCCTTGGAAGAGCTCAAAAGGGGTTTTGAGAAGCAAGTAAAGGAAATAGAGGAAAAACTGAGAGTGATGCAAGAAAATCATGAAAAACAAGTCAACAGCTTGCTAAAGGAGACCCAAAAAAATACTGAAGAAAATAACACCTTAAAAATTAGCCTAACCCAAATGGAAAAAGAGGTCCAAAAAGCCAATGAGGAGAAGAATGCCCTAAAAAGCAAAATTGGCTAAATGGAAAAGGAAGTCCAAAAGATTACTGAAGAAAATACTTCCTTAAAAATTAGAATAGAGCAATTGGAAGCTAGTGACTTTATGAGAAATCAAGACACTGTGAAACAAATCCAAAAGAATGAACAATTAGAAAACAAAGTGAAGTATCTCATTGGAAAAACAACCGACCTGGAAAATAGATCCAGGAGAGACAATTTAAAAATTATTGGACTATCTGAAAGCCATGATCAAAAAAAGAACCTAGACATCATCTTTCACGAAATGATCAAGGAAAACTGTCCTGATATTTTAGAACCAGAGGGCAAAATAGAAATTGAAAGAATCCACCGATCTCCTCCTGAAAGAGATCCTCAAAGGAAAACTCCTAGGAATATTGTAGCCAAATTCCAGAGTTCCCAGGTCAAGGAGAAAATATTACAAGCAACCAGAAAGAAACAATTCAAGTATTGTGGAAACACAATCAGGATAACACAAGATTTAGCTGATTCTACATTGAAGGACTGAAGGGCATGGAATATCATATTCCGGAGAGCAAAGGAGATAGGATTACAACCAAGAATCACCTGCCCAACAAAACTGAGTATAATCCTGTAGGGGAAAAAATGGTCATTCAGTGAAATAGAGGACTTCCAAGCATTCTTGATGAAAAGACCAGAGTTGAATAGAAAATTTGATTTTCAAATACAAGACTCATGTGGAACATGAAGAGGTAAACAGGAAAGATAAATCATAAGAGACTTATTAAGGTTGAACTGTTTACATTCCTGCATGGAAAGATAATATTTATAACTCATGAGACTTTTGTCAGTATTAGGGTAGTTGGAGCAGAAAAAATTATACATACATATGTAGATATAGATAGATAAAGGGCACAGGGTGAGTTGAAAATGAAGAGGTCATATCTGGAGAATAAAATTAAGGGGTGAGAGAGGAATATACTAGTAGAAGGAGAAAAGGAGAGGTAGAATGGGGTAAATTATCCTACAAAAAAAAAAACAGAAAAGAAAAGGCTCTTACAATGGAGGGGGAAAGCGGGAAGGTGATAGGGAATGAGTGAATCTTTTTCTCATAGGATTTGACTTAAGGAGGGAATAACATACACACTAAATTGGGTGTGGAAATCTGTCTTACCCTACAGGAAAATGGGGGGGGAAGGGGACAAGAGAGTAAGGGAATGATAGAGAGGAGGGCAGATTGGGAAACAGAGTAATCAGAAGCAAATACTTCTGAGGAGGGTCAGGGTCAAAAGAAAGAATAGAATAAATGGGTGGGTGGGATAGGATTAAGGGAAATAGAGTTATTTTTTCAGAGCATGTCTACTATGGAAGTGTTTTGCATAACTGCACATATATAACCTATATTTAGTTGCTTGCTTTATCAATGAGGGTGGGTGGGGAGGGAGGAAGGGAGAAAATTTGGAACCCAAAGCTTTAAATCACATGTTTAAAAAGATGTTTTCACATGGAACTGGGAAATAAGAAATACAGGAAATGGGGTACAGAAATCCATCCTTCCCTACCGGAAAATTGAAGGGGAAGGGGATAAGAGAAGGGGGGGAGAGATAGAAGACTACACAGAAACTGTGCCATTTTAGAGGTCACAAACATAAAGCATCACTAGAAGAACATTTTGATGTTTGCACAATAGAGGGAGGTTGAGATCAAGAAAAGCATACATAACTCCTCAAATGCAATCCAGCCTGATCTCTTTCTCCTATTTAATTGTGGCCCAAATTACTACTCATCTTAAGTCTCTATAGCCTGACCCAGATACATATCTTGATGGTCCTAACCCGGTGGATTAATTTTCTAAATATATGTCATATTTCTAGACCAAAGTTTCTTAACTCTCTTTGTGTCAGTGACCCTTTTGGCAATCTACTGAAGCCTAAGGATCCCTTCTTAGAATGATGTTTTTAAATGCACAAAATTAAATAAGTAGAAACCATTTTTTAAAAATATATAGTTATCAAAATATCTTTTTTTCAGGTTTATAGAATCCAGATTTAGAATCCCTGGCTAATAAAAGTGGCATTTTTAATCCATTTAGTTTGTCCAGTAGGGATTAATCCCACAATTTTTAGAGTAGTCATGGATAACATTGAAGAAACCCGTTAATGTTTAGTAATTTGATGTGATTAGCACTATATTATCCATGAAAAGTAACCCATGAAAAATGACAGTATCCTTGAGGTCTTCTTCCTTTTGAACCTTGAACAAAATACCTTCTATGACAGTGGCAATTGCCTTTTGTGAACATAAGATTTCCTACCTTGTGTTTCCCTTAATTCTCACAGATAATCATTGTAGAGGTTTTGTTTGTTTGTTTATTTTGGGGGGTACATTTATTAAGTAACAGGGTATAACCTTAAGATACGCATAAGATAATCCTTATGGGAAAAGAGTCTGTATGTCTATATTTTTTTCTAGTCATTTTTAGAGGAAGTGGGTGGAGGTAGGGAATTCTGACTCTATTGTTATGATGATTGTTTTATATCAGTTAATCAGTTAGACTTTTGTAGGAAATGATGATAATTAAAGTAAATATTTTGGCCTTTTTCCATTTTGCGTTTATTAGCACTAATGGCTCATTTTATAGATCTTGTTAGATTGTCTTTAGCCTTACTTCTGTTTGATGTTGATGTTAGTCTTTAACTCCTTGAAGATCTGATGGAACAGAAATAGATTTTAATATGGGGAGAGTGTAGTAAAGCTATGAGCCATTTTTACATTTTTTTTTCCTTTACTTCATGTGTTTCCATAGTTAGATAATGCATTAGAATCACACCTCTAGAGCTGGAAAGGACAATGGATCATTTAGTTCAACCCTCTTATTTTACAGTTGAGGAAACTGAGGGCCAGAGAGATTAAGTGATTTGTATGAATTTCATTGGCAGTGATGGAGTGATGGGACCTGGACCTCTCAAAGGAAAAGACCATGTCTTTGAAAGCAACAGAGTCCCTGAATTTTCCCATACATTTCAGTAGCCAAGATCAATGGTGTCTGGACCCAAGACATCTGGCCCACCCCAGCACGCCTAGATCACTTAATTAGCTTACTTGAAAGTCCCTTCACTGTTGCTCTTGGCCCATTCCAGAGTACTTAATATTCCTTTCACTATTGCACCTGGTCCACCCCAAACTGCTTAATATTCCTTAATCCTGTTCAGATCCTTTCAGTGTAATAT
>NW_020954569.1:53250669-53347061 GCF_900497805.2 Vombatus ursinus | reverse complement strand
ATATATATATATATATATATATATATATATATATATATATATATATATATATATATATATATTAGCATCAATCTCACCCCCATTAAGTTGCAGATTGCCTAAGAATCTCACAGGCTCTATTGGAGTTACTATAAACCTTGTCATTTGACTGGAAAACAAATGATTGTTTTGATCACATGAATTCATTCCAGGTGGACTCCACCCTGCACCCTGACATTTTGGGGTTCCTAGCAACCCTAAACCTCATCAATATCAAGTAAGAGAGCTGGGATTTATTTCCTCAATTCTGACACCAAATTCAGTGCTCTTTAGTTACTTTATATTTCAAGAAGGTGAGGGCTTGCAGTATATTTATATTTTATAGTATATAGAAAGTTGCTACATCAATGGGAGATTGAATGAATGAATGAATGAATGAATGAGCTACCCTTGGGAATGATGAGGTCTAGAGGTTAGGTGTGCTGGAACTCCAAAATCATGAGATGTGGGTCTTGCCTGAAAGAATTTGACCCAAGCCTTCTTTCACCCAAAAACAAGGTTTATTAAAGATCTGCAATATTAGCCAGAGTCTTAAGGAATCTGAGTATCTGTGAGCTATGGGCTAGATTGTAAAAATCTGAGAGTGGCTAGATTATAAGAATCAGAGCAGTGGCTAGATTATAAGAGTCCCAGCATCTTAATGGAGACAAGATGGACCTTATATACAGAAAGACCATGAGAGTGATCTAGGAGTGGCCAAGTAGTCTACAAGGTAATAGAACTCCAGGGATGGCCAAGGGAGAATGGAGCCTAGATAGGATTCAGGGTGGGAAGTGGTCAGGGACTAGGGAGGTCTAGGCTAGGTTAAGGGTAACAGATTGGACATAGCCACAATGAAAGGCCAGTTGATGGGATTCTAGCCTCATGGGAATGCCGGAGATTTGGCCTTGTGGGAAAGTCCAGGGTTTTCCTTTTTGGGGTCTAGATCCCATCCTCATCAGCAACTCCAAGGGAAAGATAGCAGTCACACACATAAAAAAACTGAATGATGTTAACACCTGTATGAAATTGCTGAATGAGAGTTTTGATGGGTTGGAAGGGGTGGCAGGAATGGTAGTGAGAGAGGGTTAATTAGTAAGAGGATTAATTTTAGGGTAGGTGTTTGAATTGGAGAGTAAGGAATGGGGGAGAGAGAAGGTTGTGACTTTGGGGAATTCAGAAGATAGAAAGACAAGACTAATGAATGCCTGAGGGTAAATGTTGGGAAATGAAAAATAAGGAGGGAAAAGCACTTTAAGGAAATGTGGGTGGGAGTGAGATGGGAATTGGGATGATATAGACCCATAAGAAACCACCCATATGTTGTTTCATCAAGTGACATATTAAGTGACATACTAAGGTTGGTTCTAGTGAAAATTGAACTAGTCAAGATATGCCTTGGATATCACCTCTCACTGTATTTTCAGCATCTCTCTCCCTCTTCCCCTAGTATTCAACATCCTCATCTTATTTCCCATCTTTTGAATGCTTGGAGACACTCATTTCATATCTTCTTTGACTAATTCTGCCCTGTGGAAGAGCCCAGAGTTTCTTCCTATTAATCTCTCCCCCAAGCCCTTTCCCAAAGAGTACTTCTCTTAAGTACTATCTGTCATTTAAGAAAACAATTATAGAATCATAGATTTACAATGTTAAGGGACCTCTGTCTATAATCTAGTACAAAAGTCAGACAAATCATAAATCCCATTTACCACATAGTTCTGTTAAAAAAAAATACTACCCACAACAAGGACCCCACTATCTCTTAAAGCAATCGATTCCATGTTGGGATACTTGTAATCACTTTGAAGTATTTCTTTGTGTTAAACTCCTCCCTCTACATACACTTTCTCTTAATATATTTATCAGTTTACATAGGTTTAACTACCATTCTTACCTTGATGTAACTCACAGATCTCTCTCTCTCTCTCTCTCTCTCCCCTTCTCCCCACCTTTACATTCTTCCAAGTTTTGTCTTTTGGACATTTTCACTTGGATGTCCTGGAGATGTACGTAATTCAACATATCCAAAACAGAAATTATCTTCCCCCTCCCAACTCTTGTATATCACACTATTTCTGTAAAAGGAACCATAAACTTTCCAATCTCCCACATTTGCAAAATCAACATAATCTTAGACTCCTCACTCTCTGTTTCTTCACATATTCAAACAGTTGCCAAGTTTCGCCATTTCTATTTCTACAATATTTGATTCAGTCAATAGACTTTTCATGAAATACTATGTGGCAGACATTGTGCTAAAAGCAGAGTTTACAAAGAAATTGAAGAAGGCAATTCCTGCCCTAAAGGAGGTTACAGTCTAACGAGGGAGACAGCATGCAGACAACTAGGGACAAATAAGCAATATGTAAGATAAATGGGAAATAATGAACAGAGGGAAGGCACTGGAATTGCAAGTGAGAGGGAATGATTCACCTTAGAAGGCAAGATTTTACCTAAGACTTGAAGGAAGCCAGGGAATCCAGGAGGTGGAGAAGAGGAAGAATAACATCTGAAACATAAGGGTCAACCAATGAAACTACCTGGAATGAAGACCCAAAATATCTTGGTAAACGAATAGCAAGGAGACCAGTCTCACTGGATTGAAGAAGTTTGGACGGGATATAAGTGTTCGAAGATTAGAAAGGTGGGTGGCTAGGTCATGAAGGGCTTTGAACGTCAGATAGAAAATGTTATCCTTCATTCCTGAGGTAACAGGGGATCACTGGGAATTTGATCCCTCACACAACTACCACCTCAGTTGAGACCCTCATCGTTCCTTTCTTGGATTTGTTGCATCCCCCTCAGAATCTGCCTCACTGGTCAAGTCTCTCACTATCCCAGTCACTTGATATTAAATGTTACTGCCAAAGTAAATTTCCTTAAGCATAAGTCTGATCATGTTTTCCCCTATTCAGCTACTACCAGTGGCTTCCTATTGACTCTAGGATCAAATGTAAACTCCTCTAGTTTTTAAAAGCCTATACAACTTGGACTCAGTCTATTTTTCTAATCTTGACGGACATAATTCCATTTCCTGAACTCTGTGATTCAGCCAAACTTGCTTTCTCTATTCCTTACAGATAATAATCTATTTCTCATCTCTAAGTCTTTGCACCAGTCATCCCCCATGCCTGGAATGCAATCCCTCCTTAGCTCTCTGTAATAGAACCTCCTACTTCCTCTAAGATGTAGTTCTCCTGCATGAAGTTTCAACTGATCCATGAGACTGTTTGCACTCCCCCTCTCAATCTGTCTTATATTAAATGACTTTTATTTATTTGCAGCTATTTATTTTATATTTCTTCTGCATATATTTCTTTATGTTCTTGTTGTTTCTATCAGTAAAATGTCAGCTTCTTGTAAAAGTAAGTATTATTTCATAAGTTATACTTGAATATCAAGTGCCTGGAATAGTGCCTGACATAGTATATTTTAAATAAATACCAATGGATGGCCTACCAAATAAAATATTCCTATGTTAAAAAAATTTATCTAACCATTCAAGGCTCTCTGCTCTGTTGTTCTACCCTTGTTTTCAGCCTTGCTTAATATTCTTCCCCTTTACACATTCTATGCTACTGCCATATTAGAGTACTTAGAATCACAGCTACTACGCCACCTACCTCCCTACTTGGCATTTTTCAATCTCCTTTTGATCTCTCCCTCCTCTGTGATTATGTCCATGATATTAATCATGCCTCTAATAACCTCCTCCTATATCCCTACCATTTAAAATTACCCCGTTTCTTTAAGGCTCAACTCAGATCCATATCTGCTTTGTAAAACCTTCACTTATCCATCCAGCCAAAAATAGTTCCTACTTTGGGTCTCTCATGTTACTCTGTTGAAATATCTTGATACTTGATCGTATTTATATTATATGACTGATTTGTATTACAACTGTTTGAATACACATTGCAAGCTTCTCCTTGCCCCCAGCAGATTGTAAGCTCTTTATGGACAAGGTATATGCTTTTATTCAACTTTGTAAATGATGTCTCTAGAACTGCATGCCTTACATATAGCCAGTATTTATTAAATATCCAATTTAATTAAATTGAATGTGGTTGAAAGGGAAAGAATTGTGTTGCCCAGTGTATTCAATCACCACCTTTCCAAAGTGGGGCAAAGCCACAAACATGATATGGCAGTGGCATCACATCTCATGCTAAGCATATTGAAAGTTTTCTGCCTATGAAAACTTGTCTTTCATTTTCAGGGAAAGTTTGAGGGGAGAAATAAAACCCATTGTAGTTTTTCTCTTTTAAGTGACATCTCCAAAGCACAATTTGCTATTTTGTCAAGTTTCCTGTCAGTGAAAAATGCCATGGCCCAGATATAGGCTTTTCTCTTTTGAGGTATAAGACATTTTGCTGGGCTCAAACAACACCCCCACCCCCGAGCAAAGAGCATCTTTTCTGCTACTGTCAGCAGGCAACTACTACGAGAATTGCCAAGGTTTACATAAGAAAAATCCCAAATGTTAATCTGTTTTTACAACTAAACTTGACCCAAGACTTTTTTTTTTTATGAGCTGCTGAAATATAGAGATAGCTATTTGCTTTTAAAAATTCATTTTTCTACCACCCATCCTCTCATTGTTGGGCATCTATGAGTTTGAAAGAATGGAATCCAATTCCCTACAAGAAGAAAGAAACAAAATAGAGATGAAAAAGAAGAAGGAAATATTGAAATAAGGAACTGGCTTAAAAGTAGGGAATAGGAAAAATAGGGGTAAATGAGTATTTCTCTGAATGAAGAGAGATGAATAATGGTATTTCCCAGAGATCAATATTTAGAGCTTATTTTTTATTAACATTTAACAAAAATAAATAGCCTAGAACATCCAATGGCTCCCCACTGCTTACCAAATTTCTTATCTTTGTATTCAAGATGCTCCAAAATCCAGCTCTGACCAACATTATTACATTTATGACTCAAAGCTTAGTAGAGCCTACACACTGTAAGTCAACTCAGGACACAAAATCATTTCAACAGGCTAGAATAATGACCCCAAAAGGAATATGATTTTTAGAGAAATGCCTATTTTTGAAAATAATTTGAATTTTAAAAATCCAATGCATAAGTATCTAAATAGCAGTTTGCCTGAAAAAAAGAAAAAAAAAGATATTTTAATTTTGTTGAACTGCAGGATCAATGAATGAACATTCTAACCTGGAAGTCCAAATAACTGAATTGAAAACTATAGCATTCGTAACGAGAGAAGTAACAAACCTCTTCAAACCCCAACTCCAAGAAAAGATTGGAGGGAGCAGGATAGATGTCTTTTAATGTTTAAAAAGCTGTCAAGTGAAAGATAAATTTGACTACTTCTTGGTCTCAGAAAGTAGAAGTGACAACAATGGTTAGTAGTGTCAGAATGACAGATTTTTAGTTTGATATGGGGTGGGGGGACAAACAAACAAACAAACAAACAAACAAAACAACTTTCTGGCAAGTAGAGCTCTTGCAAGGAGGTATAGATGACTAGCTGTTTTCTCCAAGCTCATTATGTTGTCTCTCATCTCTGTGCATTTTTTCAAGCTGAACTCCACTGCATTCTGAGCCACCTCTAGTTGCCCTGATGAATATCCCCCTCACTTATTCTACTCTTTCTTTTGACCCTGTCCCTCCTCAGAAGTATTTGCTTCTGATTACCCCCTTCACCAATATGCCCTGCTCTTTATCATATCCCTACTTTCTTGTCCCCTTCCCCCCCTATTTTCCTGTAGAGTAAGACAGATTTCCATACCCACTTGAATGTGTGTTATTCCCTTGTTAAGTCAAATGCTATGAGAAGAAGATTCACTCATTCCCCCTCACCTTCCCCCATTTCCCCTCTACTATAAGAGCATTTTCTTTTCTGTTTTTTTTGTGAGATAATTTAACCCATTCTACCTCTCCCTTTCTCCTTCTTCTAGTATAATCCTCTCTCACCCCTTAATTTTATTCTCCAGATATTACCCCTTCATTTTCAACTCACCCTGTGCTGTCTATCTATCTATCTATCTATCTATCTATCTATCTATCTATCTATCTATCTATCTATCTATCTATCTATCTATCTATCTATCTGTCTGTCTATCTATCTATCTATCTATCTATCGATCTATCTATCTATCGATCTATCTATATACATATATATATATAATTTTTCCCTCCCACTAATACTGACAAAGGTCTCATGAGTTACAAATACCATCTTTCCATGCAGGAATGTAAACAGTTCAACCTTAATAAGTCTCTTATGATTTTCCTCTTTCCTGTTTACCTCTTCATGTTCCACTTGAGTCTCGTATTTGAAAGTCAAATTTTCTATTCAGCTCTGGTCTTTTCATCAAGAATGTTTAAAAGTCCTCTATTTCACTGAATGACCATTTTACACCTGAAGGATTATACTCAGTTTTGCTGGGTAGGTGATTCTTGGTTGTAATCCTATCTCCTTTGCCCTCTGGAATATTATATTCCATGCCCTGAGGTCCCTTAATGTAGAAGCAGCTAAATCTTGTGTTATCCTGATTGTGTTTCCACAATACTTGAATTGTTTCTTTCTGGCTGCTTGTAATATTTTCTCCTTGACCTGGGAACTCTGAAATTTGGCTAAAATATTCCTAGGAGTATTCCTTTGGGGATCTTTTTCAGGAGGAGATTGGTGGATTCTTTCAATTTCTATTTTGCCCTCTGATTCTAAAATATCAGGACAGTTTTCCTTGATCATTTCTTGAAAGATGATGTCTAGACACTTTTTTTGATCATGGCTTTCAGATAGCCCAATAATTTTAAAATTCTCTCTCCTAGATGTATTTTCCAGGCCAGTTGTTTTTCCAATGAGATATTTCACATTGTTTTCTAATTGTTCATTCTTTTGGATTTGTTTTACAGTGTCTTGATTTCTCATCAAGTCACTAGCTTCCAATTGCTCTTTTCTAATTTTTAAGGCAGTATTTTCTTCAGTAATCTTTTGGACTTCCTTTTCCATTTGGCCAATTTTGCTTTTTAGGGCATTCTTCTCCTCATCAGCTTTTTGGATCTCTTTTGCCATTTGTGTTAGGCTATTTTTTTAAGGTGTTATTTTCTTCAGTATTTTTTTAGGTCTTCTTTAGCAACCTGTTGACTTGTTTTTTATGATTTTCTTGCATCACTCTCATTTCTCTTCCCAGTTTTTCCTCTACTTCTCTTACTTGCTTCTCAAAATCCCTTTAGAGCTCTCCAAGGCCTGGGACTGATTGATATTTTTCTTGGAGGCTTTGAATGTAGGAGCTTTGGTTTTGTTGTCTTCTTCTGGTTGTATGTTTTGATCTTTGTCACTAAAGTAAGATAATATAGTCTGACTCTTTTTGTGCTGCTTACTCATGATCTCGGCCAATTACTTGAGTTTTAAACTCCTTGTTAAGCTAAGAGTCTGCTTCCAATGTGGAGAATGTACTGTCCCAAGCTTCAGGGGTTTGTACAGCTGTTTTCAGAGATACTTCTAGGGACCTGTAAATTTTCAGTTCTTCCAAGGTGGTATGATAAAGGGTGAGGTGTTTCCTCTCTACCGCCACAACAAGCTCCACCACACTGGCATTCCTCTTCACCCCAGGACCACCCCTCAGAACTGTGACCCAGTTCCAAGCACGGGCAAAGCAAGAGATTCCTGCCTCAGCACTGACAAAGAGATCCCTGCAATCCCCCTCTGATCAGCCACTCAATTCCCTCTCAGTTTGTGGACCAGAAGCTCAGGAGGCAGCCACTGCCCTGGGGACATGCTCAGACTTATGGCTGAGACCTAGCCCCTCTCTCTCACCACAGAAACACACTTTTCTCACTGAACTTTTAAGTTGTCTTTGGCGTTCATGGGTTGAGAAGTCTGGAAAGTGCCATAGTTGCTGGCAATTCAGTCCTCTGAGGCCTGCTCCAGGTTCCCTGTGGCCTGCGCTCCCATCCCACACTGCGCTCCACTCCCCGCCCAGCGCAATATACCTTTCTGATCCACCATCCAGGTTCTCTTGGGCTGTAAATTTGTTTCATTCTGTATTTTTGTGGGTTCTGCTGTTTTAGAATTTGTTTAGAGCCATTTTTTTACAGATATTTGGAGGAGTTTGGGGGAGAGCTCAAGCAAGTCACTGCTTTCACTCAACCATCTTGGCTACACCCCCTTATTAGTCCTCTTGACATACCACTTTCCTTTACCCCACCCACACTCAAAGACATCTCCTTGAGGGCAAAGACTATTATCATTTTCAATCTTTATGTCTCTAATCCCTAAGATAGTATTGTGCACAAACTATGTCCCAAATAAATGTTTTGTGAATATATAAAAGCACCCTACATGTGGTGAGACCCCGTCCTGGTGAGGGTTATTTTCCTGAAAGGGATGAAGAATATATCCATATATCTCTGTCTATCTATCTATAAATATATGGATGTAGATATAAATACATAGATGGATCTCCCTCTCTCCCTCCCTCCCTCCCTCTCTCTCTCTCTCTCTCTCTCTCTCTCTCTCTCTCTCTCTCTCTCTCGACTCCTTTCCCTCTACTATTCTACAAGGTAGGTTGATTCCTGCCATTATGGGTGGAATTAGGAAGTTGTATCTGGAGGCCATCATTTTGTTCTCCTCAGAGAGGTGTGGTACCAGGCTAGAATTTTATCTATCTGCTTCCTTAAATATATATAGGGGATATGATGGGGTACAAGTTAACTTCTGATCACTGTGTCATTATTGGGAGAAAATTGAACCCCAAGCTTTACATGCAAGGCTTGACTCCTTTCTCACCAAATACCAGTTCCACAATGAACATACATAGTGAATAGCAAAGAAACCCATTTATCCAAATCATAGCAAAACAGAAATAAGAGAACTATATATAACCAGGTTATATATATACCAAGATACATACCAGACAATACTTAGTAAAGGAACTCTCCCCTTGGTAGTAAGATAATTCAGCTCAACCAAAAGAGAGTTTCCTTGATCTCATCCAAGGTGAAAACTCCTCAAAGTCTTTAAGTAACTAGCTGGGGTCAGGGACATAATGGAAGATTGCCTACTCCCCTCATGTCTTCACAGAATCTTTTCCTTCAGCAATCTGAAGTGTGACTGTTGGCTTTTTCCATCTTCTCTCTCAAAGTTGGAAGCCAAAAACCCTCAAAGACACTCACTAATTGAAGAATTTCAAAGAAGGCTAGAGCTCTCTCATTCTCACCAACTCTGTTCTGCCATTCACACAGTGCAGAGTATTCATCTCTAGCAATAAAGCAAGAGTTCTATACCAATGGACCTTCGGAAAGAGGTTACAAATGAATTAATTCATTAGAAGAAGGATCACTTTTAACTGGGGATTACAGATCAAGGAGGGCATCATGGAGGGGGTAGCAAGTAAGTTAAGACTTGAAGGGAAAAATAAGGATAGGTAGGTAGTAGGTAGACATAGGGGTAGAGATTAGGTTGGAGGCATGCGCTGTGGTAATGTGGGTAGGGAGAAAATAGTTGTAATCCAGATATCTCATAATTTAAAAAAAAATCTAATTTCAAAAGAAAAGGATCCAGTGCTCCAACCAATAATTCATATGTCTAAATAGCAATATCAGCATCCTGTGTGATCCCTGATATTTTACATACATACATATATGCATACAATGCACACGTGCATACACATACATACATAATACGTGCTTGTTTATGTATGG
This sequence comes from Vombatus ursinus, assembly GCF_900497805.2. Taxonomy (NCBI): domain Eukaryota; kingdom Metazoa; phylum Chordata; class Mammalia; order Diprotodontia; family Vombatidae; genus Vombatus; species Vombatus ursinus. Next base: position 53,337,368 of record NW_020954569.1, on the reverse strand, counting down.
ATACATGTGTTTTATGTATTTCTGTATATGTATATGTATATAGATGTAGATAAAGAGATAGATGGATAGACAGATAGATAAATAGATAGATAAAATATTTATTTCCAGATTCTCCAGTTTCTGACCTCTCACATATCTGGGAGTTTCATTTCCCTTATAAAGGACACTCTCCAATTCAGATACAGAATAAGAGAAAAGAAGAGAGGAGCTTACTGATGTCCAGTAAGTCAGTAAGTTAATTGTTTGGAAATGAGCCCAAACCAGATGCAGGGAGGAGGCAGAATGGATTTGGGGACATTTCAGGGCAGAATATAAAGATGTAAAGATATGTAAAATCCATTTTTACTAGAGGAGTGTCACAAAAAATTTAAGTTGATATTAACCAATAATCTCTTTTTAGACATTGTGCTCATGGATATTTATTTTATGTATTACAATGAATAAGAAAGTGACAAATAATAGAGAAGTAAAAGATAGATTTTTGAGGTTATTTGATGTGGTTCACAAAGGCTAGTCTAAAAGTCAGGACACCTGGGATCCAGTCCAGACACTGCTATTATATAGCTGCTTGATTTTGGAAAAATCTCTCTAGCCCTCTATTTCCTCATCCATAAAATGAGAGATTTGGCCTGGATGATCTCTAAGGTATCTTCCACCTCTTAAATTCTACAAATCTATATATAGTATTGTAATTGTTATTTCTCCCCTACAAAGCAACATTGGTTTAAAAAAAAAAGGGAAGAAAATACAATCTCTATCACATACTTAAATTTAACTCGATTGGATGCAACCATAAAATAATTCATAAACTATTCCTGCAAACATCATAATGTATTAGTTTGGAGCATTAACATGCCTGTTATTATATCCTGGGTTCCCACAACTCTCCATCTGTTGACAAACTACCACTGCAAGCTATCAGAGCACAACACATTTGAAGGCCTTGGAGGCAGCTGTGAGACATTAATGCCCATTTCACATGTCTAAACTCCATGCTGGATTCCTCTGCAAAGTGACTACTGGGCTATTTCCTTCCAGATGTCTCAGCATGGAGCTGTGTTTGCTTATGTTATTTAAAGAAATTTTCTCCTTTGACAGAGCACCCCTTTAAATCTCTCCAATTGTGTGTAAGTGTGTGAGTGTATGTGTGTGTGTGTGTGTGAGAGAGAAAGAGACAGAGACAGAGACAGAGAAAGAGACAGAGACAGAGAGAGACAGAGAGACAGAGACAGAGAGAAAGAGAGTGAAAGAGAGAAAAGGAAAGAAAAAGGAGAGAAAGAATAAACATAATCATGGGGTACTACCCCCCTTCTCTTCAAAGGGAAAATAAATATGAAGTGATCTAACTTTTTGTTTTGTTTTGCTTTTTGTTTTAATTTTTTTTTTCTTTTTTGGCTAGGCAATGGGGTTAAGTGACTTGCCCAGGGTCACACAGCTAGTAAGTGTAATGTGTCTTTTTGTTTTAGTCTTAAAATTCAGCAGTTGTGAATGACAACCTGGAATTTGAAACCAAGGAACTTAGTTCGCTGATCAGTTTGATCTTTAGCCATAACATTGATTTGCACTTTGGCTAGTTGTTAATTAAACTCGATGCTATGTAAGTGTCCCTTGCCTGTACAACAGGGGATAGGATCCATTTGCCAAGACTGTGAGAAGTTAATCACAACCTGTGAGCAAATGGGACTAGGAAGCCATATTTCCCTTTACATTGGACATCCATGAAGTCGATCATAGGAAAAGAGGAAATATCACATGAGGATTAGACCCTGCAGTCTATCCAACTCAGAGTTCTGATATCAACAAGGGCCCTGCCTCATAGGATATATTGTGCTTAGGTGTGGTTGAAAAACCTTGACAACAATTACCAGAAAACCATCCATGATCTCCCCTGTCACTAATAAGTCCACCTTAGCCCATCCTGAATTGGTGATTTGTTCCTCTCCTGCTCTTTCTGGTATGGTATAGAATTATAGTCATTTGTGCTTGATTTATTTCCCAACCAGGCCCTTAGCTAACTCTATGATCACAGAATCACAGGTTTAGATCTCAAGGGGACTTAAAAAGTCTTTAATCCCACCTGCTCATGTTAGAAAGGAAACTGAAACCCTGAGAAGGGAAGTGATTTGGTCTAGGTCACAGAAACAATAAGCAACGGGCTGAAATTTGAGCCCAAATCTATTGTCCCCAAATTGAGCACACTTTCCAATGAACCAAGCTGTTCTCAAGGGGGTCCTAATATAAATATCATAATACCGCCATTCCTAGGACACAGTAGGCTCTTAATAAATGCTAATTGTCATTAGCTTAAAAGTCCACTATGACTGTGTTTCACCTTTATTTCATAGTGGATTATGACTAGGTTTATAAAGTTAGCTAAACCATTTATAGAGTTAACCAAATAGTTTTTGAATTCACTTAGCTTTTGGGCCTAAGCTAGTTCTTTAGCTAAAGAGTTTCATAATATTATTATATGTCGCCCAATTGCAACATGGTGAGCAAATTATGTTACCCATATCATCATAGAGAGATAATGGACTCAGGAATTCAGAATGCAGATTGAGACTTTTTTAAAATTTATTTTTAGGGTCAATGTGGCAATTAGTTTTGTTTGTGTATTTGCTGCAAGGGGTTTTGTTGTTGTTGTTGTTGTTGTTTTTGTTTTTGTTTTTTGTTTTTTTTTGCTTTGATCATCTTACTTCCACTCCCCACCCCCAAAGGAGAGAGGTAGGTGAGAAGGAGATATAATATATTTTTGTTTCTTGAAAAAAATAAAATTTAATTTAAAAAAAGATTATTACTTCCTGTGGAGAGTATAATCTTTGTTTTGTCATAAACTTTATTCAGGTTTCAAAGAGTACACTCTTCATCCTAGTATTTGGGGATTTTTGTGTCGAGTCTGTGTTCATCCTATTCACTCTGATCATGATTTCATAGGGGGTTGGAGCATTTGGAAAATGATCCTTATCCTTTGGGGATAGAAATACTGTTCAAAAGTTACTCCTCAGTTGTGCCTCTGCCTCTTCAGCCTCAAGGGAATGTAGCTGGCCTGCAGCAATTTGGGCTTAGATCAGACAGTCAATAAGCATTTCTTAAAGCATTTATTAAACGCTTACTATGTGCCAAGCACTGGTAGACCAGATTCTTTCTGTGGAAAATCACATTTATTCCAAGATTCAAGATTTATAAATTCCAAAGCAGCAAGAGACAACAGGAAGCTGTCCATCACTCAACTCAGCCAACCTCTCATGTTCAACAGCAAATTCAAAATATCCGCTGAATATTTACAATGTTTAGCAACTATTGCAGCAACCAAGTTTGGGTAAATCATAGTCCCTACTCACATGAAACTTATAATCTGCTAAGGAGATAAAGCACATAAGCAGGTAACTACTCTAGACAATCATCCATGATAAGTACACCAGAGAGGCACAAACCGAGCATGATGTGAGATACAAGAAGAGAGAGTTTTCACTGAGTAGAGAGAGGAAGCAGGCTGGTCAGAGGAAGGAAATAAAAAATAAATCTTTATGGAGGAGGTGACATTGGAGCTGAGCTTATATGAAGTGCAGGAATTCAACAGCTGGGGTAGAAGTATGGAATAGGTATGTAGGGAAGAGTGTAAGCAAAGCCAGAGAGGCAGGAAAATGGAAAGCTTCTGCAGTGCAAGGATTGTGAACAAAAGCCTGGGGTCTCAATGACCCCAGTATTACCAATGAAAGTGACAATAAATCTGTAACCTCAAAGCATTTTACAGTAGGATGCTTGAGTCTTTGTGACATTATCTCAAATGAGATAAAATCCATAAATTTAGTACAGTGCCTGGCATAGAATAGGTACTTCATAAATACTTGTTCCCTTGCACCTCTTCCCTGCCTTGTGCAGTCTTAGAGCATTTACTTCATTCTGTTAAAGAAGTCTATCACTATTAAAATATAATTTATTGGTAATACCATGAGTTCCAAAAGTCTTAGTGCAGTTTTAAGCTATTTAAGATTAAAACTGCACTGAGATTTTAGAACACCCTGCATAGTATGCAAATATGTTGATACATAGTGTATTTTATACTAATATAAGTAGTTAACATTTCTGAAACCATAAGCAGGCCATCTCAGGGCAAAAACAAAAACAAAACAAAACAAAACAAAATAAAAAACAAAAACAAAATCTAAAGGACAGCAACAGGTCTTTAATTTGCTTTACTTTATTTGTACTCTTTAAGAAACATTAACAGTCAAATTGAATAATTAATCTATTATAAACATAATCATGCATTCTTCCCCACCTAAAAACAAGGACTTTATATGGCATTAATCAAATGGGGAAACTATGTATGCATGTATGCATATGTGTATACATATATATTCATATACACATATGTGTTTATACACACACATTGTTTCGGGAACATCCAAGACTTTCTTATAACTCACATATTTTCCATGGAGTTGGATTTATTTGGAGTATCTGTAACAGTTGAGTAACAGCTCAACTGTTTACAACTTGCACAATCATGGGGAAATTTAGTCCTCTGTCCCTTACTTTTTTAAAGCATAGAATGAGGTTAGATGATCTCTAAGGTTCGTTTCAAATTCTAATTCCTATGATTCTGTGTCTTCTTCCTCCTGGAATGGAAAGGTCCTCATTCATATACAAGCATTCAAGAAAGAATCATATAATAACTCCCACAAACACATTGCAATTAATCCCAGTTTCTCTTCCAAAAGAAGCTGCCAACTCCCTATCTCTTCAGATACAGTGTCATAGATTTAAAAAAAAAATTGGAACTGGCATTTATAAAAGATTATAAAGGAATTTAAATGCAATACCTCATTGAAGTCCCATAGGAGCTTAGCAAGGCAGGTGCTATAGGTGTTTTGATCTCCATTTTACAGGTGAGGAAACTGAGACTCATAGAGACCCAGTAATTTGCTTGTCATTTAGCTATCATCAAAGGCAGAATTTTAACTTAGTTCTATTCCAGCAACATACACCATTCCATGCTGATTCTTACTACTTAACTCCTATTGTGTAGAAGAACCATGAATTATATGCATTAGGAAATCAAAGGCATTTTCAATAAAATTGGTAAAAATGTGATAAAATACTTTCATGTTTCATACTATATTCTCTTTGTTGTGTTTTTTTAAGATTATCTAGTATCACAGAACTATAGATTTCAGAGCTAAAAGATATCATCTGACCTACTCATTTTACCTATGAAGAAACTGAGGCCCAGAAAGATGAAGCAACTTTCCTGGGGTCACATAAATATTTAGCAGCCAAGTTGGGAGTGAGTATAGCTCTGAGTTTGCCTATCTGTTCCCTGATATTTTGCAGCTGTCCATAGCTAGGGCACATGGCTTAAGGATTTAGTGAAGCACAACTTCAAAGTATTTCCTCTAACCTTCCCTTTGGCTTGCTTCAGGGATTCCTTTTCAGCTCAATTGAGGGACTCCATTTCAGCTTGCTTTCGATATCGTGCTGTCATCCATTCTTTTGCACATGTCCAGCCCAGTGGGGTGGTGTTCTGATGAGCATTTCTTCAATGCAGGGAGACTGGCTACACTCCAGGAATGGGTTGTTGGTAATCTTATCCTGACATGATATTCAGGAGGTCTCAGAAACATTCTCAGGAACACTAACTGCACAGCTGGGGTGGGAGCTGAAGGGATAGAAGTGTGTCTAATAAACCTTTGATGCAAAGGAAAGAATGAGCATCTTCATTTGTATCCAACATTCTTTAGACCCCTGAACTTGGAGTTTATCCAGGGAGGCCAACTAAAAATCTTTGTGTTTTTAATTTTTTTTTTCTTTTCCTGCCAGGACTGAAAGCTAAGTAGGGTGGACAGCTCCTTGGGAGATGCGGTGTCAGTAGATGGATAGTTTGATTGCTAGTATTGGTTTCTGAAACTCTTTTTTTTACTATCTACTCTACTTCGATTCATTAGATGATTTCCAGTTTTGCATTTTGTGATACCAGTGTGGCTTAGTAGACAAGAGATCTATGATAAAAATCTGTCCCAGAAATCTCAGTGCAAGTGGAGGAGGGTATCTTCTGGGGGCAGTGACACAAAACACAGGAAAATAATACCCAAGCTGAGATCTTTGACCTGCAGACCTAAGTGAAAGTTTGTTTCCTATTAATTTGATTATCTTTTCCTTCACTTGTTCATTTTATTCCTGAATCTCTCCCCAAAGTTGATGAATATTTATTAATCTAGCACTGTAATCATTTACTTGAAGCTCTGCAGTTACTTTCAACCCCAACCCTCCACCCCTTATTCTGGGAGTATACTTTATCCTCTTCATCACTAATTCAATGTGACTGCCATCAAGATCTCTTCTTAAGAATTCTCTACCTAAAGAAATCCTTCCAACCTCAGCCCTGAACACTACATAATGTTTCAGAGTTCAAATCACCCTTAGACAAGAGCAACCATAACAATAGCCATATTTGAATAATAGTTCTCATTTCTTTGAAATCTTACCATTTACAGAGCACATTGGAAGTTATGTTTTATATGCACTTTCAAAAAATTTATTGATGTATTTTCACTTTCATTTGCAAATGTATATATTCCCCCTACCTCTAAATAGAAAACCATTCTGTGCAATACAAATACCAAAAAGAAAAAGAAAAGTTCATAAAAACTAGTGAAGACACTAAGAGTGAGATAGTATGTAATGTTTCTTTCTACAAAGAAAGGAGGAAAAGATGTACATTTTCTAACTGTATTCCAAGAATTGCATATGCTATTTTCACAGTCTCACCTCACTCTGCATCAGGTCAGGTAAGTTTTCCCATGCTTTTCTGCATTTGTAAGATTCATCATTTCTTATATAACAGTGATATTGAATTACAACCTAAAAAGCACTTCACAAGACAAAGTCACAGTCTCATCTCACTTCAGTTCTTTGAGATAGGAAGGACAGGTATGGGTATCTTGATTTTACAGAGGAAGAAGCTCACATGTGGGAGTAGGGATTTCCATAGAAGTTTCAAAGCTACAAAGTAATAGACCTAAGACTCCAATCTATCTAACCTATGTTTGGATGTTAAATTTGACTCCTTTCCAGCTTTTTTTTTTAACATATTTTTATAAATATTTTTTCTCCCTACTACTCCTCATCAGGGTTTGCTTTTAAAGCAAATCTCCTTAATAATTAACTACCTAAATAATACTTGAATAATTAAATAACAATTAAAATAAATCCCCTTAAGAAAAGGATTTGTTCTCTTAAATTTGGATTCAGTCAAAAGGTAGCACTTGAGGACCTAGAGAGCCATATGTGGCCTCGAGGCCGCAGGTTCCCCACCCTTGGTAATATCCTCTGAGGCAGACAGTTCTGTTTTCTGTTTGTTTTTCACTGCCTCAGTACCTATTTCAGGATTCTACATATATCCAGAGTTCAATGAAACTACTGGTTACCTAAGCCAAAAAAAAAAAGTACCATAACCAAGAGTAAGAAAAAGAAGGAGATCTCTTTCTCCATTGCTGAACAACTAGAGCTTTGGGATTTAAAAGAGATGTCTGAGAGAAGCTCAGCGTGTGCATGAGTGTGTGTGTGTGTGTGTGTGTGTGTGTGTGTGTGTGTGTGTGTATGTTTCTGTTACTTATTCTGTTACAGAAGCATGGACAACAACACCCTTTTTGATGAGTGTGGAGACCACTGAGGCTCTTCTACATTATTCAGTCCAGCCCCAGTGGCTTCTGAGAGGAAAATAAATAACTCCAGTGAGGCTTCACTGGTCTGCATCTCTTGCACAAGCATGAAGAATTTCTTTACTGTCAAGCTTGTGGACGGCAGTGAAATCCCTGTTCCAAGCCCTATTGCTCACTATGGCCCTTAAGATATGGCTTGGCACACTGAGCGCTAGTCATTTCTGAACCAACCACCTTCTCTTCTTTACGGTCCTGGAGCTCAGGCAGGAACAATAGATGGAATTCTATGTCTATCTACCAACAATGATTACAGTAGGTTGAAAGAATGGGATAAAAGCAGCTCTGACGTGGTTTACCTCTACTTCTACTGACAAACCTCCCTTCTTTGTGTTAGTAGGACATTTATTCTGCATTCTGTTTGTAGGAGAAGAAGTGGGTTTCAGGGATTTGTCAGCATTTAAAACAAACAGACAAAAAAGCAACTATAGATCCTTATCGTTTAAAAGGATTTCAAAAGTTACTTATCCTTATTCACTACCTGGGCTATGAATCTTCATTTGCAATATCACTCCACTTGAAAACATCAGGTGACAGTGAACTCACTACTCACCTAAGCATCTAATTTCATATTTGGAAAACTCCAATTCTTAGGAAATTTCTCCTTATAAATAGCCAAATTCAGTCTTCCTGAAGAAAAAAAAAAAAAATATATATATATATATATATATATATATTTTATATCCATTGTTCTTAGTCTGGGCCTTTAGGGCTTCACAGAACATGTCTAATTTTTCTTCAATTTCTTATCCTTTCAGATATATGAAGACTGTCACCATGTCAACCCTATCTTCTCTTTCTTCGGGCTAAACTTGTCTAATTCATTCAACCAACCCTTTCATGATGACATGACTCTTAGTCCACTCACTATCTTACTCATGTGTAGTGAAGATTCAGTAGTATAATATACATTCTTTTCCCTTAGGGAACTTAATATCATGTTGGTAATTCACAATCTATACATAAGAAAGGAGAATAGGATATGCTTATCATAAGTGTCAATGTATATGCTCTCTCTAAGAAACACTGCTTGAATTTCTACACATGATCTATTAAAAGCATTCCTTTATTTTCTTTGAAGTGCTTTGGTTTTCCCAGCTTTCCCTACAAAATTTGTTAGAGGCTAATGATATTTTTACTTTGGGATCTTTTTTGCAGTAAATAATAGGACACTTTGCAAGTTTCTGCAAGTCAGGAAAAGACAACCAGCACAATGGTAATGGAATCAGATGCTAGACACATCTTGAGAGACAACAAGAATGGACTAAATCTAATTAGATTAAATTTAATAAGAATAAATAAATGGGGATAAAAATCAAGTTTTATATTTGGCATCAAAAAACAGATTTCATAAATATAAAAAATAGGAGGCATGATTAGGGAAATTTTTGTCTCAAAACAATCTGTAAGTTTTCATTCACTTTAAGCTCAGTTGGAGTCAAATGTGTGATATAACAGTAAAAAAAAAATTAATGCAATATTCAAAGGGTTAAAATGTAGAAAGGGGATTGGCCTTGTTCTGCTTGGCCCCAGAGAGTATGGGGAAAAAAGAAGATGCCTTGAAGAGAAATAGCAAAGAAATAAATTTTGATTTGTATAAAGAGGGTAAGGAACTATCTAACAATTAGAATGATCTAAAAGTATCATGATGGAATTTCTTCTCCCTCCCAATGTAAGGTCTTCAAGCAAAAACTGGATGGCCAACTGTTTGGTAGTTTTAAAAGAGATTATTTTGGGGGTATGGGTTGAACTACATTACGTGGCCTCTGAGATCTTCCAACCCTGACATTCTGTGATTCTGTAAATAAACAGATAACATAGAAGAAGATTTCATGAGGAATGTTAAATACATGGATTTTAAGAAAACATCTAGCTCAACATAAACATTCATTAAATCTGAGAAAAGAGAGAGAGAGAGAGAGAGAGAGAGAGATTCTGGGAGAAAGAGAGAGAGAAGAGACAAGAGAGAGAAGAGTTAAGAGAAGAGATGTAAAGGGGGGGAGAGGGTATAGAAGAGGGGAAGATAGATGGGAAAGAGAAAGAGAGAGAGAAACAGAGAGAAAGATTGCTGCTTATTCTTGATCACAGGGAAGGAAGGAGGAGGCAAAGAGTAGCTACTATACATGTTGCTTTGTTCTCTAGGAAAATACCTTTCCCACTGCACACTAACTCCTCTACTCACTTAAAGTGTAGTCCTTCTTTGTAATAAATATTCATACGTTTTCCTTTTCTGAAAACATATTTCCTTCTGCATCTCTAGTTCATTGTTTCTTTGCAAAGATGTGGGAAGCATGCTTAATTGATATCCCCATGTTTTTAAGGAACAAGTTAATTTTGAATCAAGAGGGTCCTTTACTCTTCATAAAAATCCACTTCCCCAATCTGGCACATGATTTTAGGGGATTAAGCAGGAAGGTTTTTAACATTTTATGTTCAAAATAAGTAGAATAAACATTAAATGTCTTTGGATTTAGGAGTTTGGAAGATAGATCATTCACTGTAGTTTGCAAGAGAGAAAGGAATTTTCACAGATAAGAAAGGATTTATGCTCTACTTTGAAAGAAAATAATTTAGATTATCAGAATATAGGAGTAAGATTCTAGGCAGGGATAATTGGATGAGCAAATAGCTAGAATATATTCAAACTCATTCAATAGACCAGTTTGCATAGATGGGCAGGTTCAGGTAGAGGAGCAGTTGGATATAAAGTACAGGAGAAATTCAACTTCAGGCCATAGAGTTTGTTCAGTAGAAGATGGGAATCACTGGAAGGTTGTATGTACATAAATTTAATGTTTACAAAAGGTATTTAATATGTAATATGATTTAATGTGCATAAAACATAAACATAGAGAAACTAATTTGGCTCTGATGTACAGGTTGGATCAGAAAAGAAACCTAGGACAATGAAGGAATCATTTCTGCTAAAATTCTGGAATGTCATATTAAATGGGATGGTTCGAGAAAGTAAAAAGGTGAATGAACCAGCACAGGTTCATTATGAATTCATGCCAAACTAATATCATTTTTCAAAACAGTTAACACACTTATAGACCTGGATATATAATGGTCATTCTACAACTGAATTTCTTCAAGAAAATTAACAGAATGTCTCTTTATATCCTTAGGGATAGGGCAGAGAGTTGTACATTGAATGATAATATACTTAGGTGGTTTTGTAACTAATTAAAATCTCATATCTTAAAAGTGTTAATTAATGACTTTAAGAATATCTCTAATGGAGAGCTCTAGCCCTTTGTCCTTGGTCTTATTTCATTCAAAATGTTTATCAACAACTTGAATAAAATCATATATAGAATGTGTATTTTTTTTTAATGTTCTTGAAGCTAGGAGGTACAACAAATACATTGGATGACAGAATATAGATCCAAAAGAATCTTGACAGGTTGGACTTAAGTCAACTAGATGTCAATAGAGATAAATGTCATATTCTCCATTTGGGTTCAAAATGTCAACTTCACAAGTTTAGGATGGAAGAGAAATGGTTGGAAAAAAATATATGTGAAAAAAAAGGATTTTGAGGACTTAATGAACTTCAAGTTCAATATGTCAGCAGGATGACATGACATCCAAACATATTAATATGATCTCAGTCTGCATTAATAGAAGCATAGGTCTCCAGAACAAAGAATGAGACAGAGAATCTTGCAGTACTCAGCACTGGTGACCCAATTTGAGGTGTTTTGTTCAATTCTGTGGACCACATTTTTGAAAGTTCATTATAAGCTGCACCAAAACCACAGGAAGGCACAATCAGGAATAGGGAATTGAATCTATGCCAGAAAAGATTGTGGAAAAAAAAAAGATATAGGGATGTTGAGTCTACAGAAGAGAAGAGTGAAGTGGGACTTAGTGATGAAATATGATTGCCTTCCTCAAATAAGTTAAGGGTTAATCTATGGAAAAGGGATTAGTTTTCTTTACAAGGCCCCAGAAGGAAAAAACTAAAAGTAACTGTGTGACAGTTGCAGGATCATGGGTTTCAACTGAGAATAAGGAAGATTTCTTGAAAGTAAGAACGGTCCTCAAATTGAATAGATTCCTCCAGGAGGGATTGAATTCCCAATGACTAGAGGTTGAATGCAGTTTGTTAACTGCAGATTGGGAAATTTTTTTGAAGCAGATTCTTACAAGTGATGGGGAATAAAATGGTTGAGGTATTACTCTACCCTGTTACATCAAAATATGTCTGTCCTTTGTTTCTTCTATGGCTCTTGCTCTCTAGAGTGAAAAGAGGATGGTCCAGTAAACTCAGCTCTGATTTTTTATTTATTTACTAATATGTTCCTTCTCCCTGAGAACCATGCCTTTCTTCATTAAAACAACAACAATAACAGCAAAAATAAAATAAAAAAACAAAAGAAAAACATGTGTCTCCAAAAGGCTTGTGATGACTAACACCAATATTTAGATTTTTAGACCCTTACATAAGCTGGTGAAGGAGTTTTTGAGTCCTTTCTTCTGCCTACCTGAAGGGCTGATCGCATAGCCACATACCATAGATCACCTACACACAAACGTCAGGGACGACATGTACATCTGAGGGGCCCAATATGTTGTTGCACTTGCTTTGGCATTTTTTCTGTTGCTTTAAAATGTCTCCTTTGTTATGATGTATAATGATGAAAGAGTACAACTCCCATCACTGAATCTGTTTTATCAGCTTCTCTGAATTCTTTGTTTGGCTCTAAAATGAGAGGGTACAAAGGCCCATTGCTCTACACTCCTTTCAAACTGTTCTGTTGGCTCCAAGTTTATTATGAAAATTCTAGGCTAACAATAACAGTGAGAAAAGAATGGTGCTCCTACAAAAGCCAGGTCTGGCTGAATTGATAGGGGAAATATATGGGCCTCACAATACACAGCACGAGAGCAGGAGCTGTACAGATGACTGATAAGAAAAGATCTTGTTCTCAAAAGATGTGCGCACAGCATTCAGCTCCACACACCACCAGAACAGTCACAAGCACAGCCAGGAATCTCCATATCAGGAGACTCCTGTCGGACCATTCCCTTTTCCCTGCTTGGAGCAGGCTTTGAGAAAACTCATTCTATAACTTCACAAAAGTAACTTCAGTCCTCTTGGCTATCTTTCATTGATAGTTAAAACTCTGAGGGTATCCTCAAGCTCTTTCATGATTTTGTTGTGTTCTCAAGGTAGAAGGAATTTTTCTGTGAACCAGAGGACCCTCCCAGTTCCCCATAGACCAAGGAGTCAAAATGCAGCTGGAACCATTAGCCAAAGCCCTCAGCTAGAGGTTAATAGGAGAGCTCTGGATCAACTTGATCCTGTAGGGGGAAAGTGGGGAAGGTAAATAGAGCAAAAAAGAAAGAAGCAAGGAAAGGAAACCATGAGAAGACAAGGAGAGGAAAAAGGAGGGAGGAGAGGAAGAAGAGAGAGGAGAGGGAGAGAGACAGATATAGACACAGATAGAGGTTATGACAGAAATCAATAATTCTTGAAAGCAGAAACTAAAATCAAAAAACTGTAACAACAGACAGCAGTGACAACACAAAGCCATGGTAGTAAAGGCAGTCCCTAGAATGAATTGGTTCTAAATTTAACTGCCATCATGTCCAAGCCTGATAGACCCAGGGAAGGACCTGCACCAAATAAAGAGGCTGAGATATTTAAAGAAAGGGACCCTGCCTGGCATTTAAGAAACCTGTGCCCTGGCCTTGCTCCTCCTCATTTCCTCCTTCACTTCATTCTTAGTATATCAGTAATAGAAGATGTTTTATGTAATACAAGATTATGAATGAAGGACCTAAAACAAACAAAAAGAGTAGGAGAGATTTAGGTTAGGCAAAAGAAAGGCAGGATTGATGGTAATAATAACTAACACTATTCCACATTTATATAATACAAAGTTTTTCAAAGCACTTTTAGTAGATGTAGATAGGTAGGTGGATAGATAGATAATCTCATTTGGTTTAAAAAATTAGTTAGAACATGGGATAGGTGATTGAGTAGACTGAGGAGTCCTTTTCCATAGTATGATTGAGTAGGAAGGGCAATGTACTTGGAGAAAAGAGAATTCTAGGTTTGGTTGCTGTTTCTGACCCTTATTAGCTGTATGGTCCTCTGTAGTCACTAAATCGTTTTGTGCCTCAGTTTAAAATGAGCTAATATATGTAGAGAAGGAAATACAAATTTTTTAAAGACCTACTATACACTAAGACACTGTGCTAAGCACTTTACAAATATTATTTCATTTGCAACAACAGATCTGTGAAGTAAGTGCTATTATCCTCATTTTACAATTGAGGAAATAGAGGTGAACAGAGGTTAAATGATTTATCTCAGGTCACCTAACAAGTAAGTGTCTGAGGCCATATTTAAACTCATGTCTTTTCAACTCCAGGCCTAGCATTTCATCCATTGAACCACCAGCTGCCCTACCTAACTCCCAGGGAAGCATCCTGCAAACTTACATATACTCTATAGAATGATGTGTTATAAAAAAGACCTCACACAAGAAGTAAAAGCATCTCTTCAGAAGTGTCTGGGGTAATCTCTGCTTGAAGTCAGGGAGAGGTTCCAATCACCTCTAACTGACCAGATTCATTATTTACAAGTTTAACTGAAGCAATAAAGTTACAGAGTCAATGTCTCTCCAATTTTAGTAAGTCTTTCCATGTTTATTTCTTAAAGTAGGTGTGCTAATACAAGAAGATGGGGGCATTTTGCATTCCATGTCAGTAGAAATCCTTGAGTTCAGTGGGTTCCAGGACCTGGTACGGAGCTGACTTAGGATTTCACAGTTCCTGTCTCATAGCAGAGCCAGAGGAATACCAAAAGCTCCAGAAAAGCAGCTGGGCCACAGTGTACAAATGTGCATTTCATGTGCAGCTTCCTTTGTGGTGTTAATTAAAGGAAAGACAGGGAAGAAGAAACAGTCTCAGATGAAGGGAAGAGATAGGGTAGGCTTGGCAGTGGGGCAGCAGTTAGTAAAGCAGGGACAGAAAAGAGTTCTGTTTGGATGCAGTTCATTGATTCCATCTCTGATCATCCATGTCATGCGATTTGCTTGAACAACTGCTATGGAAACCTGGAGATGAAGGTGGGTCAGAGAGTGCAGTTCAGTCCAGATTTGGCAGGAAAAGTCAGAATAAACCTATCACAGTTCATGACTGAGTCTCTGTAGTGTCATTTCATATTGTAATTTCAAAAGAGAAGATGGAGAAGGGAAGGGATAACTGGAAAAGACCTAGTAGATATTGATCTAAAGGGACCTGGTTTGCTTAAAGTGAAGAATCTGGAGGCATAGACCTGAGTTCAAATCTAGATTCTGCCACTGTCTGTGTGTGTGACATTAAGCAAGTAAATAAGTCTCTACCTCAGTTTTCACCCCCCTCTAAAATGAGAGGGTTGGGCTCTAAACCCAGCAAAACTCCTCTATTGAAAATGTTCAACAAAATGAATAAAAATATAACACAAGATATGATATTAAAATATCATTTTCTAAGTCAATGGTGTACCACAGGAATCTATTTCTATTTGAATTTGACACCACTGGATTAGATAACTTTCAAGGTGACATCCAGCTCTAAAACTATGACCCTTTGACCCTTCCTCAGTAGTACCCTCTCTGGTGTCTCATGCCTTGCAGCAACCATGCTCTCAGTTTCCTATTATTCCCACCTGGCCTCTCTTTCAAATAGCTATCATCAAAGCAGTATCAAGACGTATTCAATTTAGCAAAGCCTTATTGAACATTTCATTTGCACAATAGCTCTGTGAAGTAAGCACTATTATCCCCATTTTACAGGTGCTGGGAAGACGAGCACCTCTGGTATTAGTGCTTGGCAACCTCGTTTCAGGACTGCTCATCTATCTTTGATATCCTGTCACTTGACTCTCACCTGTGACTCCAAGAAGTTGTAGCATGCACAATGACCACACCCTTTTAAACCATCTTGGCAGACAGGCTAAACTAGTTTGGGGACAAATGACAGGTATCAGACATGTCGGTGAATTAGGGGGTGTACTCCAAGCATGTGAAGACAGACTTTCCCAGCAGAATGGGTGGATGATAACAATTTCTTCCAAAGCAGGCAGTGTGGATTGCTTAGAGCTTGATCAGGCATCTAAGAAACAAATGTCATCCACTGTATCCTGGGCCATCACCAGTCATCTTGACTTTTGTCCTACCACTGGACTTTGTTGACTAAGGAAGAAAGAGTGAGGCTGACTTTGAACAACTTTGTCTCACTTAAATCCAATTCACATGCAAGTCAAGACATCATCTGTGATGTTATTATTCCTCTTCAAAAATGAAGGCTGAACAGCAACATTGAGTGTCTATTCCACGCCAGGCTCTATGTTGAGCAAGATGGTAGGTAAAAAGGTAACAAAGTAGCCGATCTCTTCAAGGAGCTTATAATCTAGTAAGAAAAATTAGACATGTACTATAATACAAGCATCCAGTCCCTCATCATATAGAATCATGGGATTTGGACTTTGAAGCTATAGAGCTCAAATAATCCTCTTTCCTTCCATTTCAGAGTAAGAAATTGAACTTCAGAGAGGGTGGTGACTTGTTCAAGTTCACACAAGTAATAATGGATCTGGGATTCCAGCTCAGGTTCTCTGGCTTCAAGTCCAGTGCTCCTACCACACCACCACAGCTGTCTCTCCTACACAATGACTTCTCATCTCAGTATGGTCTTTTAATTGGTGTTCCAGATCTTTTGAGTCCACAACTCCATCCTTTACACAAATGTCAAAGTAACGTTCCTAATATGCAGGTCTGATCATAGCACGCACACACCCTACTTCACCCCAATAGAAATTGCCTAATGGATAAAATGGAAATTCCTTATTATGGCATTTAATGTGTTCTAACTCAACCTACCTTTCCAGTCTTATTTAACACTGCTCCTCCTTGCTGACTGTATTCTATATTCATACTCTTCCTTCATCTCTCGCTACCTTCTTCCACTTCTATGCCTTTGTCCATACAGCTCCCCCATGCCTAAGAGAGAATTCTCTATGCCCCACTTACTAACATCCTTCCTCTTTTCTAAAGTGTAATTCAGGTTCTACTACTTTGAAACCTTCCCTGATCTCACTAGATGGATGTCACTATATTTTTCTTGAATGACTCAGACTACTATATTTGACCTCTCTTACCAATGGATCATTTCTAATGTACAGAAATAATTAAGAACATGTGGTTAATCAGGGGACCCCAATCCACTGAGTCCCTGGGTCACTTGATCAAATCATAAGATGTAAAGGGTCTAAAACAGAGACAGTTGTATATAAGAACATACCCCTTCAATACTTTGAGGGACAGAATTTGCACCTTGTAAAGGTGCTGCTTTTAGACTTTGATTAGTTCATTTGCACCTTTTAAGGGTGGCAAGTCTTGAATGGTCCACCTGCATGTGAACAGTGCAGGAGAATTGGCAAAGACAATAAGCATCTTTCTCCACATTCACAGATGTGGGTGAATAGCAGAGAAGGACAATTTAAAAGTAGAAGACAATCAGCTTGAAATAAAAGTGTTCACACTTCATGTTTTCAAGGTAAAGTCACTGGTAGGCACAAGTTAGCTGTATGGACATCTTAGCTGTATGTACATAAAGAATACATTGGAACTGGGGGTAGCCATCCTTAAGGAGACAAGCTCTACAAGTGTGAGCAGAGTAAGATAGCATCCAGGGTGCTGCTGCACTGGAATAATCAGAGTCAGAAAGGACTTCTGAGGTAGCCCATTCCAGTTCTCTTATTTTAAAAAAGGAAGGAAAACAAAGTTCAGATGTCTGTTCAAAGAAGTTAGGCTGGACCAATGTCACACAGGGAGTAAGCAGCAAAATTAAGGTTCCCACACAGATCCTCTGACTGCAATAATAAGTGTGTTACCCACTGTACTAAAAAGTAAGCTTCTTGATGGCATGACCATTGCAGTTTATTTTTTTTTAAACTTTATAACCCCCCAACAACTTTCACTTTTTTTCTGACTAGACTTTTTATTTAATCGGTATAAGGAACTTAATATAATGTAAACTCCCTCCACCAGTAAAGATATATACTCCATATGCACTGTGCATATTAAGAAATATCTGTAAAATGTATTGTCACTTAATTGAAAAGCAAAGGGACTATAATGAATTAAAAAAAATATGGATTGTTATAGAAGAGATATAAACAAACTGCTATGTTCATTTGCAGCTGGGGAACATTTCCAGGTGGGATGGAGATTGAACATAGCGTCATGGAGAGAGTCATATTTGAACTGAGCCTGAAATTTGGGGCACAATTCCAAGCAAGTTAAGATTTGGAAAAGGTCGTTTGAATATCATAAGCAAAGGCAATAAGTAGTAAAATCCAGAATGTTGATTTAGATAACAAGTAGAGCATTTTGGCTGAAATGGAGGGGTATGATGGGAAAAGAATGCTAGGAGAAAAACCAGGAAAGGTAGGTTTGAGCCCCAAAGAAACAAAGTCTTACGTGCTATTCTGAGGACTTTAGACTTTATTTTGTAGGCTGTGGGTAGTCACTATTAGGAAAATCGATTTGACAGATCAGAGAATTGATTGCCTGAAAAGTGGGCATTAAAACCATCCAATCTGGAACTGACCAAGGGTGTTGGCAATGTCTTAAGGAGGGCATGGATGTGGAAAATGACAAGGAAGCTAAATTAAAAGGACCATAGCAATGGCTTAGATTTTTAGAGTGGAGAAAGTAGAGATTGGTAGCATATCATTACAAGAGACAGCTAAGAGACGGAATATAGAGGTGAAATGAATGTGTCCTCCTAAAGTGGTGACTTTGCAATGTGATTTTCATTACATTAGGAGATTATGGGATGCCCAAAGCTTTCAAATCAAAGGGAAGGCATGACTAATAGTAGAAAGATCAGCTTTATGAAACCTAAGTGATGGAGATGGTATTTACATCAGTGGAGGGAAGGGTGAGAACCCCATGATAATTGTCACTTCATGTAAGCAACCATTTATGACCTCTATGCTTGGGGCCAGCCCTGATCCTGATCTGTTTAGGTTCCCAGTAACTAGACCTCAAACACCTTATGGTCTAGATAATGACACATATGTGTAACAATAGTTGGATGAGGATAAGACCACACTTTCTAGAACGCTGTGCGTCAGGCACGAGACAATATATTTAGGACTCACAATTCCTATAAGGCTATATACTCTAAAAGATGGCCCCATTGCAGGTAGACTGAGACTTCAGGTCCTATAAGGGGCTGTGCCTCCATATTGGGCAGACAAGGGTCACAGTGTGATGATGGAGAAGAAAGACGAGATCCATATGAAAAAGACAGTCATGGCAAGACCCAAGGCAAAGCAGGGGCAAGCAAAACTTATTTTCTGCCTGCTGATACAAAGTTGAGAACTGAGGCAGTGGAAGGGCTTCCTACTTTGACTGAGAGGGCCATTATCCATGAGATTTACCAAGCAGAGATGCAGATCTGTATAGACAAATCCCAATTTCACCCTGTCCATGCAAAACACACCCTGCCATACTCTCTCTCACACTGAAGCACGAGTCTCAAAGGAAACTGCTTTCCAATGTATTATTTGTTCAGGCATGAGAACCTAATCCTGAGGCTATGGGTGGTGAGATTGTTTTCTTTGTTTATTAATAATTTAGTGTAAATATTTTACTTTTTAATGCATGTTCTTTTAGCAATTTGCTCGCCTGGTACAAACTGGGTTTAGATGACCTTAGATGATTTCAGCTTATTTGGAATGGGGTATGAAAACCAGAAAAGTACACACACCAGTCACATGCCTCACTTCTATTCGTTTATCTATAAGATATAAAATTGAGCAAAACTCAAACAGTAGACCATTGTAGACAGTAGAGTTTACAGGTCACATGCAAAAACATAGCATATAACATTATATTTTATTTTAGACCTCACTAAGCCTTCCAGTGGGCTTCCTGCATTTCAGTTTTCTCTTCTGATATACACATATACACAGATATATATATATATGAATATGTGAATATATACATAATATGCATACACAGGCATATATATGTATACATATGTATGTGTTCACATGAAACAAGGGAATTAGATATAATGATGTTTAAAAATCCTTTCATCTCTGAATCTAGGACCCTATGATAACTGGAAAGAATGAAGTTAAGGGGGCAGCTAGGTGGCGCAGTGGATAGAGCACCGACCCTGAAGTCAGGAGGACCTGAGTTCAAATCTGACCTCAGACCAAACACTTGACACTTACTAGCTGTGTGACCCTGGGCAAGTCACCTAACCCCAATTGCCAAAAAAATAAAATAAAAATAAAGTTGACATGAAATGAAGATGTCCAGACCATTTATGGTAAAAGGAAAGGTGAAAGACTTGGTCTACTGAGACCTAAAGTCAAACTAAGAGTAAGAAGTGGCAGAGCCAGAATTTGAACACATTACTTCTGACTCCATTTTTATCATAGATCATTTTTATCATAGATCATGAAATCATTGTTCTAGAGCATAAAGGGTTCTTATAGGTCGAGTATAATACTATCATTTTAGAAATTAGTAAAATGAGGCTTAAGAAAATGGTTTGCTGAAATCATATAGGCAGTGTCAGAATTACTATTTGAACTCAGAATGTCTGAATCCAAATTCATCACTCTTTCACAGACACAGATGTCTGAGTTTTCTAATGTGTGGACTCTATGAGATAGATTATCTATAATTACATTGGCATTCTTTGAGTGGAAATACCATATGGAACTTAGATTGGGCTTAGATTCCCCATCATGAATTTCCTGGTTGCATCCAAATTTGATCAGACTATGTCAATGTACTGTTGTCCTTCCATTTTCACAACTGAGCTCCCTACAAAATCTTAATATGTTATCAGTGACAATCCCCCTCAAAGCCAAGAATTCTAATTTATGGACTGGATAATGAGACTTACAGCAAGTGGTTCCTCTGCCACAAAATGCAGTAGAATTCTGGTGTTCATCCTTCTTCTGGAATAAAGCTGTTCCCAGGTCCACTAGGCTGGTGTCCATAGTAATTTAAATGACTTGCTTAGATTTGTAAAAGTCAATACTGGTGCATCTATGAGTCAGATAGCCAAGTTTTTTAACATTCTGTTTACATTTTTCAAACCAACACCTCCAAATTGTACCTGAGATTGTGGGCCTGATGAGGATCATTGACTTCAATTTCCCTTTTCCCTGTTGCTTTTCAGTGTTCTCAACCAAATGGCTCTGAATGAGTCATATTAAGAGGCTTTTCAATAATGCAATTGTTCTTCATAATTTTCTGATGGTAGCCATGGAACCCTAGGGCATCTTCAGCTCCCAGGATGCTCACTCTGCAGGGAAGTAATGTGGCCATTTACTTGATAGAGGTTCTGGAAAACTAGTACAGATTTAAACCAGAAATTTCTGGTTTAGGTCTTAGCATATTCAGGTTTTGTTTTCTAATCTTGTGCTCTTCAAACTTTCTTCAAAATATATCACTCAGATATCTTAACACCTTCTACAAGGTCTCATTCCTAATTCTCTCTCTCTCTGTGTCTCTTTATCTTTCTCTTCTTCAAAATAGTAGTGGGTGGAAGCTATAGAAATTCCTTGGAAGGTATTCTCTAATTCCTAGAATCCTCACTCTCCCTCACTCCACAAAGCTTAGATGCAAAATCTCATTGATTAAGTCTTCAAAGCATCTTTCAATTTGTCCTCTTTTCTCTATTCACACAGCTACCACCTTAGTTCATGCCTTTATCACCTCATTTCTGAACTACTGTAATAGCCTACTGACTGGCTGGCAGCTAACTGGCACTGTGATTAGAACCTTGGGCCTGGAGTCAGGAAGATCATCTTACTGAGTTCAAATCTGGCCTCAGACGCTAGCTGTGTGACCACAGGCAAGTCACTTAATAGTGTTTGCTTCTGTTTCCTTATTTGTAAAATGAGCTGGAGAAAGAAATGGCAAACCATTCCAGTATCTTTGCTAAGAAAACCCCAAATGGAGTCATAAAGAGTCAGATGCAACTGAAAAAAAAAAATGACTCAACAACAACTAAACAACTAATTGGTTTCTCTCCCTCATCTTTCCCTCTCTAAATCATCATCAACGTTTTTCCTGAAGCGGTCATTCCTAAAGCACAATCCTGACATCAGTCTACTTAGTTACACTACAGTGACTCCCTATTACCTCTCAGATGAAAAATAAATAAACAAAAGTAAATTCCTCTGTTTGATATTGAACATCTTTCAGAATCTGCTTCCAACCTATAGTTCCAGCTTTATTTTGTATCATTCTCCTTCCAATAAACTATGGTCCTATAGAACTGAACTTGCTGCTTTGCTTCACATGTGCCATTCTATCCCCCATCTCCACGCCTTTATACAAGGTGTGCACCAAGCTGGAAATTCCCTTACTCCTTGGCTCCACGTTGTAGAATCCCTCTTCCTTCAAGATTCAAAGAAGAACATGAAGGAAAGGAATATAAGAACTCATGAGATTTTATTATATAAAATGTTTATATATATATATATGTATATAGTGTGTGTATATTAATATGAATTAGATACATTAGATTAACAAGTTAATGATAAAATTATTCTATATGTCCAATTCTAAATTTCATTTTTTGTACCATGAATTTTAAAACAAAAGTTTTATTAATTCTCTTTTTTAATGACTATGACTACCCATTAACCTACTTCTTCCTTTATCTATCCTCCTGAGAAGATCACTCTTGTAACATACATGTGAATATGTATATATACACATACATATATATGTACACATGCATGTGTAGTACATATATCTGTGCAAAACAAAAGAAATCTCTGGCCATGTGTGAAAACGATTGCCTTGTCCTGTGCTTTTTGTTCCTTGCTTATCTACCAGAAGGTAGTAAGAATGTCTCATCCTCAGTCCTTCAAAGTTATGATTGGTTGCTGCATTGATAGAAGTTCTAAGGATTTTCAAAGTCATTTCCCCTCTCATTATTGTGGTCATGGTTGAAATTGTTTTTCTGCTCATCCTATTTTCTTATTAGTTCATATAATCTTTTACACATAAAAGATAATGTCCTAAGACTATTTTCAAAAAGGTTGAAAGACAGAGCGATGGATTATGTACACTGTTTCCTGGGCATGTCTTACATCAGCTCAGGTAGTGGGAACACACAGCTCTTGGGCTGAATTTCTTTCTCGGATAATCTTCCCATTTCTCAGGCGCTGGCAAGTCTCCAAAGTAGACCTTCTCTGTATCCAACTTTTCAGTTGGAGTATTTGGAGCTGCCGTGATGCTGTCTGCCAGCTGTACCTTCTATCATCCAGGAAGATTCCACACAGTGGCCTTGACTGCCAGAGTGTTCAGGCATTAAGCCTTAGATCATTGCCTGCAGGACTCAGTCAGTCCTTTGAATAGGTTGGAGTTGGCCCCATTCAATGTTGAGAATCCAGCGATGTTAACCAGGTCTGATCATAATAGGGCCATGAAATATACCTTCTAGCTCATATAGACAGCAATCCTATGGAACTCCAAATACACTGACATGACATAAATATGGCTATGGACCAAAAGAGGTGTAGCCCATAAAGATACCATACATGCACCTGCTGCATTTTCCTTTATGAATTTCTAGAGTGTGTGCATTTTTTTTAATTTTACAGCTGAGGAAACTGATGGTCAGAGTAATAAAATTATTTCTCCGTGGTACCACAGAAGATTAGTGGCAGATATTATCCTTTCTAAAACAAACAAAAATTTAGAAACATACTCCTCTCCCTCACAAATCATTCATTCCTTTCTTATGTAAAACATACACTTCTTTCTAGATACTGGGAAAGAGTCTATACCACCTTCACTTTACTCTCTAATATACTACCCCCAACCCCACTCCTCCACCCCCACATCCCCATCAAATTTCCAGCAGCCACAGACCAGATCAGAAACTACTGAGAAAAGAGACAGGGATATGATTTGTCAATCTGACACTGCCCTAGAACTTGGTAGATTTGAAGTTTCAAAACAAAACTAAGTCTTGAGGGTTGTAGTTGTGAATAATATGTCAGATTTAGAAAGGATTTTTCTTTTAGGTAGTTCAAAGGGTCTCATTCTAAGACCACATTTCTCCTTGTTGTAGTGAAGGAGGAAGGATGGGGCATAGTTTACCATCCTATCTCATAGTGTAAGAAAAAGCAGCCCAAACAACCAGCAGTCCCCAGTGGAAGCTGATCAGTCTCTTTAGAAGAGCCCAACAAATGCAGGCAGGGGAACATCAGTTAAACATTGGAAAACCCCAAGCTTCTTCCTCTGACTACTCATGTCTAATCAATCCACAAGTATGTGTAAAGTGCCTGCTACATGCAGAAATCTATGCTCAACACTAGGAGGGATTCAATGGTACACAAGGAACAGCTCCTGGTTACCATTTAGTCAGGGGAATTAAGACACGATGTAAGGTGGTATTTGGCCAGAGCCATGGGAGTGACAAAGAAAACAAAGGCTTCAGGAGATCAATGTGATCTGAGATTGGGGTGGTTGGGGAAAACTTCGTAATAACACAATATGTTCCTTCTTTCAACAAGCATTTTAAACACAGTATACCTAGGGTTCTGTGCTGCGTATTAAAGAAATGGAATATGTATTTCAGTGAAAAGGAAGCTCACTTAATTTTATTTTTTTTTTAGGAAATTTGGGTTAAGTGTCTTGACCAGGGTCACACAGCTAGTAAGTGTCAAGTGTTCGGTCTGAGGCCGTATTTGAACTCAGGTCCTCCTGACTTCAGGGCTGGTGCTATATCCACTGTGCCACCTAGTTGCCCCAAGAAAGCTCAATCTAGAGTCAGAGTGCCTGGGTTCAAATCTTTGCTCTTCTTGTAAACTGAGGCAAATCGATTAATCTCTGGATCTCTGCTCATCCATAAAATGAGGGGTTTAGAATAATGACCTCTAAGTTTCCCTATCTCTCTTAATCTATGGTTTTATAAGTCCAAAATGTGGAGTTTTTACCCTCATGGAGCTTACAATCTATAGGAGATAAGATAAAATATAGTTACAAAACACAATATCATATGACAAATATATTTGAGAAGGATATAACAAAGAGTCTTTTGAGGTATGAGGGACATAATTATTACTAACATGGGGAAATGATGGTGTCGGGGGAGCTTCCTTAAGGATTTGGGTTTTGAATTGGACTTTAAGAAAGGATGCATAAGAATTCAGCAGGTGGGAAAGGAGAAGGAGGGATAGGAAACAGGGTGAGAGTCTACCAGGTTTTAAAAGCTTAGAAAACTGTTGTCTCATAACAACTCTGGAAAGTAGGTAATACTAACATTTTACCTTCATTTTATAGAGAAGAAGGAAACTAAGAGTTTAAGTGACTTGCCCAAAGTCACATAGCTTATAAGTATTGAATCTGAAACATGTATTCAAATCTTTTCACTCCAAAGCCCCGTACTATGTCCATTATCCATGGCCAATCATTGAGAAAGTGGAGATTGAATTTGATCTCGAAGGATAGGTAAGATTTAGATAATGTGAATAAATGAGAACATTTTCTAGAAAATCAGATTCTTACTTTAAACCCATTGATTAGGAGAAATAATAGTAAGGGCAGACTATCCTAAGTACTTACTTACTTGAGTCTTCATTTCTCTTGGGTAACCTCCGGATAGGAAAATGAGGGTTTTCTTTTGTTTTATTTTGTTTTATTTAGTTTTTCTTAGCCCATTAATCGAAACCCAGTATTAAACTCAGAAGCTTGCAGGATCTAGTTTGTATGTAGACACTTTCTGAAAAGAACCCTGAGGCATGAGTTTCTAAATGAGATGAGTCAGATGGCTCAGGTTGGGTGTGGGACTAACTGACTTTCCAGACCAGGAAATGAGAGTATCATAGATGTCATACATATACTTACTTGTTTTGGATTTTTAAATGAATCATACTTCCCAATGTATCCCGGCATTCACAGCCCTCCCTCCCTCCATCACTTGATAGAGAGAGGGAAGGAAGTAGGTAAGGAGGTTAACTTGATCTGTCTAAACCTCTCTTATATAAGCACACTCCTCAACTTCACCTGGACCAATCCCCTTACTGCTTCCACTGCCCTCCCCTTCATCTTTTTCTCTGTATTTCTCTCTCATGCAAGAATGTGCACACACACATACATATACACACTGAGACAAACATACACATTCTCATTCCTGCCTCACTGAATTCTTCATTGTTCTGTTCAGTTCCAAGACTGAAATAACTGTCCTTCTCCTTTCCAAATAATCAGATTTAAGATCCATTTCAAGCCTGATGTTTGCTCTGAAAAAAAGAATTATCTTTCTTTTTTTCTGGGACTCCTATAGCACTTGAGGTCTGAACCACACACAATGTAGTATTTATCTTTTTGTTTTGTTGTTTTGCTTCCCCCCAACTCCCAGGAAAATTGAATGACATGGGCATGAATCAAACAGAAAAATTAGTGAGCCAAGACTTTTTGCAAAATGGATCTCTATCTGAAGTGTCTTCCCACATCCCTTCAGTCAACCAATGAACAAGCATATAATATTACTATGTGTCAAGCATTATCCTTAGTTATGGGGATGCAAAGAAAAAGCAAAAACAATGCCTGCCCTCAAGAGACTTACATGCTGATGGGGAAGATAACATATATAAATCAGTATACAAACCACAAACACAAAGTAGACAAAAAGTTACCTTAGTGGGGATGATGCTGTGAGGGACAGGAAGGACTTGTTGGAAGAAGTGACAGTTCAGCTGAGCATTAAAAGAAGTCAGGTATTCTAAGAGATGGGAGTAGAGAGGGAGTGTGTTCAAGGGACAGAGAAATTCCATGCAAAGGCCTAAAGATGGGAAATACAATGTTGTTGTATTGTTGCATAGGCAACTGAGGAAGACAAGAGATGTATATTAAGGCCAGAAAAGCAGCTTAGGTCTAGATGTTAAGGTTAAAAAAAAAAACAAACAAAAAACTTACCTGTTCAGCCATGTCCAACTCTTCATGACCCCAGTGGAGGTTTTCTTGGCAAAAGTACTGGAGTGGTTTTTGTCTTTTCCCTTCTCTAGCTTATTTTACAGATGGGAAAATCGAGGGAAACAGTTAATCAACTTGCTCAGGGTCGCACAGATAGTAAGTGTCTGAGGTCAGATTTGAACTCAGGAAGATGAGTCTTACTGACTCCAAGCCCAGCACTCGGTCCACCTTGCCACCTTGCTGCCCCAAAAGTCAACTAGAGGAATTTATATTTGATCCTGTTGGCAAAAGGGAGGCACTGGAGTTTATTATATGGCACATGACATGATCAGACTTGCATTTAATGTATGCAGCAATCCCTTTCACATCTCATGGATTAGAGGTGTGGTGCCCCAGTGATCTGGAAAATCTGAGTAAAATTTTTTGGCCCTCTCTTTGTGCCAGAGAAGAAGTCTCAATTATTACGGTATTAAAAGATATAAATATGTTGATATTGTATAATACTATATATATATATATATATACATATTATGCATTTCTGAGTTTCTAAACTTTTTTCTGTGTAGTCTAGTAACCTTCATGTGCCTTCTGTGGCTTCTGCAAAACTCCCCCAAAATTCCCATTTAATTTCTTATGCCAACCCACTATACATTGAAACTGTGATGGGTAAAGTCATGATGTGGAAGGGATAACTGGGGTTCATTTTGCTAGATTTTACAAGTAATAGATAAATGTGGTATTTTCATTGCCCTGATGAAACATACAGTCTATCAGAAGAGATAATATATGTAGATACAAACTAACATAAGGTAGGTGGCAAGGGCTGGGTCCTCAGTCATCAGTGCCATAAGAAAGTTAAATGATAATTCACATTTGTTGAGCAAACAATTTAGCCTTTACACAACACTCACCACAGAATCTTGTGAGGTATATTGTCTAAGTAATATTTTGCTTATGTTACATATTAAGAAACTAAATATGGGGTGCTGATTGGGGAAAAGTCATAAAATACATTAATAAGTGAAAAGCCATAAAAACTTAAAATCTTTGAAAGGTGGAAGCCTAAACATGGTGATCTGTTTACAATCATAACTTAGATACTGAATTATATTTTAAACACTAAGTTATAAGTTACTATGGCCTATGAAGGCCAAAACAAGAATATTGTGACCTATACATGATGAGGACATGATCAATACACAAATTTATGTTTGGGCTTAACATTGGCTTAACTCCCAAGCTCATTACTAAGCAGGAAACCAAAAATGTCCACCAATCAGTAGTGATACACTCTTTTACTCCTCCTGCCTTTGTCAATTTTCTATAATTACCATGGGGATTTTGGGGGTTTGTTAGTGGAGATCCACTGAAGTGTCTGGAAGTTGCCCCAGATTACTCCTGTTTTGTAAGTATTTATAATGGTTGATTTAACTACTACCTATAATCAGTCTAGAGCTCCATGGCCTCTTCCTTTGGTATCAAAAGAATATCCCATGGTTATGGGGGAGGTACAGGGTTCCCCAGACAGGGGAATTCTACACCTTACACTGAAGCTATGAGAAATTCAGTGATCTGCCCAAGGTCACCTAGCAAGGTCAATAAGTGCTAGGAGTGATATGAACAAAGACTTTAGATACCAAGAAAGTGAGATGGTATTTCAGAGGAGGGCAAGAACACTTGCAGCTGGGACTAGTATATATGTGGGGCATGAGTAAATGCTGCATAAAACAAGCATCATAAAACAAATGTTAAAAATCACTTTTCATGTGTAATTAAGAAAAATGCCATTAGAAACAGATTTTTTTGAATAATTATTAAATTTATAGAACAAAACAAGCATTTCCACAACAGTACAAAAAAAAAAAAAAAGATGATTGCACATGAAACTGCATATCTACCAGGTACAACTTGCTTTCATTTCAAACATACAACAAAATTATTATGTAAATTTCTTTTTTTATCTCTCCCCTACCCTAGAAATGCCTACCATTAGACACAGATTATATTATTTTGACTATTATAAATCCCCAAATTAACCATAAAGGACACATCAAGAAAGACACTATCTGCATCCAGAGAAATAACTAATAAATAGAAGTATGTATAGAAATAAAATTTAAAGGAGGCATACAATTTAGAAAGGCACAGGTTTTGGGAAAAGAAATTCAAGATATACAGAAAAGCTTGAACAAAGGGAAAGAAGCAGAAGCCATCTTCTGGGAATGTTGAGGGGCCCAGATTGGCTGCGACATGTCCCATTTTTCTCCCACACTCTGAAATCTATGGTTTCATTGATATGCTTCTGTCATTACAGATATTAAGCTCTCTGATGTGCTAAGAATTTCTATGATCCAAAATTCAGTACCTGGTAGCTAAACTTTGGATGACTGATCTATCCTCGCTATTAGGATGATTTACAGATAACAAATATATCTTCTTACCAAGCCCACCCAAATCTTTCCCAACTTGGCAGTAAACTGGACCTCTGCTCACAGAGTCTTTAAAAGTCCATTGTCCCCTCTCCTCCTGAAGGAGTATTTAATCAGACTTTTAATGGAGGTTTGCTTGGAAGGAATTTAGAAATATAAATAATATACTTCTGCTGTGAGCATGTGCCTGTTAAGGAGCTTCCTTGTGATATCTATAGTAGAATAATCTCAGATTATCATATATTCAAGGGCCATGAATGTGACTTTATTGTTCTACATATGATGTTAGATCACTAGGTTGCACAAGGGATATAGCCTGAGCCTGGAATCAAGAAGACTTGAATTCAAATCCAGCCTCAGATTAGCTATGTAATGCTCGGCAAATCATTTAACCTCTGTTGGCTTCAGTTTCCTCCAATGTAAAAGTGGATAACTATAATGTATACCTTACAGGGTTATTGTGATGATAAAATGAGATAATATTTGAAATAGTCTTAGCATAGTAGATGCTTAATAAAAGTCTGTTTTCTTTCAGGTAGGCTAAGCACTGTATATAGCTGTATAAAACCTTGTTTGTGAGAATTAGATTTCTAAAAGGATGCTTCTAAGCTACTTTCTACTTAATTATGGTAGAGAAATATAAAAATTAAATTTATGATGTAGTGGATAGAGTGCCAGACTTGACTCATCTTCCTGAATCTAAATCTGGCCTCAGATACCCACTAGCTGTGTGAGCCTGGGCAAGTCGCTTAACCCTGTTTGCCTCAGTTTCCTCATCTGTAAAATGAGCTGGACAAGGAAATGGCAAACCACTCCAGTATCTTTGCCCATCCCCCCAAAAATAAATGAGGTCATGAAGAGTCAGACATGACTGAAATGACTAAACAATAACATCATAAATGGTTCATCTCACTGTCTTTGGAAAGATGTTGGATGAACATGAGGAATAACTGTTGAGAAGTGTTACACTGAATAAAGAGGGCTCGTCTGAAACTACCAGCTGACAGGTGTCAATTTTGCAGAGCCTTTGACAAGTATGTGGACCATATGCCATCTCAGCAAGGGATGAACATTGACCCAGAGATTATTAAAAATGCTCATTAGTTGGCTACTCCCAAAGGTCCTTCAAGATGTAGGGAATTCTGGGATTTGATGGCTTTTATCATACATATGTGAAAAATGATGTTGCTTTTGCCAAAGCCGTCATTGATCCTACTCATGGATTGAGAACAACTGGGGGTGGGGGGGGAGAGAGAGAAAGTGAGAGAGAGAGAGACAGAGAGAGACAGAGACAGAGACAGAGAGAGAGAGAGAGACAGAGAGACAGAGAGAGAGCAAGAAAGGTTGCTTTGGCCTAAACCATCTAAAACCATTGGGAACTTGTTGGAATGAAAAATGTAAACAAGTTTTTAAAGACCTGTTCAGTTATTTCATATAAGTAGCAGTATTGTCCTATGATGACCTCATCACACCTTTGATTATGCTTATTAATACCAGCTTGAAAGGCTCTAGAGCAGACTCATACCAAGAAATCAATGGCCATCAGAAACCAATCATATTTGTCAATAGAGGATGTACAGGTGGTGAGACATGTTATCACATATATAAACAAGTATTCTTGGCTTTGAAGTGAGCCACCACTGAAAAGTTCAAAGGCAATATTATGCAGTTAAATCATAAGTAAGAGCAAGCAGCCATATATTTTAACTATGCTTCGACAAGTGCTAATTTGGGTGCTTCCTGCCAGTGATAAATAGCAGAACCAAATAACCATAAGTATATATGTGTGCATATATACATATACACATATACATACATATACATATATGTACATATATGTACATATGTGTGTGTACATATACACACATATGCATATACACGTATATACATGTATGCATGTTTGTATAGGTATAGCTGTGTGTGTATATATATATGTATATGTATGTCTGCATATGTGTGTGTATCAGTCATGAAAGACTAACACAGATGCTTATCCTTGACAGACCACAATTCAATGAAGCTATGTTGACATTTCTACTAAGAATGAGGTCTACCTAGAACATCCAAGGAGCTGGTTTACAACTGGCTGAGTTTCTATGACTTCTGCTAGTAAGTTTTCTGTCTACAACTGTGAACTGTGATATATTGAACAAATCACCCAAATGTCTTTGGATGACTGGAAGTGGAAGTAAATAGATAATGGAAGGCCATGAGAAGTACAAGTCAGGATGCAAGATATTTATCTTCAGAATTATGGTATTTCATAGAGGGAATCTTCTTTTGGGGACAATGGAAAAAGTTGTAACTATGCAAAAGATGGCTTTACCAGATTATAATTGACCTCACATATAGTAACAAGAAGGGGTTAGTGACTACCTGAGACATTTTTATTCTATCACTGTGAAAGCATTGAATGATATCAATACATCAAGAAAAGACCTTGAAACTTGTAAGACTTTTCAGGCCTAAAATGAAAGAAAATAACTCTGATAAAGTTTAGGCCTGTGCCCAGTGTCTTCTCAGGACAGTGCTACCTATTCAGGTTGCAGACTTCAAGGGCATAAATACTAGCATAACTTTTGACTTTGTATGCATTGATTTTGTTTCTGGAAGGAGATAATAAAATAAAATAAAACATAAGCCTTTTTATATTGGTTATTGGCTGTTTCAACCAGTCTACATAGATATACCCAAATAGACATCAAAATATTTATATGTTGTTAAAGTGTTATGGAATAAATATATAGATTCTCTATCTAGATTCACTCTAACCAAGCTAGAGACATTGAAAAGAAAATAATCAAGGAAATGTTGGCTTTGGCAGAACTTAAGTACAATATCTTACAGTCCCTATGGTGACCCACAGCTTGATCATTTTAATAACCCATTGCCACATATGCTAGGACCTCTAAAGCCTGCTCAGAAAGCTCAGTGGAATAAACATGTGGGAGTCCTGCGGCATGCATGCAATACTAACAGGAATGATAATCCAGGCTTTACCCTACACCTGCTGATGTTTGGATGAAAATAAAACAGACCTATGTATTTGTACTTTGGTGTTTCAGAAGACTGAGAAGTAGAAACTCATAACCAGTATATCTTTCAACTAAAACCTAAGTTGAAGGAGACCTACCTAGCTATGATCACACCTAAAGTAATGCTGGGGGAGTGGGAGGTGCTAGTAGCTAGAGGAATCTGGAAGGGTATGTATTTTGAGGGAGTGTTCCCTAGGTTTATGGGGGAAACATTTTAGTGCTCCTTTTCTTACTATGCTCTTTCATAAAATACCTTCGCTTTGAGTTAATTGTTACTAGGAAAAGCAAATACACAGAGAGGATACGCAACCTGTAGCTGTGCATAGATATAGCTCCACAAAACACCTTAAACTCAAGGTAGCTTTGTCTGTGGGACCCAATATGTAAGTTGTGGGTGTCCTCAGCTGCTTAGTGAAAGAATACCTCATTTTACCTAGGTATTGAATAAATGAGAAACACTCCATGTGTTCCAGGATCTTACATTTTTGTTGGGGAGGTAAGACAAAAGTTTCAATGCAAAGCATAAATGTGCTAGCTAATATGACCTCTGAGGTGGTTAGGTGGCTCAGTGGATAGAACACTGGGCCTAGAGTCAAAAAGATGGGATTTCAAATCTGGCCTCGGATACTTACTAGTTGTGTGATCTTGAATAAGTCACTTAATCTCTATCTGCCTCACTTTCCTTAACTGTAAAATGGGAATAATATTACTATGTATCTCCCAGAGTTGTGAAGATTAAATGAGGTCATATTTGTAAAGCACTTCAAAATCTTAAAAGCACTATATAAATGCTTCTACTACTACTCCTGCTGCTGCTACTACTACTACTACTACTACTACTACTACTACTACTACTACTACTATTACTATTCCTTCAAATATTTATATAAATTATATTTGTCCTTAAGGACTTATTAACAAAAGGAAATAATTAATAATCAAATTGGTATTGTTGCTTTGATGAAAAAGCTATATTTCAGATTACAACTTTATATTGCTGCCCCTCCAGTAAAATGCTATTCCAATATATTGTCAAAGCATGGGGTGGTGACTCTGGGTTCTCAAACAATATGCCAAAAAAGAATAAATTCTGAGACCAAGCTGGAAAAGCTCTCATTATGAGTCTGTGTGTGGAGCATCCAAGAAACTAAGTTTGTAGAAGGTCATGACCATGTTGGCTACAGGGCAATGTACTTTTTTGCCAACACAACTCTAAAAGAATGACTACCAAATCATAGAAAGGTTATGATCTGCATCAGTGAAGTAAGGACTCAGAGCAGTGAAATCACAGGCCCCTTAACATATGGAGGTATATCTGTAGAGTGTTTAATAGTTCATGAAGCACTTTCACTGTGATGTGTGTGTGTGTGCGTGTGTGTGTCTGTGTGTGTCTGTGTGTCTGTGTGTGTGTTGTGTGAACGCACGCACATGTTTTGGGGGCAACTCCACCAACAACACATTAGTATTCCAATTTCCCCACATCTTCTCCAACATTTATCATTTTCCTGTTTTGTCATGTTGGCCAATCTGATATGTGTGATGTGGTACCTCAGAGCTGTTTTGATTTGCATTTCTCTAATCAATAGTGATTTAGAGCATTTTTTCATATGACTATAGATGGCTTTAATTTCTTCATCTGAGAACTCCTGTTCATATCCTTTGACCATTTATCAATTGGGGAATGACTCGTATTCTTATAAATTTGACTTAATTCTCTAAATATTTTAGAAATGAGACCCTTATCAGAGACACTGTTTGTAAAAATTCTTTCCCAGTTTTCTACTTCCTTCCTAATCTTGGTTGCATTGGTTTTGTTTGTGCAAAAACTTTTCAGTTTAATGTAATTGAAATTATCCATTTTGCATTTCGTAATGTTCTCTATCTCCTATTTGGTCATGAATTCTTCTGTTCTCCATAAATCTGACAGGTAAACTATTCCTGGCTCTCCAAGTTTGCTTATAGAATCAGCTTTTATATCTAAATAATGAACCCATTTTGGCTTTATTTTGATATATGGTGTGAGATTTTGGTCTATGCCTAGTTTCTGTCATGTTCTTTTCCAGTTTTTCCAGCAGATTTTGTCAAATAGTGAGTTCTTATCCCGGAAGCTGAAGTTTTTGGGTTTATCAAATAGCAGATTACTATAGTCATTGACTACTGTGTTTTGCATACTTAACTTGTTGCACTGATCCACCACTCTATTTCTTAGCCAATACCAAGTAGTTTTGATGATTTCTGCTTTATAATACAATTTAAGATCTGGAACAGCCAGACCACTTTCCCCTGCATTTCTTTTCATAAGTTCCCATGATATTCTGGACCTTTTGTTATCCCAAATGAATCTTGTTTTTATTTTTTCTAGCTCTATAAAATAATTTTTCTTGGTAGTTTGATTGGTATGGCACTGAATAAGTAAATTAGCTTAGGTAGAATTGTCATTTTTATTATATTAGCTTGGCCTACCCAAGAGCAACTAAAGTTTTTCCAATTATTCAGATAGGACTTTATTATGTGAAAAGTGTTTTGTAGGTGTGTTCATATAGTTCCTGGGTTTTTTTTAGCAGGTAGACTCCTAAATATTTAATAATGTCTACAGTAACTTTAAATGGAATTTCTCTTTCTATCTCTTGCTGCTGAACTTTGTTGGTAATATATAGAAATGCCAAAGATCTATGTGGGTTTATTTTATAGCCTGAAACTTTGCTAAAGTTGTTTATTATTTCAAAGAGTTTTTTACTTGATTCTCTAAGTGTATCATCATATCATCTGCAAAGAGTGATAGCTTTGTTTCTTCTTTGCCTATTCTAATACCCTATTTCTTTTTCTTCTCTTATTGCTAAAGCTAATGTTTCCAGTAAGATATTGAACAACAGTGATGATAATGCACATCCTTGTATCACCCCTGATCTTATTGGATATGCTTCTAGTTTGTCTCCATTATATGTGATGCTTGCTGAAGGTTTTAGGTAGATGCTATTTATTATTTTAAGGAAGACTCCATTTATTCCTATGCTTTCTAGTATTTTTAATAGGAATGGGTGTTGTATTTTGTCAAAAGCTTTTTTCTGCATCTATTGAGATAATCATGTGGTTTCTGTTAGTTTTGGTGTTGATATGATCAATTATGCTGATAGTTTTCCTAATATGAACCAGCCCTGTATTCCTAGTATAAATCTTACCTGTGATAAGTTGTTGTAATCTATTTGCTAATATTTTATTTAAAAATTTTTGCATCTATATTCATTAGGGAAATTAGCATATAATTTTCTTTCTCTTTTTTGACTCTTCCTGGTTTAGTTATTGGCACCATATTTGTATCATAAAAAGAATTTGGTAAGACTTTTCTTTGCCTATTTTCCCAAATAGTCTATATAGTATTGGAATTAATTGTTCTTTATATGTTTGGTAGAATTCGCTTGTGAATCCATCTGGCCTGGAGATTTTTTCCTAGGGAGTTCATCAATGACTTGTTCAATTTCTTTTTCTGAGATGAGGTTATTTAAGTATTTTACTTCCTCTTCTGTTAATCTGAACAATTTATATTTTTGTAAATATTCATCCTTTTCACTAAGATTGTCAAATTTATTGGCATAGAGTTGTGCAAAATAGTTCTTAATTATTGTTTTAATTTCCTCTTCCTTGGTAGTGGATTCACCCTTTTCATTTTTGATACTGGTAATTTGGTTTTCTTCTTTCTTTTTTTTAAATTAAATTAACCAAAGGTTTATCTATTTTATTATTTTTTTTTCCATAAAATCAGCTCTCAGGTTTATTTATTAGTTCAATAGTTTTCTTAATTTCAAGTTTATTAATTTCTCCTTTGGTTTTCAGTACTTCTAATTTGGTATTTAATTGAGGATTTTTATTTTGTTCTTTTTCTAGGTTTTTTTTTTAGTAGGATGCCCAATTCATTGATTGTATCTTTCTCTATTTTATTCATATAAGCATTTATAGATATAAAACTTCCCCTAAGAACTGCTTTCGCTGCATCCCATAAGTTTTGGTATGTTGTCTCATTATTGTCATTCTCTTGAATGAAATTATTGATTGTTTCTATGATTTGTTG
Organism: Vombatus ursinus; assembly: GCF_900497805.2. NCBI lineage: Eukaryota > Metazoa > Chordata > Mammalia > Diprotodontia > Vombatidae > Vombatus > Vombatus ursinus. The sequence continues at coordinate 53,301,146 of NW_020954569.1, read as the reverse complement.
TTTGACCCATTTTTTTTAGGACTAGATTATTTAATTTCCTTTATTTTTAATCTATCTTTCTATGGCTATTTATTACATATATTTTTATTGTATCATGATCTGAAAAGAATGCATTTAATATTTCTGTCTTTCTGCATTGTATTGTGAGGTGTTTATGCCTTAGTACATGGTCAATTTTGTGTAGGTGCCATGTACCACTGAGAAAAAAATATATTCCTTTCTATCCCCATTCAATTTTCTTAGGTCATGTATTTCTTTGTTTCCTTTTGGTTTCTTCTCCTGGGAAAAGCATAGCCTTTCACCTATGTACTATCTCCCAAAACACCATGATCTACAAACTGAATGAAATAAACATCCTCAATGGATTTGCCTTGTAAACCTGAGCCTTAAAGTGAAAACAAACATCAATGATGGTAATGATAACTTCTATCCAAAAAAATGTCACAGTAAAACCCTGAGCATCTCATTTTTCAACAAATTTAAATATGTTGCTGAGCAAATCATGTACCCAGAAAACAGTTACTACATATAGGCCCTTTATAACTAGGACTCTTAGATTTCCTGGTGTCTCCCTCACAGACACTCTCCTTTGGGAACAGGACCCAGAGGAAGACTGGCTGTGGTTTGAGAACAAATTTTATCAAATATAGCTGACCTTGCAGCTCTCATCATTCTACAATTCACATAAGTTTAGGCTGTAAAAATGCCAACATCCAAGCCAAAATATCTCACCAATATTCTTCTCCCAAACATCTTCACTCACTCATTTATTTAACAAACATGTGTTGACTGCCCATTATGTGCAAACTATTGTGCTAGGTGCTATAGGGGATACTAAAATGAATAAAATGCAGTCTGTGCTTTACAGACACATAAATTTTCATTGGGAAGACAAGATAAAAACTAATGACTGCAGTCCAAAGCAGAATATGGTAACTACCACAACCTACCAAATATGACATTCTGTAAAAGTATTATGGGAGAATTCAAGAAAAAAAAAGAAGAACCCACGTGTTGTCAGAAGGAAACAGAGTGCAGATCAAAAACACTCTTATGAAAAAAAAAACACTTTTATGAAGGTGGTCACATTTGAACGTGATCTTGAATGATGAGTATAGAATTTTAATGAATAGAGAAGAAAGGGAGATAGCCTAGAAGGAACAGCATAAGCAAAAACTAGGAAGTGGTTACTTCCTATAAAACTGCTTAGAAATATTCCCTTGATAATATGTTCTAGAGTTACCTCCAAAATAGAAGTCATAGTCACATGCTTATTATACCTTTTAGAATTCTCCCTCTTCCACCTCTTGAAAATCAGAACAGTTGGTTACCTCCAGTCTGACAGTACCTGCCTGAACCTCCAAATCTTTCAGATATGGCCAACAGGGGCTTAGTATTCCATTTATCTGCATGCTTTTTTAGTGGATTGTAACATAGTGCGTTGGCAACTGGTGTCATGATCTTATTTAGGACAGACCAAGTTTTCTTCTCCACAATTATTTTGTGTCTTAATTCCCTGTTAACCATTTTTGTTCTATCTACACTTGGTCAAAAAAGAAATTCTCCCTTTAAATAGAAACAAAAGCTAAATAAGGCTAGAGTAATTCTCTCATCGCCATTATGTTATTATCCCATTTAGGCTAAGCAGGCATTCTATTCCTTCTTCTATTGTCTACTTTTTGTTTTTATCAGAACAAAAGACATTTGAAAGGTCCTTTTTATTGTCCTTATCTTTCTTGACTAACTTCAGTTCATGGTGGGCTTCAGTGATCCTGACACCATTCTACAGGATTGTGCTCCTCTTTTGTATTCATTCCATTCTCTTCTGCCTGCTTTTGCTTCCCATAGATATAGATATAAATATAAATAGATACATTGATAGATCCAGATATATGCACATGTATTTATAAATGTATATGTATGCGTATACAGATATATGTGTGTATATATACATACACACACAAGGAAACATACATACATACACACACGTGTGTAGATATGTAGATATATGTATATACTTGCTGTTAAGCCTCTATCCCAGCAACCATTTCCTCTTTGTTAGTCAGAATCAGATCCAGAGCATTAAATCTGGATAAGAATTTACCATTTGTTCTATTCTTTAAAAATGAAAATGGAAAGTGAGAAAGAGTAGGACACACACACAAACACAGAGAGAGACAGAGAGTGAGAGAAACGCCAAAAGAGCTTCAGGAGATGTTCATGAAGTTGAAGTTTCCCACCCTTACTTTTTATTTCCCATATCAGGTCCTATGTCATTTCTGTGATCTATTTCCTGAGCTTTTCATCAAAGTTATTCCTTCTATTCAAGCGGTTTATAATATACTACCACAACAAGAAGGTAGCAGACAACCCCTTGTAAGTCATGTAATAATGGGGATTATTTTCATGTGTGGATTGGACTAGATGGCCACTTAGTTCTCTTCCAAATCTTAAATTTGGTTGTTAAATCTTAAATTCTAGGTTGTTGTTGTTGTTGTTATTTTTTTCTTTTTCCTTGATTGATTCTCCTATAAATAGTCATTGCCATTGGACTTGCTCCCAAGAACAAATCTTAATATAGGCCATGAATCTACCAGCATTTTCTTTTCTCTGTTACTTTTGAAAAATATTTATTGTTCTAGAGCCATATTCTAACCATGAATACTGCCCCATCACGTATCAGTGATAGCCTTCAAGGTAAAATTTGGCTCCTTATATTAGGGGGAGTGTTTTTTTAACTCATACCCTTAAAACCAAAGAACCAAGCAGATCTTAAAAGAGATCATATTTTTTCCCCTTTGCTTAAAACAAGCTAATTACGGTAACCTAGTATTACAATAACACGGAAACCAATTGTGAAAAGTCTTAAGAATGAGAGGGTAGTCACTGGTGTCAAATTCTACAGAAAAGTCAATAAAGAGAAAAAAATAATTGGCTTTATTGATTAGGCAGCAAGACTGAAGTAAGGGTGGAAGTCAAATTGCAAGAGGTTGAGGAGCAAGTAGGAGGTGAGGTAATTGAAACATCAGGAGCTGGGTACTCTTCCTAGAGGTGTGACCAAAAAACAAAGAGAAAAATGATGGTAACTCAAGGAGACATTAGGGACAAGACAGTTGTATGTTTGGTGACATAAATTATGTGAGAATGTTTATAGATAGCCCATGAATGAGACAATGGAGAGGTTGAGTCTTAAAGCATTAGAGCATTCAGTTATAAGTGATGAATGATATGCTGGAGGAGATGGTAGGAATTAATATGTTCCTACTGATATATGCAAATATGCATATCCACACACAAGCATATGCATGCACATTTGCATTTATATACATATGTGTATTTATGTGTGCATTGTCCATGCAAATATATAGATATCTATGTATAAACATTTATACATGTATGTATATATGTATATACATATATACTTGTGTATATATGTATATATATGCGTGTGTGTGTATATATATATATATACATACACATGTGTGTAAAGATATACACATTTAGAAGTTATTATTGGAAAACTTCTTTCTAATGTACAGTTTGGGTCCAGCTCCTAAGGTCTGAGGAAAATGATTTCCTATCATTTGCTATCTTATCTTGAAGCATAATTGTAGGCTGCTACGTGGAGAGCTATTTCCAAATGCAACTAGCCTGTTTCACCTGTAAATTACCAGACCTAGACAAGCATGTCTTTCCAATGTTTCTATTGATTACCCTAAGGTGAGACCTTGGTGAATATGTCCTGGAAATTCCAAAAGAAATTCTACACACAGATAGAAGTCATAATAACTGTTTATTTAGGTGTGTCCCCAACAATGAAAACCCAGGTCCTTAAAAGTACTAAAGATGATGTTATCATTCTCCCTATCTTTTCCCACCCAGCAGGTCTATCAAACACTTGACATAAATTCCAGAAAGGCAAAATGCCAATATTAGCAGAGTATTATGATCGTTCAATCCCATTTGAACTTCTCTGTTGGTATTACTCTGATCACTCTAGAGCTCAGTGGTTTTTCTTGTGCATACCCTAATGCATTTGTGGTCTGTGTGATTTATGCTGCCATTTAATTAGCTATTATCTTGTACGTGAATGTTTTTCGGTTGTATGTGTGCGTGCATGTTTGTGTGTGTGTGATATCTTTTTAAGTTGAGTAGAAGCATCTTGAAGACAAAGATTAGATATCTTTGTTCTCTCAACAACCATTTCCAAAATAATTTGGTTGTACCCTGACCAGTGTCACCAACCTCCTTATCTCCCTCCCATTATACTGTTGGACTCTGATCCTGGGAGTAGGAGCTATGATAGGTGAGCTTTCAAACTGTCTGTTGACTGGTCCCAGACCATTATATCAGTTTCTAACTACTTTCAAATTATGCTTCTCCATATCATTCCCCTGATCTGCCGTACACACATACATACTGCATACACATTTTGAGCTCCTTTTTATATGTTCTCTCCTTCATTAGACTATAAACTTTAAGTGAAGGATTGCCCTGATTTATTTTATTTTTATACCCAGAGAATAGAATAGTAATCAAAAAATATTTTATCATTCATTCATTCATTCAACATCATCATGACACTTGGGGATTAGTCTATACCCATTGACTATAAATCTTTCCCTGTCATTCATAGGATCATAGATCTCTAAGTTATAAGAGATTTCAATGACTAAGAAGTCCAACATTTTCTTTCTTTTAATGAGAAAAGTGAGGCCTCAAAAGATTGCTTAAAATCAAACAAATGGGAAATTCCAAAGGAAGAATTTGAATCCAAGTCATCTTACTCCAGCATCATGCTTCTTTCCACTGTAACATGCTGATTGTTGGTAATCCTGGTAGGGCTACTTGTAAGCAGGTACACTTCTTAATCACAATAAAAAGACTCAACATGTATTGTTAAAGCTACTGATGTCACTGATCTTAAAACTGAGAGTCATCACTTCCCAGCACCTTGACCTCTGTCACTAAGATCTGAGGCAGCTTATAGCACAGTCCAATGCACAGAAAAAAAAGAAAAAAAAACAACAGGGAAAATACAGGTAAAGATGGATATAAAAATGAGCATAATTATCCAGCTATCCCAATTATCTAGAACACACCTTGTTACAACAAAAGTCTCTCTAACTAACCTAACCCTGTTGCTTTCCCTTCTGTCCAATAAGCCCTACAGCTACAATATGAAGAATAATAGAGAAAAACAAGCTCAGAGGATCTGAGTCTCCCTGATTTTATTTGCTCTCTGAAACCAGCTACGTGATGAGAGAGACGGTGGTGCCGTATTATAGCTATTGGCAGCAGATGCTACCCCAGAGTTCAACTGTCCTGCTTCCCCAATTATATAAATGTATTGAAGCACTGAAGCTGAAGTCTCCATCTCTCTATGGTAAGTTTCTTGAGGTATTTTGCTCACCTTTGTACTCTTCACAACATCAAGCACAGCAAATGCTTCAGGGATGGAATGTTCCCTCAAACAGAGAACAATATGGTGCTATGTAAAGTGGCAAATTGTGTTGATAGATTGTAAATGTTACAGTAAGTTAAAGAGTAGATGGGCTAGAGTTGTTAGGAAAGCCTTCCCAGAGATGGCAGCTTTTCCAAAGAGCCAAACTGAAGAATGGCTAAGAATTAAGAAAGAAAAAGAAAACCAGGTGCTGATCTGAGAGCTACAAATGTCAAAAAAATTAGCTATTTTAGACAGATTTTTTTGCAGTATTTCCCTCTCTTTCCTATCACAGAAGCCAATCAGCTTTTCTTCTGTTTCCTCCCCCTCCTCCTCCTCCTCCTCTTCCTCCTCTTCCTTCTTCTTCTTCTTCTTCTTCTTCTTCTTCTTCTTCTTCTTCTCTCTCTCTCTCTCTCTCTCTCTCTCTCTCTCTCTCTCTCTCTCTCTCTCTCTCTCTCTCTCTCTCTCTCCCTCTCTCTCTGTCTCTCTTCTTCCTTTCCCCTCCCACCCCATCCTGTCCAATTTAAAATATGACAGTCTGGGGGCATATTCTTCCAAGCTCCTGGAAACAATAGTTGAACATGCCTTGTCTTGTGCTGTTCAGTTTGAAAAGTGTCCTATGTCAACAACACTTGGTTTTAATTATCAAGACTAATGGTTTTTTTTTTCCCCTGGAGGCACTATAGCTTTAAATTTGCAAGTAAAACTCTATGCTTCCCTTCTCTCCACTTCCTCATCATGAGAGGGGGTCAATTTGCCCACTACAGTGAATACACACTATTTTCAAAAATCACATGATCTGAAAAATACATCTAAATATGAAACAACAAACTTCAAAATATTCTTTAAAGGATTCAGATGTGATATATAATCCAAGGACAGCCTAAAGCACTTCTGCATGATGAGAAATCTTAAACTTTAAGCTGCATTTCCAGACAGGGAGGCACTGGGCCTTCTTTTCTGCAGATCCTTTTGTGGAATAAGATAAACCAACCCCAATAGGCAGGTGGATCTAGAGGTAGAGAGAGTGACCAGTGACATTTTTTTAACTGCAGTATTAGAGCTTAGAGGTGTTCCATAGGATGTTTGTTAGTTCTTCCTTAGGACTTGCTTTTCCCCTCTAATTCTTTCTATCCCAACATAACTGGGGTTTTAGGCATGGACCACACTAGGCCTAAGGAACTGAGAACTCCAATGAGGTAGTGCATCAATACTTAAGTACAAATAGGTATTTATGATTTTACTAAATACTTTCAAAGATGTATAGTCTTATTAATGTAAATATGCCTTCCACTGACAATTATAATACCACAGTACTTTAGCAGACAGTTTCGTGAGGTAATCAGAAGTAAACATTTCTGAGGAGGGACAGGGTCAAAGATAGAATAAATGTGGGGCAGGATTGGATGAAGGGAGATATACTTAGTTTTTCACAACATGGCTACTATGGAAGTGTTTTGCATGACTACAGATGTATAACCTTTATTGAATTGCTTGCTTTTTCAATGGGGGGGGGAGGGAGGAAGGTAGAAAATTTGGAACCGAAAGTTTTAAAAACACATGTTAAAAAATTGCTTTCACATGCAACTGGGAAATAAGAAATATAGGAAATGGGGTATAGAAACCTATCCTGCCCTACAGGAAAATAGAAGGGGAAGGGGATAAAAGAAGAGGGGTGAGATAGAAGGGAAGGCAGATTAGAGGAAGAAGTATACAGAATTCATGCCATCTTGGGGTGAGGGGAGGGATGAGATGGGGAGAAAGTTTGGAACTCAAAATCTTGTGAAAGTGAATGCTGAAAACTAAAAATAAATTTGAAAAAAAGAGGAAAAAAAGAAGGTTTCATGACTTGCTCTAATTGGCTTATTGTTTTCCCCGAGTAGAATATAACTGTCTTGAGGACAGGGAATAATTTGTGTGTGTGTGTGTGTATTTGTGTGTATCCTCAGGACTTAGGACAGTTCCTTGAATCTAGAAGCTCAATAAAAGCTGAATTAATGAATCATCTGGTGGCTCTCCATTTGATGAGTCTTTGATATTTTTATCTGTATGACATTAAGCAAATCATTTAACCTTTGTGGACTGCAATTTCCTAATCAATAAAAGGAGAAGATTAGACTTCATAACTTATAAGGTCTCTTCAAGCTTTAAATCTGTGATCCTTTGATCTTCCCTCAACTTAGCCAATTTAGTCTTACATTGACACACATAGAGTCCATTGCTAAACCTATGGTTCTAGCCTTTCTAATTTAGTAGGACCCACCAGAGCCTGAACTCTGTTGACCCATCCTTGGAGGAGGAAGGGTCACCTCCACCTCATAATGATGCATTATAAAGGATGGTAGCAGAGCTATTTATAAATATTAAAAGGTGAATTAATTATATAGTTTGTCAAACATAAATAAAGCAAACAGTACCAAGTGAGAGGGGAAAGGTGGAAAATGACTCTATGTAATATATATTCTAAGCTTTTGTAAAAAGTTTATATGGGGTCCTCCTTCAGTTTTTGTTTTTCCCATAAGTCAGAATCCCAGTATTTGATAATGATATACTTTGTGTGCACTAAAATAGTACCAGTCGCAATGTTGGCAAATCATCTAATTGAGTTTTCATGATTCCCAGAATAGATCACTTCTCCTTTATTTGATCTTTTCATTCTGGAACAATGTTCTGGAATGGATTTTGTTATTTTCATAGCAGCATCCTTTCTATATTCTTCCTTGGGCAGATATAGCATCATGAAGAAAAAAAAAGTCAAAGAAACAAAAGCCCATATCCCATCTTCCCTTCTTTAATGTTTATAATTAAGACATTCACTTTTATAATTGAAACTTTTTAAAGTGAAAGATGTTTTAAAGTACAGCCAATGTAGGTTACATAGAGTTAAATAATCTTGCATAATTATAACAAATAAAACAATATTTCTTCACAAGACAACACAGGGCAATGTGATTTAAAAAGTGTTTATCAGAGAGATCTCAACTATTTAGATGGAGTTTAGAAAATGGAAAGTGATTTCATTTTTAGTCAAACAAACTTGGAGTCACAGAAATCCAAACCACACTCCTTTCTCCACCTAAGTTATACTACCCCTTCTCTTTTATAATCCAGTTCTACTCCCCTGCCTCCCAAACAAAGATTTTTTTAAACATTAAGTTAAATTCTAAACCTAGGAGGACCATGTATATTCTTGAACATTTCCAAAGGACATTCCTTGGTTGTCAACTGTAGTTCAAAAAGAAAAAAAAAAATGAAATTACTTGTGACATTGTGGCCAATGCCTAATCCTAGTCAGTATTCAGAAAAAATATGGTTATAAAACTGGTGCTCAGCTCTGCTTTTAACATATATCTCACCATTCCAGGAAGGACTCTAGGATAACCATTAAACTCCATATACCTCTTTTTTTTTTCCTCTCAGAAGAACTGGCTGCCATTCAAGTCATTGCTCCATCCCTTTCTAGGTAATTTTGACATTCTTGATAAACTTGGGTGTGGGTTAGAGTTTCCACAAATAAAATCATGACTTGGGCCCCATCTACCTAGTTCCTCATTTCACCTCTTTACATGTTGTGTGCTTCATTAATTCATCTCTCCTGAGGTCATTAATATATACACATTTAGTCAGCTTAACCAAAAGTCATTAAAAGCTTAAGCATTACTCACATGTAACATAAATTGTACATTAGTGCATCTAAATTCTAAGTCTTTCTGAAAGAAAGAAACCCTATCAGGGCTGAAATCTATCTTCCTCTTTCTCTTCTAGCTCCATGGTGAGGGCCAAGTCAGACTTCAGTCACTGATTTTTCTTAGTGGGGACAAGAGTATAAATTGTGTGTGTTTCAGTCATGCATTCCATATCATCATCACCTATAATTGCATCAAATGCTTTTCAAGAAAATCAAAGAACCCTGGGAGTCTGTCCTAAGACTCACATCACTTAAGAAAGTAAGGGAACACTAATTTTTATGTACTGGGGACTTATTCCTCCACATCATAGCATTCTCCCTCATTTAGCCTCAGGAGAATGTTTATTGGGCATCTCAATAACAACTACAAAGATAACTGCTATTAGAATCCCTTCAAAAGAAAACAGTATGAGGGTAGGGTAGCAATAATGTGTGACCACTCAATTGCTAATTTATTTCCAATAAAATCATCCCCTTGAAAATGACTGGGCTGAACTGATTGAACTTTGGTCCTTTCCAACTCTAGGTTCATGATCCCACTGGCACAAAATTTCTCCCAGAAATTAATAATTTGGAGTTCCTTAAAATTACATATGTGTATGCAAATATATATCTTACTCATAATTACTTAATACATTGTCCAGTGCACATGTAAGTACCTAACACATGACACTCACAGTAGAATTGCGTGCAGTTTATACAACTATTGCACACAACATTTATTAAGCACCTCCCCTCTGTCCAACAACTTGATAAAGATGGTGAAAGCTACACTGAAATGGAACATGTGACACTTGGCCTTACAGGACTCACAATCTTGTTAAGAAGATAGTCCATACACAAATATCAAAGTGACAAAATGAGAAAGTTCCAGAACAAAAGAAATGTTATATAGCAATGCAAAAAAGAAGAAATTTATGTTAGTTAAAATGTCTGGGAAATGTCGATGATTTATTCCATTTGGAAGGATGAATAGTACTTGGATAGGCAGAGAGGATGGAGGGAATTCTCTCTTTCTTTATTATCTTTCTCTTATCCTTCTCTCTCATTTTTCTGATGATCTTCATATCTGTCATGTCAGAAATAGGTTCTCCAGTCCCCAAGCTTTTGAAATCCCTCTTTCCAACATTCAAATCAAGTACTATGTCCTCTGAGGTCATAACATTCATTGTCTTCTTCTTGATGAAAATGGTCTCTCCCTCCAACTTCTCAAACCATTTTATCTGGACATCTCCTTTAAAATGATTCTACTTACCTTTACAACACAATTACATGTATGTATCTTTTCCTTTACTAGACTAGAAGTTACTATTCTTGTATCCCTAATACAGTCTTTCATGCTAAGGATTGAGTCTATTGAGACAATAAATCAATCACCCTACCCCCTTACCCAGATACCTTTATCAGGGGTGATCATAACTAGATTTGAATAAGGCCTGGACATTTCTGGCACTACAAGAAGCCTGCTTGAATCTGTTGAAGGATTTATACAAAATCAGTAATTTGTTTGGAATAAGAACTTTGAGCATCTGGTTAGCTTAGGGTAGAAGCCTTCCAGTCAAATTCCTAAGAATGAATCATAGGCAGCAGGGAGCACAACTGCCCATTCTCGGCCTCAGACCTGGTCTTCCTCCCTGTATCCCATTTGCCTCATCAATTGTGAAAGGTAGAAGGGTCTTTTTTTTGTCTGTTTGGGGGCTTTTTTAAACTTTTTTTCACCTTTTTTTTTCATCAGTATCCTAACACTGTTCCAAAAACAGCAACATGTGAACTCAGTATTGTATCAGGATACAATACTAAGGATAGACTATACACAGTAAGCAAAGGCCAATTCAAGGCTCTTCAGTTCAGCAGAGAAGCTGCCCTGTGCCTAAGCAGAACTTCATCAATACCCCACAAAAGTGAGACAAGGATTTCCTGAAAAAAGAAACAGTGAGTTACCTGTTTGCCACATGGAACATATAAGTTTGGGCCAATTTTCTGTGGGACTCTATATGCACTTTCTGGAAAGTTTGTCACAGACTTTTGGGGAAGGTATGTTTTGTTATCAACTTTTCTTATACTTTTCCAGGTTATATGGCAAGAGAAGTTTATCCCCTAGGAGTTCAAGGATGCCTCCATTTTCCATCTCTATAAAGGTAAAGGAAATAGATTGTCCTGTGACAATCACAGTGGGGTCTCTCTCTCTTAAGCATTGCTGGCAAGATTCTTGCCACAGTCTTCCTTCGTAGGCTGATCCTTCACCTGGAAGATGGTCATCTACCTGAGAGTCAGTATGGCTTCAGAAAGGGCTGAGGAATGGTTGATATGGTGTTTGCAGCCTGACAACCGCAGGGGAAATGCCAGGAGCAAATGCCAAAGGTCTGTATACGATGTTTGTAGATCTGACCAAGGCCTTTGATACTGTCAGTCATGAGGGCTTATGGAAAATTATGTTAAAATTTGGTTGCCTAGAGAAAATCATCAGCATTGTACATCAATTTCATGATGGCATGCTTGCCCAGGTTCTGGAAAATGGACAATGCTCTCGTGCTTTTCTAGTCACCAATGGAGTGAAACAAGGCTATGTGCTTGCTCTCATGCTTTTTAGCATGATGTTTTCAACAATGTTGTCAAATGTTTTCAATAAGGATGAACACAGCATCAGGGTCAGCTACCACACTGATGGTAAATTCTTCAACTTGAAAAGGCTACAAGCCAAGACCAAAGTGAAGGGAGTGTTGGTGTGCGATTTTCTGTTTGCAGATGATTGTGCACTCAATGCAGCCTCTGATGCTCAGATGCAACAGTATGGATTGATTCTCTGCTGCTTGTGCTAATTTTGGCCTAACAATTAACACCAAGAAAACACAGGTGCTCCATCAGCCACCACTGCACCATTTATATGTGGAACCATTGGTTACAGCAAATAGAAGAGTTTTGAATGCTGTGGATAATTTCACTTGCCTTGGTAGAGTACTTTCCAGGTATGTACACATTGATAATGAGGTTGACACATGCATTGCCAGAACTAGCTCAGTGTTTGGGAGGCTCTGAAGGAAAGTATGGGAGAGAAGAGGTATTGGACTGACTACAAAACTGGAGGACTACAGAGCTGTAGTGCTGATGTCATTATTGTATGCCTGTGAAACCTAGATAGTATATCAATGCCATGCCAGGAAATTGGAATTCTTTCCATTTGAATTGTCTTAGGAAGATTCTGAAGATCACCTGGCAGGATGAGATACCAGACATTGAGGTCCTTTCTCAAACTAAACTGCTAAGCATTCAAACTCTGCTTCAGAGAGCACAACTCTAATGAGCTGGTAATGTTGTTCAAATGCAAAACATATGCTTGGAAAAAGATTATTTTATCGAGAACTCAAACAGGGCAAGAGTTCACATGGTGGTCAGAAGAAGTAATACAAGGATAATCTCAAGGTCTTTTGTAAGAACTTTGGAATTGATTGTGTAACATGGGAGACACCGGCACAGGACCCACATGGCGTCCCCACATCAGAGAAGGGGCTGTCCTCAATGAGCAAAGCAGAATTGAAACAGCTCAAAGGAAATGCAGGACATGCAAATTTAGAGAATCCACCCCAAATGTTCACATGGACAATTTGTGCCCACCCTGTGGTAGAGCATTCTGAGTTCATATTGGTTTGATCAGCCACAGTCAGACACACTGAAACTTGATTCTAGCATAGTGATGTCATTTTGGTCCTCTTTGAGAACAAAAGACAACAACCAACCAACCAACTCTACCACTTAGCCAATTAAGACTGGATGACCAATTTACATCAACTGATAGTCATTAGTAAACACACCACTCAGGCCTCCATAAGCTATATAACATTAGAAAGATGCCCCTATCCTTTAGAGCTGTGACTATAACCCTGAGGAGAAATGTAGTAGCTTTGCTCTGGGGAGCAGACTTGCTAATAAGAGGCAGATTGCAAAAATAACTACAGAAATTTAGAACTATAGAACAAGTGCTAGCAATATCATAGACATTTTAAAATGCTTGATACTCTAATGTTGAACTGAATTGATCCTTTAATTTCATTGCCATTTGATCTTTCAAGGGTGTGAACTACAAATGCCTCACACTTGAGGATTGAACCTCCAAGTTAGTGCATAATGGACATTCTGGGGCTTTTCGTACATCTCTTTTTATATCGTTGGAGACTCATTGTAAGAAAGGCTCACATGTAACAACAATCTCCCAGAGTGTACAAGTGTTCACTCAGTCTCTTCTAAAGACAATGTCCCTCTGTGAATATAATTATACTAAGAAAACAAATCAAAACAAAACAAAAAACCTCCTAAATCATCCTATTACTACTGCTTCCTGGCATTCTAAAGGGTCTTAACCTTGTCAATTTGGTATTTTCTTTAATCTGCTGGAAGGATAAGAAAAAAGGGAAATCAAGAAAATACTGGTGGCCACGGCCACAGGATTCTCATTAATGAGGTCCATTATCATTCTTGACCACAGAACACACAACTACATGGGAGGAAGAGACAGGACAATATGATGAAAATATTTTGGTTGTTTTTTGTTTGGACAATTCAGTAGTCAGAAGCACTGCAGAAAATCCCTACATAATTCTATTTCATGTATTGTATACAGAATCTTACCATTAACAGAGCAGAGTTCATGTGCTCTAATAAAAAGAAAATTAGCCCATATTTCAGGTGTGTATTTGGAGACTTTCTCCTCCTATCAACAATCAGTGTGTAACTAGTGAACTTAAGAGAGTTTGGGGTGGTTGTTGTTATTATTTTGCCCTTCCCTTTAGGAATCTTCAGTAGGCAGGAATATGGTCTCTGCACCTGAATATAAAATCAGGTGTTTCTTTTAAATGCTTGCAATACTCTGTCTTCCCAGCCCTTAAAGTATGTCTCATTTTGTTCAACTAATACTTAGCACATTTTGAAGTATGCCAAATTCATATTATTTTTCAAAGTTAGATTTCCTCACCTTCCTTTGGAAACTTCTTAAATTTATAGATAGATAGTCTTGACATCTACAAATGAGATCCTTCCTAAGATCAAAGATAATTGTAAATAAGAGAAATGTTGTATTTTGCCCGCTACTAAATTCCCACAAATCCCATAAGCTTCAGATTGATCTGTGACTTTTCCATCACATAAAGTCCCATTTTTAGGAAGACAAAGGATCATTTGCTCATTCTCCCAAAGTAACAATTCTAAAGTGAACCTCCAACCTTCAACAGGAACAAGAGGCAGCAGGGATATTAGACTTGTGTACTATGCACTAAATTACTATAATTTTTCCCCCCATCAGTGTTTCTACAACAGTAACACTGCAGTGACTGCCTAGGTATAATTAAGGTCACAGGCTCAAACACCAGTAGAGGAAATGTTGAGTACAAAATTACAGCATGTAATAAGGTACTTGGGAGAAAAGGGTTATAGTTGGGAAGGTGGAAAAAGAAAGAGTAGAGGAGGAGCCAGGGGAGTTAATTAATAGTATTGCCCAACTACCAGACAGTGGCTTTTTTTTTTCTTACCTACGGAGACCCTGGATTGTCTCAATCATAAAATAGCAAAATTTTTTGTCATAGGTAATCCTTAAATACCATGTCTGAACCTACTTTAAGCATATATGATCAGAAAAAGAAAATTGGAGATGGGCCCCAAAAGGAATACCCACTGGCAAGGCTGGAACAAAAAAAGAAAAAAAAAAGAAAAAAAACAAACAAACAAGAGTAAAGATGGCCTGGAGGTTCCCTACCATATCCCTTTCTGGGCATTCGCTCTCAATTTATAGCTTTGGCTTTGTAAGGAAAATGCAAATAAGGTTATTGTTTCTTCCATGATTTTAGACTAGAAGTGTCAGACAAGGGGCCTACCACATTTGCTAGTGCTACAGGAAGCAGAATAAAAAGGTAATTGGGAAACACTAAGCAAAATAAATAAAAATACAGAAAATCACATAGCTAATGTTAATATGTGGTTTTCTAGGTCTAAATACACCTGCAGGAATCCTTATGTATGGTTACTGGCCCCTTTCTGTTTAAGCTTGACACCATTGTTCTAGACCACAGCTAGGTTAAAGTGTTTTATCAGTTGTGTGATGAAACCTGGATAACCGTGATTTCATAGATTTCTCATAATTATGGGTAATTAAAAAGCAAAAATTTGTGCATATTACTTAGCACTTTTCTAAGGTAAAGTAGGGCTGAATAGCCAACAATCACTTTATTGAGCTCCCCCCAATCAATCTGATAAGATTATAAATCAAGGACCTTTGTTATTTGGTAACTCTTCTCACTTTTTGGTAACATTTGATAATATCTCCCTCACTTAAATCCAATTCACTTGCAAGCCTTATATCTCCTTCCTAATGTCATGGTCGTCTTCAAGAGCAAAGGACAAATAACCCCTGTGAGTAGTAGCTGCCTCACGAGGGACCTAACTGATCAGGTTCAGTTGGGCAACACAGCTCCTTCCTTTCTTCCCTCTTTCTTTCCCTCCCTCCCTCCTCTCCCTCTGTCCACATAGTGAATCATACCCTTACCTGTAGGTACTCTGCCCAAAGAAATACAAGTTTTGATCACTAAAACCTAGCAAGATATCTTGGGGTTCATGGCTAGATTTCTTTTTTGTGGACCATGCCTTAAACCCAGATCCCTTGGCTCTCATTGACTGGCTAACAATGAGTTTCAGTCCAAACCTTACTTGGTCATTTTTTGGATTTGGATGGCTCAGAGGGAGTGCAAATAGCAATTGTGTCTGTTTTGGTCAGAACCTTAAGGGTCTTTCCCTCCCAGATTGATTTTATTATTTTTTTTAACTAGGTAAAAGAGGCCATTCTTTGCTTCATTTTTACCTATCCCTAATCACTGAATGGGCATTTCCTCAGACAAACTAGACATGAAAAAGACCTTACCTTCAAAAAGACCAAGGCCTCCCACTACTTCCAGGGCCTTCTCTAGTCTTCTTGATCAATACTTTGCCACTGGACCTAGGTTACTCCGGAGGAGAGAGTGAGGTTTGTGACTTTGCACAGACCTCCCTCACGTAAATCCAATTCACTTCCAAGTCATAACATCTCCTTCCTGTTGTCATAGTCCTAATTGAGAACAAAGGACAAACAAGAACAACAACATTTCTCAAGGAATTAGAAATGTGCCTTGAGCCTTTACTGAAAGACATGTACCCTAGTCCCTCATTGCTGATCAGTCTATAACTACTTATTAAAGGCTAACTGTGTAGCAGGCATTATGATAATGCTAGGAATATGAAGAAAGGCATATATTCTAATGGAAGAGATAAAACAACTAGCTAGATTCATGATTTCTACTGAACAGATGGAAGTCACTTTGAGGAGGCATTGGCAGCTGTGGGGGACCAGGAAAAGTGCCCTGAAGAGGAGAGGCGTTGAGTTGCATCTTGACGGAAGTTAGGAAAACTCAGAGGAAAAAGTGAGGGAGCACAACATTCCAGGCATGGGAGCCAGTGAATGCAAAGTCAAGGAGATTAGACATGGAAGAATGTTTTTGAGGAAATCTAAATATGCCAGTGTTGCAGCACAAAGCTGAAGTTGAGGGATGTCCTTTCTTCCCTCTCCAACAGGTAATTCCTCCTCAGAGATTTTATTGGAATGGCATGCTTGTTCTATTTTCTTGAATATCCTCTTCTCAACTTGCTTAATAATTTACGGGACAACTCTGGAGCACGACCATGTTTCCTTGGCCTATTTACAGATGTTTTCCAGGATGATATCATTCCAGTTCCTAGTATCTTTTTCCACTTATTATAAAGTCTTTGATTGAGATTAGCTAATTGAACATCTTTTCATGTACTTTAAGTTGGTTTGGGTGACTTGCTTCTATAAATCAATCAGTTGTACCCTTACACATAGCAGTAAAATATGGAGTATGAGACACCTGAGCCTGGGAAAGGATTTTCAAAGAACACTTTCCTAAATTCCAGTATCTATGTAGAAGGTGAAGGAGGGATTTTGAATTACTTAACTTCTGGGCAGCATAAATTTTGAGCTTCTCCTCAGGGATAACTTTAAGTCTGAAAATCTCATACTTTAGGAGTTAGTTTTTCAGCCTTCCATGGGGAAAAGATTTCCTTATCAGCATGTTTTCTCACAGAAGAGGCTCACCAACAAGAAGATACTGTTGCTAGAAGATTAAATACATAGTAAAGAAGGACTAGGAAATATGACTTTTTTGGGGGGGAGGGGAGTTTGCTAGGCAATGAGTTAAGTGACTTGCCCAGGGTCACACAGCTAGTATCAAGTGTCTGCAAGTGGAATTGAACTCAGGTCCTCCTGACTCCAGGGCCACTGCTTTATCCACTGTGCCACCTAGCTTCCCCAAGAAATGTGGTTCTTAACCAACACTCCATGCTGTTGCTATGAGTTACTCAGGTCTGAGGTGAATGTGGAATATTTGTTTAGCACAAAACATCTTTTACTTTTTAGAAGAGTCCAGTGATTTTAATGGACTATTTGAGTGCTTAATATTTCCTGTGTCTCAGAGGGAAAGCAGTGACTGTCTTGAGCTCTCTCCCAAAGCCCTCCAAATACCTAAAAAAAAATGGCTCTAAACAAATTCTAAAGCAGTAGAAGCCACAAAAAGACAAAGTGAAACAAATTTCCAGCCAAAGACAGCCTGAATGGTTAATCAGAAAGGTATGTCGCCCCAGGCGGGGAGAGGAGCACAGCTCCGCGTTGTCGCAGGCCGCAGCAATCCTGGAGCAGGCCTCAGAGGACTGAATCGCGGGCAGCTGTGGCAGTTTCCATACTTCTCAACCCAGAAATGCCAAAGACAAGGTGGAAGGTCAGTGGGAAACTTCTGTGACTGTGGTGAGAGAGGAGCTAGGTCTCAGCCACCCCTGGGGCTGCGGCTTTTCCTGAGCTTCCAGCCCACAGACTGAGGGGGAATCGAGTGGCTGATCAGAGGGGGATTGCAAGGATCTCTTTGCCAGTGCTGAGGCAACAATCTCTTACTTTTCCAGTGCTTGGATCTGGGTCACAGTTCTGAGGGGTGGTCCTGGGGCAAGGAGAAATGCTGGTGTGACAGAGCTTGTTGTAGCTGTGGAGAGAAAACACCTCGCCCCTTATCATACCACCTTGGAAGAACTGAAAATTTATAGGTCCCTAGAAGTACCTCTGAAAACAGCTGTACAAACCTGCGAAGCTTGGGACAGTACACTCTTCACATTGGAAGCAGACTTTTACCTTAACAAAGAGTTTAAAACTCAAGTAATTGGCCGGGATCATGAGTAAGCAGTGCAAGAAGAGTCAGACTATATTATCTTACTTTGGTGACAAAGAAGATTGAAACATACAACCAGAAGAAGACAACAAAGCCAAAGCTCCTACATTCAAAGCCTCTAAGAAAAAATATGAATCAGTCCCAGGCCTTGGAAGAGCTCAAAAAGGATTTTGAGAAGCAAGTAAGAAAAGTAGAGGAAAAACTGAGAGTGATGAAAGAAAAACATGAAAAACAAGTCAACAGCTTGCTAAAGGAGACCCAAAAAAATACTGAAGAAAATAACACCTTAAAAAATAGCCTAACCCAAATGGCAAAAGAGGTCCAAAAAGCCAATGAGGAGAAGAATGCCTTAAAAAGCAAAATTGGCCAAATGGAAAAGGAAGTTCAAAAGATTACTGAAGAAAATACTTCCTTAAAAATTAGAAAAGAGCAATCGGAAGCTAGTGACTTTATGAGAAATCAAGACACTGTAAAACAAATCCAAAAGAATGAAAAATTAGAAAACAACGTGAAATATCTCATTGGAACAACAACTGACCTGGAAAATAGATCCAGGAGAGAGAATATAAAAATTATTGGACTATCTGAAAGCCATGATCAAAAAAAGAACCTAGACATCATCTTTCAAGAAATGATCAAGGAAAACTGTCCTGATATTTTAGAACCAGAGGGCAAAATAGAAATTGAAAGAATCCACCGATCTCCTCCTGAAAGAGATCCCCAAAGGAAAACTCCTAGGAACATTGTAGCCAAATTCCAGAGTTCCCAGGTCAAGGAGAAAATATTACAAGCAGCCAGAAAGAAACAATTCAAGTATTGTGGAAACACAATCAGGATAACACAAGATTTAGCTGCTTCTACATTAAGGGACCACAGGGCATGGAATATAATATTCCGGAGGGCAAAGGAGATAGGATTACAACCAAGAATCACCTACCCAGCAAAATTGAGTGTAATACTGCAGGTGAAAAAATGGTCATTCAGTGAAATAGGGGACTTTCAATCATTCTTGATGAAAAGTCCAGAGTTGAATAGAAAATTTGATTTTCAAATACAAGACTCAAGTGGAACATTGAAGAGGTAAACAGGAAAGAGAAATCATAATAGACTTTTTAAGGTTGAACTGTTTACATTCCTGCATGGAAAGATGTTATTTGTAACTCATGAGACCTTTGTCAGTATTATAGTAGTTGGAGGGGAAAAAATTATATGTATGTATATATAGATATAGATAAATAGAGGGCACAGGGTAAGTTGAAAATGGAGGGGTCATATCTGGACAATAAAATTAAGGGGTGAGAGAGGAATATATTGGAGAAGGAGAAAGGGAGAGGTAGAATGGGGTAAATTATCCCACAAAAAAAAAAAAAAACAGAAAAGAAAAGGCTCTTACAGTGGAGGGGAAAGCAGGGAAGGTGAGAGGGAATGAGTGAATCTTTTTCTCATAGGATTTGACTTAAGGAGGGAATAACATACACACTAAATTGGGTGTGGAAATCTGTCTTACCCTACAGGAAAATGGGGGGGGGAAGGGGACAAGAGAGTAGGGGAATGATAGAGAGGGGGGTAGATTGGGAAAGGGAGTAATCAGAAGCAAATACTTCTGAGGAGGGAAAGGGTCAAAAGAAAGAATAGAATAAATGGGTGGGTGGGATAGAATTAAGGGAAAGAGAGTTAGATTTTCACAGCATGTTTACAATGGAAGTGTTTTGCATAACTGCACATATATAACCTATATTTAGTTGCTTGCCTTATCAATGAGGGTGGGTGGGGAGGGAGGAAGGGAGAAAATTTGGAACCCAAAGTTTTAAAAACACATGTTTAAAAAAAATGTTTTCACATGCGACTGGGAAATAAGAAATACAGGCAATGGGGTACAGAAATCCATCCTTCCCTACCGGAAAATTGAAGGGGAAGGGGATAAGAGAAGGGAGGAAGAATTAGAAGGGAAGGCAGACTAAGGAAAGGGGTATTTAGAATGCATGGGGTGGGGGTGGGGGTGGTGCAGATGGGGTGAAAATTTGGAACTCAAAATCTTGTGGAAGTAAATGTTGAAAACATTTAAAAAAATTTAAAATGCAGTAAAAAATAAATAATAAAAAAGTAAAAAAAGAAAGAAAAAAAAGAAAAGAAAAATAATTTAAAAAAAATTTCCTGTGTCTCTTCATCTATGACTCTGAGTCTTATGCATTTCCTGTTGTGAAGGAAATAAAAAGTTGCCCATATCAAATGTATAGTTGGAATGTATGCTGTTACCCACCTATAGACTTGAGCCATACATGAGCTTTGCTTTAGAAATCTTTCTTTAAATTTTCCTGGGTGGTATTAGAGCCAGCGAGAATGATCAACCCCTTCTAAGATCAGAATCCCAAGATCCAACTTGGTCCATATGAGCCAAAAGTCTCAGGGGAGAAGATGATGATGGACAAAGGATGATACAGAAAAATAAAACTTTTTCATGGAAACTTATATACATAAATGGCAGATAACATTCTTATTTAAAGTTGCAATGTATGTGGAGGGCATAATTTAAAGCAATATTAATACCTAATAATTAAGTCATTTTTAACCTGAATAGTCTATGAAATTAAATTAAAAAGCAGCATCCTAGTCTACTTCTAACCTTGTTCTTAGAGTAATGGAAACTGTAGAACATACACAAGACATGATTCCAATGGTTTGCTGCTTCATGAAATCTTAACACCAAAAGGCCCTGTTGTTGTTGTTCAGTGGTTTTTCAGTCATACCTGATTCCTCATGACCACGTTTGGAGTTTTGTGGACAAAGATACTGGAATGGTTTGCCATTTCCTTCTCCAGCTCATTTTACAGATGAGGAAGTTGAGGCAAACAGTGTTAAGTGACTTGCCCAGGTTAACACAGATAGTAAGTGTCTGATGCCATATTTGAATTCAAGAAGATAAGTATTCCTGACTCCAGGCTCAGCACTCTATCCATTGTGCCACCTAGCTACCCTATAAGTCCTTATCAGAAACTTATTTTTCCTCATTTTTGTTCTCTTTGTAGTAGAAAATAACTTTTGCTGTCTACTTACACATTCTCTGAAAAGTATCCCTTTGAAATCCCATATTTCTTCCAGTTTTCATAGCTGAACAGGGTGAAAAACAGTAAAGAACACCTCAATAAGCTGGCTATTATGAAAACCCTGATTAGGTATTCACCTGATTAGATGTTTCCATGGAGACTAACTTATAAGTTAACTCAAGTTTCCCTGCCCCACCCAGTATTAATGTCCTGCATCTTCATGTGGTTTTCTGGTTAAGTACAGTGGTTAAGTACACTCAATAAGTTTTTTTCTCTTATCAATTCTGTTCATTTCTGGTCTGGTTTTGATACAGATAATCTGATCTTAAAGAGACCGTATATACCCATATTTCAAATGGATTATATTGAAGATGCATTTAAACAGAAACAAAGTTTAAAAATAGAAATATAAAGTATTTCAGTCTCAGTGGGAAGAAACAAGTAATTTCAAATAAAACAGTTCTATGTTATAATGGAAAACAAAAACATTGTGAAAAGACACCTTGGCATAACCTGGACTAACAGGAGAATGGAAAATGTAGGTGACTGTTCTCAAAAGCATCGCCTCTGTCAGTGTCAAAGGGAGTTGTTGCCAGGGAATAAGGGGTAGCAAGTGGAAGTCAAGGTGCACTTCCTCAAAAATTTTAAAAATGATCCCACGGTAGCACATAGTGACATGAAAGAATATTTCACCTAAGCTGTATCTGTTCTCTGACTCCACTGGCCTATTCCAAAACTAACTTCTGTTCGGGCCCTCTTTTTCCTCTATTCATCTAACCTTCCCACTGGAATAATCTCAGGAGATTCTTTGGATCTCTCTTAACTCTGGTCCCTTCAGTATCATTCCTTCCATTAACTATTGCCTAGTGAGATCATCATTTTGTCTATAAGAATTAAACCCCAGTTAAATTAATACCACGTAATTACAGCACTCGCTGGGTCTGGATATCATCTATTACCTGGGACCTTGCCCTCTCTAACTGGAAGAGCATAGTCACAGGAAACTTGCCAAAAATTTCCCAGGATGACAACCTGGTTTCCCCCACTCCTTTTGTGTATTGTTGTCACGAGGAGGCTGTGAGGGTGTGACAAAGGCCATTTTTTTAATGGTCTGGAAACCAGAGATGATTTTGTGAAGCTCATTTATTTCAGGTGTCTTTACAATTTATGTGGCCACAATTAATGGGAACAGTCATATTGTCGATCTGATTTAGTTAGTGAGACTGATGACTACTCCAATTCAGCTGTTTCTCAATCTTATATTCATTATCATTGCAAAAAACATCACTGTTTTTCTGACTTGGCAGGAAAGGGACAAAATGACATAAGTTAGAGTTGGGAAATGGGAAAGAGTGTTGAATGAGAAGTGAGATGACCTGAAATAAAATACTGACTTTTCCACTTGTTATCTGCCTAACCTTCATCAAGTCCCCCCCGCTTCTCTAAGCATAGGCAGTGACTAGAAGGGTGTCTTAGGTAAACTGAGACACCTTCTGATGTGGTGCTGACTCTTTTCCCTGAGAAGGGAAGGGAGGGCAAGACCAATGGTGTTAGTCCCCATCGTATGCCTGTATCTTTGGTTCTAAGTTTCAGGAACTTCTTCATTTCATATATTCATTTTATCTTCTGGTCACTGAGTTTCTCTCTAGATTCATGCATATGTATTCATTTGCTTTTATGTCATTTTAAGAAAGCTTCCTCATTTATAGACCTTTCAATCCACATTTGTTTGTGCTTTCCTGCATGGATTTTATGATGGCTTCTCCTGTGCTCTTGTCTTGTCTTATTTTCCCACTTAGGTTGTGCTCTAGGGGGTCTATTGACATCAGGGACTTACTCTTCAGTTTATTTAGAATCTCCCTACAATGACTGGGATGAATCCCCGAGTAGACAGGTTAGAAAAATAGCATTATAGAGCTGGAAGAAACTTCAAACAGCATCCAGTCCAACTTCTTTTCTTCTATAGAATAAGAAATTAATGTCCAGAGAGGAGAAATAATACATAGCTAATTAGTATGTGATAGAAATTCAGAACTAAAATTGACTGCTTCCTGGACTAGTGTTTTTGCCAGGTAAAATATGATGACTGATTGAAAATCTGAGACTTACTACCTCATTGGAGATACTGAGCTTATTGGCTGGATCATTAAATCCAATCTCATGAAGTTATAAGAGCTGCCTTGGGAACTAATAGGCATCCTACCCACACTGGACTTGAGGTATACAAACCAAAGTTCTATGACCATTTGTCAGGTAAGCTGAATAAGGGGTTCTTCAAATATAGATTGGAATAAAAGGGCATTGAGATCCTTTCCAACACTGAGATTCTGGGATCAACAGTAGACAGATATAGGGTATAGTTTGGGCAACAAGAGATTAACTGGGCTTCTAGAGGGTTGTTGACTATAACTGATAAATGACAAAGACAAAAAGGCAAGAGAGAGAGAGACAGACAGAGACAGAGAGAAATTTTGGTTACTAGCAGTAACATTCTTTTTCCTTTTTTGCATGGCTACTCTGCTTATTGGTAGATTCTGCAGTGCAGAAATCCATTGTACTTGTCAGAACTTTCATTCCCTGGCTGTGGCTATTTTGTATGTCTGAATGGTTTTCATGAGGGAGGCGCAAGCCACATTTTGTGAGCTAGAAATGGTCCTAATCAGCTGAACAAGAGGCAGGTTGCTCTGGAACAACATACATGCATGGTCAGCTGGATGACCACGTCCAAGAAGCTTGAGCAGTGGTGCGAGTGTAAATATTTGATGATCAAAAAAGACATGCTAGAAAAGACATCCTTTGTCCTTCATTAATCACAAAAGAAATATCCTTCTAGTGGAGAAAAAACTCTTTCTCCTGCTTTATACCGCTTGTACAAATGAGAGGCAATACAGGAAATCATGAGCCTCTAGGAATCAGGAGTGTGTTCTATTCCGGAATTACTGCTAAATACCAATGTAATTTTGATTAAGTCATATAACCTCCCTGTGCCTTAGCTACTGAGACCCAGAAAAAAAGGGGGGGGTAATCATGGCAATCCTTCCTGAAGGTGAAAATCTGAACTTTTTCATATCTCCCTTCTAGGTCCAATATAGAAGAAAGCATTTCTTTTGATTTCTGGTTAATGTCATCTTGACTTTCCACTGCCTTCATTTCCTATATTGTTGCTGCTATTCAGTCATTTTTCATTCACATCTATCTCTTTGAGACCTTATTTGGGATTTTCTTGGGGAAAAAAAAGAAATTTACATGATAACATTATTATACATTTAAAAGGAATAACAAGTTGTACATGATATATTTGCAGTTTCATGTACAATATTTTTTATTATATTTTATGAAAATGCTTGTTTTATTCCATAAATTAAAAATTAATAAGGATTCCTTAAGCTGCCTTGATATCTGTGCTCTCCATTGACTTTTCTCCTTTCCCAAAGCAGATTGTCATCAATCTGAGTAATGAGTTTGAGACAGCTTCTGAAAACTTAGAAAACTGAGGTGAAGTGGGCACTGTCAAAAGCTGGGGGGGTCTATAAGGACCTTGGACATTTTTGAGAACAAAGGGAATTAAGTTCTTGTTGAATTAAAGGAAACCACAGCTATAAAGGCTACTTTGGTGCCTTAAGAGGGGCAAATCTTCATTTGACTTAGGGGGAAGTTAATCAGCACAGCCAATAAGAGGGGAGTTAATTATCTGCCTTTCCCAGCATATGCCCAGAGATACATAGTTATATTTTCAAATTTTCATGTTTTTTTTTTTAATCACCTTTCTAATTCATCATTAAAAACTCTCAGGATAAGCCAATTTAATTAGACTTCTCACCAAGGTTTCTACAAACATATTCTAGCAATATGTAAGACATATTTGATTATTTTACAAAATTGTGAATTTCCATCGATTTTTCCCTTAAATGAAGGAAGATTACTGAGTTGTATTGATCCCCTCCTTTTTCTGTCTACTGAAATTCTGTACCCCGTTCTAGACCCAAATCCACCTCCACTATGATATGTTTACTGATGTTATAATTCGTAGTCTTAAAATTCAGAGCCACCATATTTGTGTGCTTTCATTCACTTACTGCACTATATTTTTTATATTAGCCACTTGTGAGCATAATTTTCTCCCTTGAAGCATGGTGCAACGCTAAGAGTTGGATTTGATCTCAGAAGACCTGGCTTCAAATCCAGTCTCTTCCACGTGTTATCCATTTGACTTTAGGTAAGTCATTTAAACCCTCAGATCCTCAGTTTCACAAATATGTTTGTTAGGGATGTTGTGAGGCTAAGATGACATAATAATGTATTTAAATTGTTTTGCAAACCTTTAAGTGCTATAGAATTAAAGAAAAATAAAATGAGGGAATTAAATGAGGTCAAGTCTAAGGTCCCTTCCAGCATTAAAACTATGAATCTACTATACTGTAAATTCCAAGAGGGCAATTTTATTATTCATCACTGATAAAGTACAAAAAACACTAGCTCTGGAATTAGAGGCCCTGGGTTCAGATCCTACCTCTTATGCTTATCATCTATGTCACTGTGGACAAGTTTCCTAACTTGTTTGTGGATGAGTATTTCCATCTGCAAAATTAGAGAGTTGGCTTAGATAGACTCTGACCTCCCTTTCCATCTCTAGATTCATGAATTTACGGCTTATTATTTTCTCTTCTACTGGCCTGTACACTGTTTTGAATGTATTACATGCTAACTAAATCTTCTTTGAGTTCATTAATAAATACTAATGACTGAACCAATCAGTGCTTACCTGGAAGGCACTTGTCTTGAGCACATTTAAAATGCCCCCTTTGCAAATTTAACAACAAAATCTGTCAGATTCTCCAGGCTGCAGTCTTCTTCACTATCTCTGCCATTTTTTTTTCCATCATGCAATACTATACCTTGTTGTCTTGACAGAATGACATGTGTAAACAGATTTACATGCTGGTACATGCAAGATGTTACACAAGTAGGAAAGCATTCAAGCACATCCCATGTAAGGTAGGTCTTCACATATAGCATAGGTTTGTATGAGAACAACCAGCAAGTGAGGAGAGGACAGAGAGATTTCAATCTCTAGAGAAACATGGACCCTGGCAGCTAAGGTGAGGCCCCTGTGACTTCCCTACAAAGTCAGTCATCTTCCTATGAATAGCAAAAGGCAGAAATAATTGAACATACAAGATTATCTTTGAAAAAGTGTGCAATTAATTTCATTTCTCTGAATTTGGTGTCAGAAAAGCTTTCAAATTCTTTTCCTGCCATTTATTAGTGTCATGACCTTGGACAAGTAACCTGAATTCCCTGTCCCTTGGTTTCTATGGTTATAAAACTATTTGGAGAAGATCATCTCTTAAGGTCCCTTCAAAGTCTTATAATTTATATTATTTAGGCTATTGGTGTGAGGGAGATGAGTAAGGCTAGTGATGTGAGAAACAAGTACAGTATTACTTTTCAAAATGTCTTCATGAACATTATCTTATTTATCCTTGCTACTACTCTGAGTAGGTGTTATTTCTCACAGTGTCAACAGGGATGGATATATGCAGCATGGGGTCTTGAAGCAAATGGAAATGAGTGAAAGGGGTAGGGGTGAGGGTTGTGCTATATTCTATGTCTTAGTGAAGACTCTGCTCCCTCATCCTCACAGCGATACCAATATTTGGGAATAATATTGTATTGTATTGTAAATCTGTATCAGTTTCTTTAGTGTACAATATATCTGGAAAACAAATCGCTAAACTCTCTGCATACTTCACATGTCACAGGACTTAGGGTAGAGGACATATATAACTAGGAGTGTTAAGTCTCTAAGAAAAGGGTCATGAAGGGAAAACTTACATAAGAACTGATGCAAAAGTATGAAGAATCGGGAAAGCAATGTGCACAATAATTACACCAATGTAAGCAGAAAGTGAATATGGTGTAATTATATGACAAAGATGACTTGATAGAAGAAATATAAAAATGCCACTTTCCTCTCTTTTTGGAGAAGTAAAGGACTATGGATGTGGCAGATTGCATATGTTGTCAGATTTGGTGTGTTTATTTGTTTTGCTGAATTGCTTATGCTATTTTTTTTACTCTTTGTTACAAGGGATGGATCTCTGAATAATGGAGTTTGAGAGGGATGCATCAAGGAAAGAAGATAATGTGAAAATAAGACATCAGAAAAATTAATTAAGAAAGAAAACAGGCTCCAAAATAATCTATTTTTAAGGGAATAATTTTTTGAGTAAATGTACTCACCATCTCCATCCTTCAGTTTGCATTTTCTAGCTCTAAGCCTTTCTACTGGCTGGGCTTGTTCCTACATTTTCTTTACACCAAATAATGCCTTTCTATTCTAACAACTCTGCTCACAACTCATCTCTTTAAGGAAGTCTCCTCAGAGTAATCTATCCTGCTCCCTTCACTTCAAACCCTGCATTGCCAAAGCCTGCCTAGGATGATTTTACTCATCTCTAGTCAGCTGTTGAAGTTATAAGGTTATTTATATTTTGTTTTAACTGGTGTGCTTCATGAGTGTGGTAGGTGAGTGACTTTTCCCTTAAATTGGACACAAATTCTGAGCACTATCTGGATTCTTTAAATCTATTTGTATTTCTGTATAGCACCTTGGGGCACGACCCTGAACGAAGAGCTGAATCTCTATCTCCTGGCAAGGAATGAGGAGAACAATTAAAAACAAATTCTCCTTTCTCTTTAGTTTTCTGAGTGATTTGGACAAAAACTAGAGTGTTGAATTTCCCTCCTCAAACCTATTTGGAGGATCTTCTTTGTAGCCAGAAACTATGTTATTTCAGAAATCCCAATTTTATCAACTCAGAATAGATGAGAGAGTGAGACCAGCAGAGATTAACTGCAACTCGATATCAAACCCCTTTTTTCCTTTCCTTTTCCCAGTATTCTTTACATCCCTCACCCTGTTCAGGCTGGTTCCATTCCCTGCCCTTGGAACTGCTGTCTTCTTTGCAGGCTTTTCACCTTTGTAATCCAATCTGAGGTGATTGTCTCCTGACATAATACTGTACCTTGTCTCCTGACATAGTATTGTACCTTGAAGCCTCACCTTGCTCCCTTCCTGACCAGGTCCTATTAATCATCACCAATCTAATAATAGCCATCTTACTCCCACCGTGATACACCGGCTTCCCTCCTCTAGCCTTCCAGGCTGTTTGGGTGGCTAATGTCTTCTTAAAACTTTTTTTACTTATTAATTTTATCTGTGACAGAGCCTGATTAGCTTCTGAATTACTCCATACCTATTTTTGTATGCCGTGCCCCTATCCTTCACAGACAGTTTAATCCCAAAGTATTAATTCATCTCTATATAATGCTGACCTGTCTTTCTGCAGGTATCCTAAATCTTCCTGTTTTCACTTGAGGTCCATCCACCTTTCTTTTAACTCCTATTACGTTTCTCATTACTTTCATCCCCTCCCTTATGCAGGACATAAGCCTGAACACATTGTTTGGAAGCCACGTGCAGACTTCATATGCATCAACTATTTTGTCCTCTTCATAAAAACAAAGAAGATAGTGTTATTACTAGCTTCAAACAAGTATTAGTTTTTTTGTTTTCTGTTTTGTTTTTGTTTTTGTTTTTTTAAGTAACGTCATCATTCCTAATTCTCTGGTAGACTTGTGAGGAATATGATCTCTGCTGACAGAGGGATTAGAATCTTTTGATGAAAGATGAACATCACATATCAACCAGCTAAACAGGAATAGAAAAAAAGCCTAGAAAACAGAGACCTTATGTAATATAATTATAGGTTCAAAAACTTAGAGCTATTATTGTGGTAGGATTGCCAAATTAGAGCTGGAAGGGAACCTAGAGACTATCTAATTAAACTCCCTCATTTTATAGATGAGGACATGAAAGACCAGAGAGATGGTAACTTGGCCTAAATTTCATGGGTAGGAGGAGTAGAACAGCCTAGAATTCAAACTAGACATCATAACTTCAAATCTAGCACTCTACTATTGAATAACACTTAAATACCCAAATATTCCAAAGACATTGTAACACACAATCAGAAAGGGAAAAAGTTGTCAATGTTGACTGGAGTTACAGGGAAATTCAATTCAATTAAATGAACATTTATTAAATGTCTCCTTCATGCAAGGGATTATGTTATGTGCTGGTGATGCAAAGATGAAAATGAAATCATCAGAACATTCTGCTGGAAGGATCTAACCTGTGTACATATAATAAATCAAAGTAATTTCACAAAGAAAATAACATTAATAATTAGGAGGATTAAAAATGACTTCTTTATGCCTGTTCTGTGTTCCTCAAATTTAAGATAAGTTAATATTGTGCTATCATACTAATAACTAATTATTAATTATGATGCACCCTTTTTCCTTCTATTTTCTGTAAAGGTCCAAGTACTGTTAAGGTCAGTCAGTAGGGCATGGCTAATTGATGAGATTGCTCTTAGCCCTCAAGGAACATTCTCTTCAATTTCAGGTGGGACCTTATCCAACTGAGAGACATAATTTCTGTTTAGACTATAAACAAAATCCAGTCTGGCTGAACCCTTACCCTGAAGAAAGACACTTGGCTTCTAGGTCCCCTCCATTACAGTTTAGGATGACCCAGCTCATGAAGGAGAAAACAAGCCAGAGAAGTCTAGATGGAGATGGCTTACTCCACCCAGACTGCTGGAGGATGCTGAGCCTCATGATCAAGCCATGTTTTCAACAGGCAGAACTGAAGACTTTTAGCCCACCTCCTTATTAAATGTCCACCAATCAAGGCTGATTTTCACTTGTCAGGGGAATTCCCTTTCAGAAGTTATTTCAGGCATTTCAGGGTCTACCTTGGGTCTTTGGTTACTGAGAGAAACCACTAACCATCAATTTATTGATTGCCAACTAGTCTAGTTAATAAATTGATTATTAATTACCCAGAAACTCTGTCTCTCAGGATTTTCATTCATCTCAAACTTCTCCTGTCTCCATGCATTTGCACTGGACATTCCTCATGCCTGGAAGGCACTCTCTTCTTACCTTTCCCTTATATTGGTCCATTCTTCCTTTAAGATATAGCTCAAGTCCTATTTTTTTTTTTTTTTAGGCAATTGGGGTTAAGTGACTTGCCCAGGATCACACAGATAGTAAGTGTCAAGTGTTTGGTATGAGGCTGGATTTGAACTCAGGTCCTTCTGACTTCAGGGCTGGGGCTGTATCCACTGCGCCACCTAGCTACCCCCCCTATTTTCTTTATGAAGCCTTTCTTGATCATCCCAAATGCTAGTGCTCTCTTTCCCAAATTATCTTGTGATTACCTACTTTGTACTTTTTTTTCTTGTTTCGTGTTCATTCTGGATACATTCATATTTGTAATTTTGTCCCCATTTGAATATAAGCTGCCTATGAAAAGGGATTGTTTCACTCTTTATACTTTATTTACATCATCTAGCACAATGTTGGCACATAATAGCCACTAAATAAGTAAGAGTTGATTGGATATTTATTAAGCACCTATGTATACCAGGCCACTGTACTGGATCTTGTTAATTATTTCCAGATAGTTTATTTTATTCTTTCATCACATCTCTTAAGTATCTTCTTGGAAGCAATGCTAGATCGATATGGAAGAGTAGTAAAATGTAGAATGCCATAACTGAATCCACTACTCCCGCTTCTACTGTTTTTCAAGCATACCCATCAGGCTGCTAGGTGACACAGTGGATAGAGCTCCAGGCCTTCAATCAAGAAGAATTCAAATCCAGCCTCAGACACTTACTAGCTATGTGACCCTTGGCAAGTCACTTAACCCTGTTTGCCTCAATTTTTTCATCTGTAAAATGAGCTGGAAAAGAAAATGGCAAATCACTCCAGTATTTTTCCAAGAAAACCCCAAATGGGATCACAAAGAGTCAGACACTAATGAAAAACAACTGAAGAACAACAAAAAAATACCCAAACATGCCTTCATTACATACCACGAAATGATGCTGCAGTAGAGAACAGAGTTCAGAGTCTTCCATGCTATCTCATTCAATTCATCGTATTGTAGTAGACTCAAATTCCTATCCCTGTTATCTAGTCCTAACTGGACTATCTGACTATGGGTAAAGCTTTGAAGTGGCCATGTTTTATTATTATTAACATGAATAATACAACCTTCATGATTTATAGAGGGCTATGCTTTTCAAAGCATTTTCATACTCATTATCTTATTTCATCCTGACACTAATCCTATGAGATAGGTCATAGGATCATAAGGTTTAGAACTGGAAAATAATTCAGAAGTAATAATCCAGTCCAATCTTCAAATTTAATAGAAGAGGAAACTGATGCCCAATAAGATCAAATGGCTATCCCAGGAGTACTAAAGTAATAAGTAGCAGGGCTGATTTTCCAACCCAGGTCCACTGATTTTTTCACTATAATGTGCTGCTTCCTAATTGGATTGGAAGATGCAACCCCATTTGACAAATGGAAAAAAGAGAGAGAGAGAGTGAGAAAGACAGAAAGAATAAATTATCTAACAATCTCAGAGGTGGTCAATGGGTTTACATTTTTGGGTTTGAGTTTACAATTACACATTTACTGGAAAGTGTGATAAACTCTCATTTGCAATCAATGTGCAGCCCTCTTGTTGGCCCCTCTCTGCAGTTTGCATAGGTTCTCCTTAAAAATTTCTTGTCACAAACACAAAAAAATGAGGAATATTAAAAAAGGGATGGTTATTATATTTAGTGATTTTTGTGCAATGCTTGATAACTAAAAACTTGTGTAAATCAAATAGAATTGAAAAAAAAATGACTTGAGACTCTCAATCTAGTGATCTAGGAAACTGACTACTTGAAAAGTGGGGAATTCCAGTTCAGATTTGACCAAATGTATTTTTATTTGGTTGGGGGAAAATCCTCCCCTGGTGATTTTCTGGATCTGTTAAATGGAGTCTCATGTCTTCAAAAATGTTGATTACCTTAATTTATCCAATGGAGCATCATTCCTTTTTGTTTTTTTATCTTTGTTCCACTATGAATTTAGAAGTATTATAATTCAGGGTCCATAAAAGGAAAAGTTCCAAACAACTAAATGTCCCAAAGTAGCATGGTCTGTTTCAAGAAGTGGCGGGTTTCCCCCAGTCAGGATTTTTACAAGGAAGATTGGATGAGAACTTGTTGAGAATGTTAGATTTTTACACAAGTTCAGACTCTGAGATTCTTTTGATTCTGTTTTTGGCTGAATACCGTTGATTACCAAATTGTATCAAAGTTATGTCTGCAGTTCGTTATTTTGATTGTTTAGTCCATTTTGAAGCAAAATGGGGCAAACTTACTCTCAAAAGAATTTCAATGGATTTTGGTGTTCATTGTTTTTAAAACATGTTATTGCGGCCTTTGGCTTTTATCGCATTATTCATTATTTCTTAGAAAACCAATGAAACACTTCTCCAGATTGAAACCCCTTGCATTTCATTTCCCAGTTCTCTCTCTCTGTATCTCTGTCTCTGTCTCTCTCCCATACATATACATGTATATATAATATTTATAAATGTATCCATAACTTTATATTAATGTATAAATTTATATGTAGATATAAATTTTATTTATAACTATATATTTTATATAGAATATATACATATCTATACATATATTATTTATATTTACATTTACACAGAGATTAGCTTTCTTTTAGTGATCTTTGCATTTATATATTTGTACAAATTGGGTCTATTGTTATTTTGATTTTGCTTCTTCCACTTTGCATCAGTTTATATGATTGTGTGACTGTGACTTGTTCATGAGTCCATGATCACTTTATCTGTCAAATTCCCTCAAACCAAGATAGTTGCTGTCAAGCAGCATACTCATAATGTGAGGGCCAGAGCCACCTCAACTTCCAGGTTCTGATAGGCACTTAATCAGTTAATAAATTTGAGAAAACAGTAGTCAAATTAACATCTAAATGTAATGATTAAAAACATTAGGTGGTAAGGATGGAATTCCAAACAAGGCTCCAAGACGGATTAATTTCAAAAAATGCCATCAGGTAATCCACATTGACAGGGTTATAAATTCATCACATAGACCCATTTTAGAGTAGGAACAGAGAAGAATCCAACACTTCATCTTCATGAAGAACTCTCCCTTCATCTTGGGTTCAAATATGAAACAAGGGGAGCTTGGTATATCAGAGTACATTGCACAGAACAGGTACTTAATGCATTTGTTGAATTGAACTCAAGGACACTATTCCACAATGAGAGCAGTGATGCGCTGAGTGAAAAGACTCTCCAAATAAACTGAACACTGCAATGGCTGAATACCACAAGAAGCCCAAGAGAAATGGGAGGAGCCCCATTGTGCATCCAACATACACTGGCTCCAGAGGAAAAGTGTGTTGAATATGAGAAAGAGGGACAGTGTCCCACTTTTGGTCATACTTCATTCATGCTCACCAAGTTACAGGCAAACTAGACTACTGGAACTTTCTCTCTTGCACAGAAAACAACAATTAAAATAATATTATAATTGCTATTGGAAACAATGTGACGATTCACTACAGTATTCTCCCAACAGCCCTAGTTCCATCTCCAGCCACTGTCCATTCACATAGGCTGTCCACCAAGGCCTAGAATGTCCTCCTTTGATTGTTCATCTTTTAAAATTTTTATCTTCCTCCATATACAACTCAGGTGCCATCTCTTCTGTGACGCTTTCTCTAATATCTCAAGTTGCTGATGTTCTCTTCCTCCTTCACTTGCATTCTAGCTCCTCATTTGTACCTGTCGTGTGAGTGCAGCACACCAACCCCCTCCCCAGTACAGCATATACTCCTTGAGGGGAAGGGATTCTTTTGTTTCAGTCCGGGCTTCCTTGATGTCTAGCATTGGTATGGGCCATGTTTGAATGAATTAATGATCTAGTTCTAGGGGGCAGAGTTTTGTCAGAAACTGGGAAATTTGGTTTCCTTAAGTTTTGAGTATACTTCTTCAAAGTCCCTAGACTGCTGAGAAATTGTATCAAGAGCTCCAGTCATCATATTCAGATAGCAGAGTTTCTGTGATCATCCAGACCATAAGTAAAAATTATTGAGGTGTGTAGCTTCACACAATTAAATACAATTGTTGGAGAATTTCCCTCCTTTTCCAGATACACAAAAATTAGCAAAAATCATTAAATCCTTTGACATGGTATTGAGTTGTATTTTTTCTTACCAATTAAGATTTGTATTATCTGCCACTTGATTTATCTCAAACTGATCTAATTTCTTTTGAACTCTTTACCAAGGAGTTGAAGTGATGCAGATGGTTACTCCCAAGTACCCATTATTGGCAGGGACTATTTTTTTTAATATATCAAAACCCTCACATCATCTTCATTAAAAATAAATAAATAGAAGCAATGAACTTGAAATCAAGACAAATGTGGTGGACTTCAAGCTCCAGCATATTTTAACTGGGTGACTATGGGCAGTTCATATCCTCTCTGAGCCTTAGTTTCTTGAAATGTAAAATGAGAATGATAATACTTTGAGGATATGCCTCACAAAATAATTGTTCAAAGAAAAAGCACTTTGGAAAGCGTAAAGTGGTCTATAAAGTTGAGTTATTATGAGGTTGTATAATTTTGTATTTTTTTAAGTGAAATAGAGTATGCCTTAGTATGTATAGGTTACACATATCCATTTGGGCATTATTAATTCTATAGCTTATTTTTTTCTGAGCAATAAATTTCCCAATACAAGATCAAGTTCAAATTATTTTGTTCCAACATACTTGAATCAAAGAAATATGAAATTGGGTGAAATCCATAGCCTAGGAATATGGGTTTCCTCAGGTCATTAAACCTTTTATACCTGTAGGCACCTAACACTAAAGAATCCTGAGAATGACTTGAAAGTTATAAACAAAAAAGAATTCTAAATTGTGAAGCACAAGGATGAGACTAGGATTATTTCACTCAGAGAATTAATGATTTTCCCCATTCATGTTTCATTAAATCGTTATATTTGTGTTTGGTTTGACATAGCTGGAAATTTTTCACCTGTAATATCCTGAAGTATAGACCACAGAAAAACCCCTAAACATTTTATCAAAGTGACAAGACAATGATACTCCATGTATCTTGGCTGGGGAAATATGTTATTAGATTCAATTTATCATGAAAAATTGCTGGATTGTGAGGATGCTGAAATGACAGCATAGCAAGAGGTACAGATCTTTGATACTAATTATCTTAAGAACTGACCTCTCAGGTTACCCCAAACCTTACATTCATTCCATTGGAGAACTGGGAGGTTTAAGACAAAGAAAGTAGTCCATTCAACAAAAGAAAGCTATAGGTTTAACTCTTGCAAGAATGTATGAAGAGATATCAAGATGTAATGGCACTCAGGGCCTTCAGCAAATCTGGGCCCAAACTACTTTTCTCATTTTTTAGTCATTATTTCCCTGCTCTAGCTTCCTTTGTCTTAGTGAATCAATAATAATGTTAGAAAAAATGATAATAAAAAATAAAATATTATTATTGAGCTATTAAGACAGAGAAACTGGAATATAGAAGGTTTATTTTCATCATCATGATCATCATCATCAGTAGTAGTAGTAGTAGTAGTAGTAGTAGTAGTAGTAGTAGTAGTAATAGTAGAAGTAGAAGTAATAGTATTTAAATAGCATTTTAAGAACCAAAGGCAATCTGTCTGATTTCATGTCCATTGTTCTTACCACTGAATCACATGGTTTCTTCAGACCCTTACACTTTCCTCCTGTGTTTTGTTCATATTTCTTCCCACCAACTATGCTCCTCACTTTTCTCCATTTTAAAAAACCTGCCCACTAATGCTCTCTAATTGAGGGTGAATATTTTTAGAACTTACTTGTCACTCAATTTAAGATGATTAACTATGAAAAAAATATTCCTTATGGCCCTGGTACAAGCAAACCAGCCAGTAAAGAATTGAGTTCTAGAAAAAATTAAAAATGCAATATTTTATGGGAATTCAGAAATGGAAGCAATGATTACTGAGGCAGACCAGCATCATCACAAATAAGTCCTGATATTAACTTTATTTCATTTTTGGATCATGGTGTATGTTGACATGCTATACCTAGATTTCAACAAAACATTTGAAAAAGTCAATTATGCTATCCTTATATACATGGTAGAGATATATAGTAAAATTAGATGGATTTGGAACTATTTAAATGGCTAGATACAGAAAATAACTGTATTATTTAACAATTTTATTGATAAGTTGGATAAAGAAAGAATGGCAGTTTTATCAGATTTTCACATGATAAGAGCTTGGAGGCAGTTAA
Organism: Vombatus ursinus; assembly: GCF_900497805.2. Taxonomy (NCBI): domain Eukaryota; kingdom Metazoa; phylum Chordata; class Mammalia; order Diprotodontia; family Vombatidae; genus Vombatus; species Vombatus ursinus. Next base: position 53,264,440 of record NW_020954569.1, on the reverse strand, counting down.
CATGCTGAATGACCAAGTAAGGAGCCTAAATGATCTAGACAGATTTGAATATTGGACTGAATATAGTAAGATGAAAAATAAAGTCATTTATTTTTATTTCAAAAATGTATGTCAAAAGTAAAATATCAACAATGCATGACCAGATAACAGATTGTCTGGCAAAGGTGAGATGAGGGGTAACAGGTTTCGAGCACTATAAACTCAAAATCAGATAATTTAACAAGGCAGACAACAATAATAAAACAATCTTCATCTGCATTAAGAGGGCACCGTTACTCAGAAATGGGAAGACAATAGTCCCATTGGATTCTACCCAAGTCAGACATACAGGGTATGTTCAATTCAAGCCACCATATTTAGGAAGGACATCAACAAGCTGGAATTCAATCAGCAAAAGAGGACCAGAATGTCCAGCAGCCAAAATTTCATGGCAGAAGGGATCTGTTGATGGAACTGAGGATGTTTATCCAGGAGAAGAGACAGTTTCAGGATGATATGCTAGCTGTCTTCATGACTGAAATACAGAATGAGGATTAGACTTGATCTGTTCTATGCCAAAAGACAGAAAGAGACTCAGTTAAGTTGTATATAGCAAGATTCTTGTTTGACAAAAAAGAAAACCTCTTTAGAGATAAGCATTATCTCTAAATGAAATGAGTGACTACAGGAGCTACTGGGTTGCCTCTCATAAAATATCTTCAAGAGAGAGCTAGATGAGCATTAGTCAGGCATGTTATAATCATGTATTCTTGATAAGGCAAAGATTATACTATGTGGCCTCTTATATACTTTCTTGCTCAACATCTATAATGCTATAAGAGACTAAGTGAATTAACTTGGATCTCATGGCTAGTACATAGAGGGCTGAGGATCAAAAACCAATCTCTTAATTATAAATTTTGTGCTCATTCCATTAATCCCACAATGTCAAACTTGCTAAATGTGAATTTGTGCAGTCACCTCCTTCTTCCATTAGGGTAAGATGAAGGAACTTGGAAATACAAGCTATCAACAACAACTACTGTCTGCCTCAGGCATCTAAGAAAAAGAGAAATATTAATTAAGAAGTAGTTAAAAACAACCAGATTCACAAAGATAACTAATATAGCAAATGCCAATTTGGGGAGGGGCTGGGGAACCACAGGCAAAACAATGCACTGGGTGTTAATTCGTAAATTTGTCCAACAATTCTGGAAAGCAGTTTGGTACTGTATCCAAAAAGTGACAAAACTATGCATAGCCTTTGACACAGTGAGAGAACTACTAGGTCTATGCTCTGAAGTGATCAAAAATAGAAAGCTTCCATATATTAAAAATAATTTATTGTAACAAAAACCTACTAACAAAGTAGGTGTACATTAGTCAGGGAAATGCAAAACAACTTTGTTCTATGAATATAATAAATTACTGTGGCATCATATGAAATAATCAAAAGGATGAATTCGTAGAAACCCAATAAGAATTATATGAAGTGATAATTTATGAAGTGAGCAGAATCAGTATAATAATATATACAATGTGTAAAATAATGTAAAGGAAAATAATTGATGGATTCAATGACTAATCATAATAAAAGAAAATTTATGATTTAGTATGCCTTCTGCTTTCTAAACAAAAAGTTCATGAAATAAATGTGAGGAGTGATAAGTTGTCAGATATGTGAGTGTCAGTCATTGTCAGTTAATGTGTGAATTTGTTCTGATTGACTATAATTATTTGTTACAGATGGGAAAAGGATGAGCTTTGGTAAAGAGGAAAAAGTGATAGTTATATAAAAAGAAAGAAAAATCTCTATTAACACATTCAAAAATATATAAAATAGATAAGAAGGAAGTTCCAAAGAAGACACAGAAAAACAGGGTAGTATTAGCATTATTGTGTTAAATTTAATGTAAACTTCAAAAAAATATAAGCTATATGTATGAGATTTATTTCATGTATAATATTGTTTCTGTTCTTTGTATATGAAATGTTCATGTTCTTGACATTCATTAAGTTCAAAATAAAAAAAGTATTTTTAATAAAGAGCAAGAATATGACTAAAATTTTTGTGCCCCCCCCCTTAGGAGGCAATTGGGGTTAAGTGACTTGTCCAAGGTCCCACAGCTAGTAAATTCTGAGGCCAGATTTGAACTCAGGCCCTCTTGACTATGAGGCTGGTGCTCTTTCCATTATACCAACTAGCTGTCCCTTTTAGTTGTTGTTGTTGTTGTTGTTGTTGTTGTTGTTTAATTGTTGTGGTCTATTTTGTTTCCTTTGTATTAAAAGATTCCCTCTATTCCAAATATTAGTAGGTGGACTGATAAAGTTAAAATGTTTAAATGATTAATTTTTCAATTTGTAACATTAATTTGAATGTGAATAGTAGTTACAGCAACTAGCACAGTTCCTGATAAATACATATTCATTTAATTAAAACTTTTAAAACCCTGATTAATGTGATTTTTAGGTTAAGATGGGATCCTTCAATGGGTCACACATGGCCAAGAATCTCTCACCACCACCCACAAGTTAAAGAAGCAATTTGACAGTGGCCTAATGATGGAGTAGTAGAGTATTTGTAGTTAGAGAACCTGGGACCAAGCTACAGATTTGGCACTTAATCGCTTTGTGGCCCTGAGTAAGTCATATACCCTCCCTAAGTCTCAGTATTTCATTCTCTAAGGTAAGAGGACTAAAGAACCTCTAAGATTTCTTTTAGTCCTAGATCTGTGATCTTATGTCTAATGTGCTTCTGTATCTTGACAAGTAACACTGACTGCTTTCTCTCATCAGCACTGTACAGTAGATTACTATATCAGTCAGTCCACAAGCATTTAGTGAATATGTCCTAGACAGGAGTAGTGAGGTGGCACAGAGGATAGAGTATTAGACCTGAAATCAGAAAGACTGATCCTCACCCTGAAGAAATCACTGAACTCTGTTTGCCTCAGTTTTCTCATCTGTAAAATGAGCTGAAGAAGAAAATAGCAAACCACTCCATTGTCTTTGCCAGGGAAACCCAAAATGAGGTCATGAAGAGTCAGTCCCAGCTGAACAATAACAATAAATGTACCAGACGCTGTCCTTAGTGCTGGGGACATAAAAAGCAGCAAAAAAAACTGTTTTCTGCTCTCAGGGAGTTTACAGTCTAATGGGGAAGACAGCACACAAACAACTAAGCACAAAGAACATCTATACAGGATAAATTGGAGATAACCAAAAGAAGGATGGACAGCATTAGCATTAATGCAGGTCAGGAAAGACTTCTTGTAGAATGTGGAATGTGTAGCTGGAACACACACACACACACACAAAAAGCCAGGGATGCCAGGAGAGTGAGATGAGGAAGGAGAGAACAACAGATGTTGGAGACAATCTGTGGAAAGGCACAGTTGGGTGATGGGGTGTCTTGTGCAAGGAAAAATATGGATGTTAGTTGAGCAACTCATCAAGTAGTTGTCACTATTGAAGGACAGTAGCCTTCCCTGAGGGTCTGAGTACAGAATTCAGTGGGAGAGAAAGAATAGGCTAGCAACAAACTCTGAATGGAAAGTTAAAATGTCAGGCTGCTGGGGGTACTAGGTCAAAGAGGGAGGCAGACTGGGTTCTTGAAGCAAGTACAGAAATAGAGGTGAAAGGGAATGCTGAAGAGGGTGGAGAATAAAATTCTTATTTGTTGCTGGGGGTACATAATACAAATTTTGATTCCTTAACAATCTCACATAAAACCAGTCCTATGGGGAGTTGATGGGCCAAGTAGAGCAAGAATCATTGTTGCTGTTAATATTCTAATTAAGTGTTAACCCTGGATAAAAAGGACTGTGTGACCAGTGGCTGAATTACCCTTGGCTCAGGGGCAATCATAACTTTTTTTGTTGTTGGAGGGGTGTGTGTGAAAATCTGTCCCCCTACGAAAAGAAATTCATGATTCAGAAGGAGAGGTCTTCTTGGAGTAAGGAAACACCTTTCATGCATCCCTGAAATCATGAAGTATAGGTGCTTCCCCCTCTATCAGCCTACGGCCAGGCTAATGATAGATGTACAATGAGCTCACATATTTTCGCTCTGCTCTGATCGTGAGGGTTAATACTTGGAAATAGTAATTTCCATCAAGGACATTGGGCATGAGTGGGGTTGGAGTTCCAATGTGGCCACATGTAAATATTAGGAATCACTAAAACGTGGGGTTGGATACTTGACCTTGTGTATACATCTTCTAACAATGTCTCAGACCCAGAGAGGTTGAGATGTGATGGGCATCTTTTCCACCCTGCCTAAGAGGTGTGTAATCAGCATCAGGATCCTGTCTCCTGCAGACATTTTGCTTAACAACAAATTTAATGAAGATGCTCCATGTAACACAAAGGAACATGAGCTGCACATTCTCCTGCTTTGATAATCAAATCACTATTTTTGTAGCCTTAAGGGATAACTGCTTACAGTAGAATTCAACATATAGCTTAATTTCCTTATCTGATCTTTGCCTTCACTTGAATAGCTTCCATTTCCTGCCCTATTTCAAATTTCCTTACATAATTCAAACAGCATCACTGAATTTTGGAGGGCTGATTATATTGACAAATCTGAATAAGGAAAGGTTTTAGCTTCCATTTTCTGTCTCCTTCTCTCATCCCTTTCCTTCCTCCCACTCCCACCCCCCACCTCTTATGGAGGCCTGGCTCTCAAGTAGGCACTTTCCTACTGGATCTTAATTCTGAAGGAGTTGGTTTATTATGCGTGGATAACACCATCCACTGAACTCTCTGTTGTCTTTCTCTAATTAATTACTGTTTGTAAAGAGCTTAGAAGATGAATAGGTTACATAAGTACTAAGTATCATGATTTCATTGTCCTACTTTGCTTTTTCTGGAGTATCATCCTCATACTCAGCTTTGTCCTCACTTTTATAACTGGATACAGGGAAGAAGGTGGTAATCCTGCCCTTCCCTTATGTTTATAGGAGGATGATTCTGTCACTTCCCACCTCACTTTTCCAAGGTAGTCACAAAAATTCTTGGCTGACCACCTGTATACAATTTCCTCTTTGCATTCATAGAATCATAGGCCTTTAGGAGTTGGAAGAAATCTTAGAGACCATGTAGTTTAGTGGTACTGAAAAGATGTACTGTATTCCAATCCATGGCAGCTAGGTGACACCATGGTGCATAGAGTGCCTGACCTGGAATCCAGAAGACTCATCTTTCTGAGGTCAAGTTTGGCCTCAGACACTTACTCACTATGTGACCTTGGGCAAGTCACTTAATCCTTAGTTCCTTATATATAAAATAAGCTGGAGAAGGAAAACTCCAATGTATCAGCCAAGAAAATCCCCAATGGAGTCACAAAGAATAAGACATGTTGAAATAACTGAAGAACAACAAAAATTCTACTCCATTATATTCATAAAAGCAGTTTCACAAGTTATGCTGTCAAATTTTGAATGTCATTATTATATCCGAAAATACAAGAGCAAAATTATGTTGCATTTAAATTTTATTTTTTGCAATTTTTATTGAATCAAAAATTAGATTTTTTTTTATTTAATATATATTAAACTTACCCAGGTCATGGGTAAGTATTTGCAAAATAAGGAAAATTTTTCTATTACACATATGCAATACCTTCACAATGCATTCAGTTTTTGAACTTGTGAAGAACACAACGAAAATGACTGCTCTTATGAAGGTAAGGTATGTATTTGCTATTCTCTCAATGCTCCCACAGTGTTCCCACCTAAATGTTCAATGTACATCCATTCATGATGTCAGAGAATGCCATATTTTGGGTTGGGGGGAGAGGGGTATCATTTTGTTTTTTAGATGAGCAATCTGATCCAGAGAGAATCACAGGTGAAATTCAAATTCAAGTCTTCTAGTAAAAGTTTTTCTGAGGACAAAACAACTCCCTAGAAATAAAAAAAGCCTCTTCAGGTAAATACATTGACTTTAGTAGGAACCTAGAGTTAATTACATCCACATAAAGAAGGAATATGCTATATATTATTTGAGAAAAATAAGAAATGCCATTCTGGAGTGAAACACTATCCCCCTAAAGGGATAGTGTAATTATTCACACCAAAAAAGTTAATGTGTTGATTGTGAAGGTAGAGAGGATCAGATCTGACAGACAGGAAGGAAAGACTAGACTTGGGGAATGAAAATAATCATAAATGAATAAATATGAGATGGAAAGGAGGAAGTGGAGAACATCAAGGAAAAAGGAAAGATTAGAGATAGTGCCAGTTGAGATCCTAGAATGGCTGCTGTTATTTCCATAATAGGAAGTTGGGAAGAGGAGCAAATACATGTGGAAATGAGATTCAACACACAATATAATTTTAACTTTTCATTTATTCCTTTTCCCCAATATTATAGTCATATCCATAGATAGATAGATAGATAGATAGATAGATAGATAGATAGATAGATACATACATACATACATACATACATACATATGCCAACCTTGAATTCTCCCTTGTAACAATGAGGTAGGGAGTCTCTCTCATTCTCTTCCTCCTTTAAAAAAATCTGGTCCCATTATCATTGTTAATCTATATTGTCTGCCCAAGATACAGGTACTGATGGGTTATTTGGTTAGATAAATAAAATAAGTACAAATAATGATTGTGATAATAGGAGAACACCTTCCCCACCCCCTCTTCATGTATTGTCTCCTTGACAATCCTTGATAGCCCTTATAGACTCCATGAATTTTTGTGAACTTTATTTAGGAGGCTATGTGGTATTTATTGATTGAGGAAATCAGTATAATATCATCTACAAACAGAAACATCTGGAATATATCACCAACTGCACGGAATTGTTTGTTCATTTTGTCTCTAAGCTGGACATTTTCTATAGAAGGAAGGAAGAAATTAAGGTAATTAATCAAACTAGAAATTATCATGGTATATAGTATAATATTCTAATCTAAACATACATTTATACATGTATGCTATAAATTACTTTCCAATTTTTACAACATCTTTTTATTTTTGTTTTGTTTTTTGTTTTGTTTTTTTAGGCAATTGGGGTTAAGTGACTTGCCCAGGGTCACACAGATAGTAAGTGTCAAGTGTTTGGTCTGAGGCCGGATTTGAACTCAGGTCCTCCTGACTTCAGGGCCGGTGCTCTATCCACACAACTTATCTTTTTAAAAGGAATTATTCACATATATTTTATATCCATGGTTCAAACATCAGAAAGTTAAATTTAATTACTACTTATTATTTCATACTTAGGGTATCCCACTCATCTATTTTTCATTATTTTAGCCAGTGTCAAATACTGCTTTCTCATATAGTCTGAGTTCCAGCATTGCTACTCTTCCTTTATTTCTACCATTTGTCCCATTACTTACCTTGAGATGCTGAGGTTTTAGTTCATCTAACTACTTTGTTAACATTTTGTAATAGCTCTAGAGAGTGAGGAAACCTCAAAAGCCACTTCTGGGGGCAGCTAGGTGGTGCAGTAGATAGAGCACCAGCCCTGGATTCTGGAGGACCTCAGTTCAAATCCAGTCTCACACCAGACACTTGACACTTACTAGCTGTGTGACCCTGGGCAAGCCACTTAATTCCAACTGCCTCACCCAAAAAAAAAAAAACCAAAAAAAAAAACAAGCCACTTCTGCAAAGCATACCCTTAGAAGTTTGATTGCACTACCATTAAATATTAAACTAAATTGAATTAATATCATCATTTAATTTTTTACTACTATAGATCATCTGCAAACATAACATATTCCTCTACTTATTTGCCTTCTTTTATTTTACAAAGAGTATTTTGTAATCTTATTTATGTAAGTCATGTGTATGTCTTTATAGATAAACTCATATAAACTTTATGGATTTCCTAATTAATTTAAATGAGATTTCTTTTTCTATATTTTCCTTCATCATCATCATCATCATCATTTAGAAATGCTGGTGACTTTGTGAACTTACTTTGAATCCTCTTCTTTTGTTGAAACTGTCTAAATTCTCAATTAAAGCCCTTGCTTATTTTCTGTGGTTTTCTAAGTAGAGCATAAATTCATCTTTAAATAGGGATAATTTAATGTCTTCTTTGTCAACATGAATAACAACTCTTTTATCTTTTCTTCTTATCATTAGCATTTACAAACTCTTTCAATACTTATTAGGAAAGCTTCTATTATTTCTCCATTAAAATATTCCTAACTTTTTTGGTTTTAGATATATTCTTTCTATCATTTAGAAGATGACTATTCAACAGATATGCTTTTTAGCATAAATGAGTAAGCATTTTAAAGCATTTATCTGCTTTTATTGATAAAAAATGTGCTTTGATTGTTTTAATATGATTAATTATGCTAGTTATTTTTCTAATGCTGAACCACCGTTGGTATAAAATTTAATTTGATCATGGTGATTTGGAGGAATATGTTGTTGTGGACATTTTCCTTAGATTTTTAAAAAATTTTATATCAGAACTTATTTCTATTCCTCTACTTTATAGCTTTCTAGTTTAGGTATCAATACCATGGTAGTCTCATTAAAAAGGTATTTAAAATAGAGTATATTATTTGTCAAGTATTGGAAATAATTTTTGTAGTATGTTATTAATTGCACTGTAAGCAAGTACAATGCCATCTTATATTCAACAAATAGTAGGCATTATTATCTTTTATATTCTATAAATTTCAGTCAATTATACAACAGTGAAGATTCACAGATAATAGAAGAATGTTTGGGGAAATTGCCTATTATTTTTTGTAGTTTCATTAAAGGTATCTTCAACCTGTGTAGATAATTCATGGTAGACATATGGGATAATTGTTTAAATTCACTCATTCCTCTTATTTCAATAGTAGCACTCCCTAATCTCTCCCCATTTATTCACTATATTGATCTATTTTAGACATATTAAAAGATTGTTCAATATTTTAAAAATCATGTTGTTCTAGCATAGATTTTTTTTTCTACATATAGTTGGCCTATCTGTTCTTGAGAAGGTTAATGGATGTTGAAAACAGAAAAAAGGTATATCCTAAGGAAAAAAGAAAGACTGATGAATGGCTAGTACCATTATTCATGATGAATGAGATGACGATGATGATGATGATAAAAGTGGAATTTTCAAAGTTTTTGTTTTTTCTTTTTTAAAGTCTTTTCAAGGATAATATTTATATATGAAAGAAGAAAATAAAAATAGTTCTCAGGAGACAGTTAGTATATAATGACCTTCAATGACCCTACCACAAGAGCAACACAAATTACACCTCTATATACTGAGTACTAAATAATACAATTTAAGAGCTTCTGAGAATGATCTCTGAAGGAATGTGAGAACATGTGAAGTTCCACATGACTAAGAAGGTCAAATAAAACCTCAATTAAAAAGAGACAAGAGTAAGAAGGTAGAAGGTAGTGTAGGCTTGGTATATGACTGAAAAATATTGTAACTCAGAGTGGTAAAATAATATTGTGTAAACATTTAAGAAGGAAAGCAATAATCACTGGAATCTAACAAGGCTTTGAGGTCATACCAGATTAATACAATCTTATTTTCAACAGTTTTTCAAGTTGGTATATCAGGACAATTTCATAGACATAGTTAATTTCAGTACTAGCAAAGCGTTCAACAAAGTATCTTATGCTATGCTTATGAACAAGATGGAAAGATGTGAACTAGAAAATGGTACAATTAACATGATTCAAAGTCGTTTGTAGGACAAATACAAAGAGTAGTTATTAACAAATCAAAATCAACTTAGGAAGTTTTCTGTTATGTATTAGCCAGGCATCATTCTTGGTCATGTGCTTCTTATCATTTTGATCAATGTCTTTGATAAACACAGAAATAGCAAGTTTATCAAATTATATGTCGACTTTAAGCTAGGATGGATAGTTAACACCTTTGATAGACACAAGATCTAAAAAAGAAAAAAATGATATGCTAAGTTAAATAAGTTAACTAAGTCAAATAAGTAGAATTTTAACACATTTAAAGTTCTAAATTTGTGCTTAAAACCAAATAAATCAACTACAGAAGTACAGGAAGAAGGAAACTTGGCCAGGCAATATTTCCTGTAAAAATATTTGGTAATAAGAGGGGTGTGCAAGCTCAATATGAGTCAAGACACGATATCACATTTTAAAAAGTGAATGCTATATACCCAGCTTCTTTAAGAAAAGAATAGTGTCTAGGACTAGGAATCCAATATCATTGTATTTCTACCCTGGTGAGATCACAATTGGAGATAAAAACATGATTTGGAAGTAGGAAGCTGTGTAGACCATGGACAAATACATACACTTGGAGATACACGTGAATATGTGTGTATATGTATTATATTTGTATAAATATATATGTTCATATACACACATTATATTATACATATAGATTGATATCTATATTTATACAAAGATAGAACTTTGAAAGACTTGAAAACTGATCAGCCAAATGACCAACCAGGAATCCAGTGCACCAATAATGAAGCAATAGGTCTAGAATGAACAGAATTTGGGGGTTTGGGAAATGCAGAATTTATTTTCAAGGTCTATGATTATTTGTTAGAAGAGTCTCATTTTTACTTTTTCCCCCACAATGGGGTAGTAAGAAGGAGAAAAAACAATATTATTATAAATTTAAAAAATAAAGAACGCTGGCCCTGGATTTAGAGATCTTTGAATCCTTCTTCTGAGACATAATAGTTAAGTAATTCTGGAAAAGTCATTTAACTTCTGTAGGCCTCTATTCTTTTTTAATCTTTAAAATGAGGGAGCTAAACTAGATGCCTCTAAATCTCTTCCAATTTTAGATCTATTATTTTATGATTCTTTGATTACTGTCTTTACCACCTTTAGGCGTGGCATGTAAAGAAGAAATTAGGCTTATTCTCATTGGCTCCAAAGTCAAAACTAGACTCAATTATTACAGATTACATGGAAGCAGCTTTATCTTTTATTGGGAAATAAAATGCCCTAACTCAGAAAGCTAGTTGGTTCCCCCTCCTTCCAGATATTTTAGTAGAAGATAAATCACTATTTATTGGAGACATTATAAAGGAGATTCTTGGGGAAGTAAAAATTGTACTGAATAAGTTCTGATATATCTTCAATTTCTAAAATCCTAGAATTCTAGTATAATTTTCATTTTGTATAGTATATTGAGAACAGCAATGCAGAAGTCCTAATGTTGTTTTAGAATGAAGAAAATAGTGATGTAAATGTTTAAATGTTTCTTCTTTTTTCATCCTTTGGTTATCATTGAAATTTCATCTTAATCTTGAGATGATATACCTTAATTGTAAACCATACCAATATTCCTGAAAATTCATTTTTTCTTCCACTTATCTTCATTGTTTAATTAGGCAAAATTGTTCACGATATTTCACCATCATACTTTGTAAAATTTTGCAAATTCAGTTATGTTAAAAAAAATCAGTGTTGCTTTTGTCTGCTATGTCTCTCCACTTGAAAATGAGATCAACTATCAGATAAATGATGAAAAATTTTCTGGACCGTTTAGGCATCTTCTTTGGGGTGAATCCTTTTTATCAATTTAACTTCCATAACAAATTATGTTTGTCAATGTCCATGTCTTCTTTGTTCATTTCCCATTTTCTAAAATCAATAGCTCTTCTAATAGGTCAGTTTGGGGTTGTTATAACTGCATGCTTTCCACTTCTTATTTCATTTAGTTGGATATTTATTTTGATCTTTGTTCTAAAAACGTGATATATGATTGTATAGAAATTACTTAAATATGATATCAACATCAATTCCAATCACTTCCTGATTAATAGATCTTTGTTTCTCTTATGATGTTATTCCATGATCAAAATGCTTAATGTCATCTGAGTCTTTTCTTGATAAATATATTCATTTTATAGAGGTAGAAGACTTCTGGATATTCTACAAACAGGTGGTCTTGTGCTTAATCTTGACTATAAATCACATACATACATGTATAATATGTGTTTATGCATATTTATGTGTGTTTTATGTATGTGAATGTATGTAATTATGGGTAGGAAAATGTGTAGGTGCCTATACAGGAGCAAAAGTACATGAGATTCATACTGCATCCTACTTTAGTCTTCTGATGTCATTCTGAAGACAGAATATTAATATTTACAGGCTGAATTTCTTCCATTTGGCATGTAGACATTTCTCATTTGGTAAGGGTCTCGTCTTTAGATTACCGAGAATCAAATTAATATTTATATGCTGAAAACTGCATTTTTGCTAGTCTCTGCTCCCTTTTGTACAATTGTCACTATAACCTCAGAAAAAAAGATAAGGAATCCATGAGACAAAGAATACCCCAAAAATTAATGAATGAAAAGGTCAAAGAAAATGACCTAGAACAATAGTGAAGACCAAGTCCTGAAAGGAGGACTGAGTGAGGTACTGAACATAAAGTATACTAGAGAGAGAAAATTCAAAGAAAAAAGAAAATCCAAAGTAAGACTTAAGTCATTACATCAATAACACACCTAAAGGGAGAAAAAAAAATTAAAGCATGTTATATTACATAGATGGTGTAAAAAGCTAAAGACACAGTGTATAGGCTCTGAGAACAGAGTAGCTACATGGAAGTATTACAAGTAGTAAAGATGAATAATAATTCACATATGATGTACTGTTTTAAGATTTGCAAAAGCACTTACCTTAGCAAACATTATGGTATTATTAGCTTCATGTTATAGATAAGTAAATTGAGGATATGAGAGGCTATTTGTCCATAATTATGTGGCTAGAAAGCATCTAAGACAGGATCTGAAATCAATGCTCTTGACTCCCATATAGTACTCTATCTACTATGGCACAGCATTGTACATAAAGGGATCAGCATCAAGGTAATAATGTTGGTTCAGAGTAGGAATGAAAAACATGAAGTGACATTTAAGTTTAACACATAAAGTGAATGGCCAAAGCATATACATGATCTGAGTAGGAAAAAGACAGCATAATAGATACACATTTTTAAGAAATGTCATATCTATAATAATTGGATGAATTTAATGTATACCTCCTAAAAGAAAGCTAAAAGATAAATATATGATGTGATATGTGATAAAATATAATATATGTAAGTATATATGTATTAACTTGGAAAATATATATAGTCATTTATATCTATATCTAGCTATCTGAATATAACCAGAAGGGTCATATTACAAGAGATCCTAGAATTTAAAACTTGAAAGAAACAGGGATCAATAAGTCAATTATCTTCACTTTAGTAATTGGGAAATTAAGGCTTTTGGAGGCTAAGGAATGGTTGCAAAGTTGATAAAGTTCTGTGCTCCGTGTTGGTAGACCTGGGTTGGAATGTTGTCTCTAGCATTCATTAGCTGTATAACCACATTTAAGTGAATTGACCACTCTGGTCCACAGTTGTTCCACCTATAAAATCAAGGGAAACAATATCTATAGGAATTACTGCCACGAAATTGAACTTTCATGCCTCATCATGGCATGGTAATAGCCATATAATTATAGAGGCTATACCAGGAGAGCATAGCATGTGAAAAGTTTTAAGTATGGTCTCAGATACACATTAAGTCTGCTTTCTGGGCACTATCCTATCTATGTACCAAGAGCCCTCTGACTAGAAGCTTGACTACTTGGTAATAAATTATTTGGCCACTCCAACTTATGAAACAAAGAAAAATATCAAGTGGCTCTTAGTGGAACTAAGTCCCTTCTTATTCTGCAGGCATAGTGGCAGTTTGGAAGGAGGGAAAGAAAGCAGGCAGGAAGGAAGGAAGGAAGGAAGGAAGGAAGGAAGGAAGGAAGGAAGGAAGGAAGGAAGGA
>NW_020954569.1:53220328-53250659 GCF_900497805.2 Vombatus ursinus | reverse complement strand
GGAAGGAAGGAAGGAAGGAAGGAAGGAAGGAAGGAAGGAAGGAAGGATGGATGGATTTACTGTTATGACAGGATTGTGATAGGTGCTAGGGATACACCTATGACTTACTGTGTGTCAAGACATCTTAGTCTTGATGTCTGTGGCTCAAAAGGTATCAAGGATTGACTCTCTAGGGTATCTTCACAATGTCCTTCTACAAGGGAGACTTTAATTTCTGCCAGTAGGGGAAGCTGGAGATTGGGGGCAGAAGCTGGCCACTCTGCTCTCCTCATAGAGAGAGAATAACATGCTACAATTATATCTATATGCTTCTTTGAATATTATTAGTCTAGGAAGAGTAATCTTAAGCTTCAAGCTAAACTCTTGATTGCTATTTATTAATGAAAAACTAAAAGGAATCAAGCTTTATATCCAAGCCTTGACTTCATTTTCACTAAATGCCAGTTCTACAATGAATACACATAGCAAATAGTAAAGAAAACCATTTTTTCAAACTAACAGCAAAACCAAAATCAGAGCAAGCATACATAGAAGAATATATAACAGAAAATACACAGTGCAAATGAGCTTTTCCATTGGGAGCAAAGTAAGTCATCTTAACAGAGAGAGACAGAGACAGAGAGAGAGACAGAGACAAAGAAAGAGAGAGTGACAAAAAGACAGAGAAAGAAAGAGACAGAAATTCTCAGATTTCATGCAAAAAGGAAAATCCCCTGAAATTTCTAGTGTGGAAAAAATGGAAATGGGGCATGACAGAGATGGCCAGCCTCTGTCATGACAGCTGTCTGTATTTTGGATCTCCTCCCTTGAAGACAGAAACAAGAAAAGCCTAAAGAGTTCACATCTTCCTTCTATCCCTCTCTCACTAGCTCTATGTCCTGTTCCTGCCTCTTGGAGGCATGGAGTATTGATGTCCATCAATGAGGAGAGAGTTCCCTAAAAGTGGATTTGGGGGCTTAAGTTACACAATCAAAAGGAAAGACATCATCTGTCCTCAAGGAGGTTATGTTATAATAAGAAAACAATAAACAAAAAGGAGCTAAAAGCAGGGTTGAAGGGGATTAATGTAGCTGGCATGGGGGCATCATTTTGAAGTCCAGAAAGTTAGGAACAAGGGCTGGGAGGGGAATAAAGACAGGACAGCCATTCACAAACAAAGTCATTCACAAAGGGAGGCTTGAGGAGGAACTTATCGGAGGGAGAAGGGAGATGGGCCTGGTGGAAGGCCCGTGGTAAGAAGACTGCAAAGTTAGTAGGATGTGGCAAGGAAGCCTCTGGTGTTGAGGGAAGTTCTAGTGGTCAGAGTTTGCTAAAAATCACACTTCAAAAAATATACACCTTCAAATTGGATTTTGGTACACTAAATAAAAGATGCTCATCCAGTCATCAATGAGTAGACATACTGTCTCTGTTATATCTTTCAAGGAATTTTGAATAATTTTAATGGATTGAAGACATCTCATTGGAAGTGTTTTAAGGTAGTGTTTTGCTTCTGTAAATTAAATGTTTTGTTTTAATAAAATATAAAAAATAAGTACAGTGGGATCTTGTATTTTTCCAAACATCTTTCAATTAATTGTGTGATTATAAAGATGTAGAAGCAGTTGATGTCACAGTGCATAGAGCACTGGGTCTAAAATAAGAAGACCTAAGTTTAAATACAGTATCAGAAGCTTACTAGTTGTGTGACTGTGGGCAAGTCATTTATCTTCTAATTGCCTCAGTTTCATCAACTGTAAAATGATGATTATAATAGCATCTGCCTTCCAGCGCTCCTGTGAGAATCACAAATGGGATAGTATTTGTAAGAGTGTTTAGCACAGTATCTAACACAAAGTAAATACTATGTAAATGTTTATTTCATTCTATAAATTTTACAGTGAATGCTGTTTGTGAAGGCCTATTTTTTTTACTACAAATATCTTTATCAAGGATTTGTAGATATATGTGCAAATTATCTCATTACAATGTTATATAGATTGAAAAGTAAACAAATAACACATTGTTAATATTCCCTCCATCACCTTTTTCTTAAGATCTGTATTTTTCCATGTCTTTGATACTTTCCTCTCCTTGAAAAACTGTGCAAATCCATCCCTCAATGCTTTCACAATTGCCATCTTTACCACACTTCAACTTTCTGTACACCTAGTCAATCCAGCTACTTTTCCCATCTTGCTTTCTATGCTGTTATTTCTATTTCCTTTGAAAGCAAAAATAGAAATGTAAATCCAAGTATGGAAGCTCTTCTGTTTTTGATAGTGAACACAGTTCAAAAAAAAATCTTTGCAGATTTTCACTTTTCCTATATTGTGGTCTTCCATTTTTTATTCTTATATGCCTCAGAATGAAACTAATTAATGGAGGCTTCCAACAAACTCTCTCTAAAATACTTCTGCCCTCTATTGTTTCTCTGTATTTTATGAATTGATACTATTCATAATCATTCATTATCCTTCATAAGATATCACATACTAATTTATATGTTGTTATGGTGTTGTCTTGGCTACTATCTCTTTTAACTCAGCAAGTAAGTAAAGTGTTGATTTGAGGGCACTTTTTATCAACTTTCATGTATGTATGTAAATATATGTTTATGTGTGTTTATAATGTGTGTTACACTTCTATATATTATTACAAATGGATCTTGCTCTTATGTACTTGTGTTAGGTTCCCTAAATAAGCTGGCTATCAGATCAATCCATGTAGAGTATGTAATCCAGCACCACTAAGCTATGGTCTCCCATGAACCAGATTCAATCTTAAATATACCTTTATAATTAAGATCTATTGACTCACATTTTCCCTGCCAAAAAACTTAAGATCACGCAGAGTAATATTGTGATGGATAAGTTGCTGATAAGTGAAAAAGATCTCAGAATTACCAAATCTCAGAATCTTGGAATCACAGAAATGTAAAATTGTAATGGTGAAAATGACTTCAGAGGTCCTACTATACAGCTCTGAACCCAAGATAAATTTTTGCTCTAAGATTTGCTTGAATATATCTTATAAAAAGGAAACTATAACCCCCTCAAGCAACCAATTCCACATTTTGTTTTGTTTTGTTTTGTTTTGTTTTTGGTAACTCTGCTATGAGGTGTGTTTGTTTGGCTCCCTGCACTGCTTACAACTCAAACCTGTCTCTTCAACTTGCACCATTTGCTCAGATATGTTCATGTTAATGGTACCTGTATGAACATTATAGATGAGCAGATAGGAAATAAAATTAAATCGACAAAGGCATAAGGCAAGATTGCTCATGTATGTGTGGTCTCTAGGCTTTCTCATAAAAAAATCACACCTCACATGTGAGAGAATATGAATGGGAAGATTAAAATGTTACTGTTACTTGAAGGCTCAACCTCGTTATTGCCAACATGACAAGGGAAATAATAGAAGAGAAAAGGCTGTAAGTGTTTAAAACATACATAGATATCAGAGGATCTGAAGCAAGGATCAGCACAACAAAAGAATGTCATCATAAAACTAGAGTAGATGATACCAAAGATGTGAAAAGGGGATCTGGGTGGAAGATGGAACAATTTCATATCCACTTAGGAAAGAGAAAAGATCAGAGTAGTACAGAAAAAAATAAAGAAATAAAAAAGAAACCAAATTAAAAAAAATTAAAAGTAATGCATTTGGAAATCTTCATTTGAAAACAGGGCAATGCTAATCAAGCAGATTCTAGTCCCAACTACTAAATATGTTAATTGCATGTGACTTCTGCCAATTGTTTGTTCAAAGTACGGTTAAATAGGCATTGCCTGCAAAACCATAAGAGCAACTTTTTTTTTTTTAAGGCAGTTCATGTATCTTCCACTGGGGGAAAAAAAGCTATGCATAACGAGTACAGAATTCATAGAATACTATAGGTATAAGAGATTTCAGAGGCTTAGTCCAACCCACTCATAAGAATCTCCTCCGTTATAGCTGTTGTTGTTCAACTGTTCAGTTGTGTCTAACTCTTTGTGACCCTGTGGACCATAACACACCACTGCCATCCATGAGGTTTTCCTGGCAAAGATACTGGAGTGGTTTGCTATTTCCTTTTGCAGTGGATTAAGGTAAATAGAGGTTTAGTGACTTGCTAGTAAGTGTCTGAGACTGGATTTGAAGTCAGGTCTTCCTGACACCAGTCCAGCACTCTATCCTTCGAGCCACTTAACTGCCTCTAAGAATCCCCTCTACCTAGGTCAAATAAATAGTTTTCTACTTCTTCTTGAACAACAGCAGAAAGGATGAAATCCACCACCTCCTGAGGCATCCTGTTTTACTTTTAAGGAAACACTGATTTTAGGAAAATTTCCTTTTCATTTAAGCAAAAATCTGCAATGTCTAGTCAGTGGTCCTGGCTGTCTTCTGTACCCAAAAAAGTCAAACTGAATTCCTTTAACACATTATAGCTCTTCAAAAACTCAAACATAGCTATGATGTTGGGTCATAGTTTTCTCTTTCCAAGTTAAGTATCTTCATTTCCTTCAACAAATATGCACATGTCATTATCTCTAAACCTTTCACCATTTACTTCACCTTCTACTAAATTTGCTCCAACTTAAAAATGTTTTCCCTAAAACCTGATACCCACACCTGAGCTTCATGCTACGGATATTCCCTTAGAAGAACAGAGTACAGTAGTCCTCTCCTGCTCCCTTTCCTGGGCACTAAGGCTTTTTAATGTATCCAAAGAGTAAATTAATATTTTTATTACAAATTTACAGTGCTGAAGCCTATTGATCTTGCAATCTGTCCTAATACCCAGATCTTTATTTTATGGTTTCCATGTCCCCATATTAATGTTCCCATGTTTCAATGATAAGGCAGGTTAAGGTTCAAATTCTACCTGCCCATTTTTTTTCAAAGAAAAAAGAACCTGGTGAGAATCAAGTAATAATAGGGTTACAGAACTTAGATTTGGAAAGAACCTAAAAAGTCACCTAATCCAATTCCATTTTATAGATGAAGAAACTAAAATCAAGAAAGTTTAAATGCTTTACCTATGGGCACACAAGTTGCAACAGAGCCAAACATCCATTGGAATAAAATAATTTCTAACAGAAGACAAAAGCAACCTATGAAAATTATGGAATAAAAAAAGATGGTAAGGCAGAAAGATTGAAGACTTCAATAAGGAAACTAGAAAAGCATTATAGAAAGAATTATCAAAGGAAGAAGTTGGTACTTACAAAACAGCCATTGACAAACTTTAGTATGTGAGCATTTTAATAAGAACTTTTAAATGCTGCAGAAAATAGAACTTGGACAAAGACAGTATGAAGATGGAATATTTTACATAACAAGGTGCTTACCTAGAGTTAATATGACTTCCACAGTAGGAAAGACAGGAGACAGCTGTGGGAAGGAACAGATAGAGCCATAGTTAGACTTAAAAAAAAAGCCATTGGAAACCATGTATCCAAGAGAATGTAGTCATAAAAAAGAAGTTAATCACACACAGTTTTCATGTTAGGAGCTTATATAAAAGGAATAGAGAAAGAGGAAAGACAATGAGTCACAAACATTGAATACTATTTGTCAGTAGAAGTGTATAAGCATATATATATATATACATATATATATATATTTGTAAGGAATCAGGAGACAAAATGATAAGCAATGAAAGGTATACTATTTTTCAAAGGATGAAATAATGGAAAAACTATGAATGATGAGTTATTGAATATTTATTAAATATATGAGAAATTGATATGTAATCAATATCAAAATGTTGATTTCTTCAATAGTGGGACAATTGTGCTTAGTTACTTTAAATGATCTATTTCATTGTGGTTATTCTTCACCCTGAATGTCCAGTTACCTGCTGTTCCACATGTTCTCATGCCATGTCTGACATGTCTTTCTTGTCCATGTTTTCTCCCACTCTAAGTTGCATAGAAAAAATCCACCCATTATAATTTCAGGTTTGTATTTTTTAAAAATTTTTCATAGGTATTGAAATTACATCATTTCATGTGTGCTTGACACCCTTCACTTTTTACATAAGATTGACCCACCTCCATTTCTCATCATACATTTCTTCAATGACATATTTTACAACAATTCACATTTGTATGTCATATTGGTAATTAGCTGAAATTATTACACATTTATTAAGTGCTTACTATATGCTAGGCATTGAAGACAGAAAGACATAAGTTAAACAGTTCCTTCCCTCAAGAAGTTTACTTTATATCTGCAAGAGAAAACATATGACATATGAGCATAAAGGTACAAAATAGATTTATAATAGATAAATGATAATTTGGTGAAGGGAACTAGCAACTAAGGGGAATCAAGATAAGCTTTATGTAGAAGGTGGTGCTTGAGTGTGGAAACTACTCATCCTTCAACTCAAATTGAATGCTGGAGCTTCTACGTTTGGGCTATTCTTCTCCTAGCTGCCTCCCACCCCCAACTCCACATTACCTTGGATTTATTTTGTACATACCTACATATGCACATGTTATCTCTACTGTTTAGATAAAAAGGTCTTGAGGGCAGTAATTGTTTCACTTTTGTCTTGTTCCCTACCTAGCATCCAGCATTGTATCTGGCATGTAATAAGCACAAAGGCTGTATGATTTATAATAACAAATGTGTGAATATATGTACATACATGTATGTATCTATCTATCTATCTATCTATATGTGTGTGTGTCTGTATGTCTATTTCTAAATACATATAGCATATTTCCATAGCACTTGTAAGACTTTCACAATATTCAGCAATAGTGGTGCCACAAAATACGTCTAGGAGAACAATTTATATGATAACACCAAAGTAAGATGATTTTAATCAACCTAATGACCAAGCATGATTCCAAAAGGCTTCAAGCTGAAATATGTTCCCCCCATTTGACAGAAAGGTAATGGACTCAAGGTGCAGAATGAGACTTATTTTCCAGACACAGCCAAAACACAAATTTGTTTTCCATGACTTTGCATATTCACCATAAATTGTTCCTTCTCTCCACCAAAGTGGGGAGGAGAGTGAAAGAGAGAAAATAGATGATTGTTAATTGTTTAAGCCAAAAACAAAACAATAAAAAACATTCCCACCCTCACTGGTTAGTTCTACTCTACTGTAGTTGTTTAGATAACTAAATCAGTCTATAAGAATAAGAATCTATGACAAGTCAGCTATGTCTGAAGTTATGCCTTGTCTATATGGAGCTATGTCTACATGGAGCCACTGATTTAAAGTATTAAAGTGGGTATTAAGTCTATATTTAAAAAAAAATAGTTGGACAGATTTAGTGGTGGAGTGGGTCTTAATTACACAGTAGGAAAAAAACTTGTTTCATGGCTAAAGTAATCATTTAATATATGAGTCAAGCCTGATATATGCTGGCAATGAGCATGCTGCGGAATCTTGGGATGCTTATTAGTAACTCTTCAATTGATACCTAATATGTGCTTTATAATTCGTAATAATAGCTTACATTTATATTTTAAAATTTAGAGAAAGTTTTGCTCATACCACCTAGTCAAGATAGCACAATAATTATTTTTATCTTCATTAAAGATAAACAAATTCAAATGCAGGGAGGTGAAGGGCTTTGTGTGAGGTTACATACTAGTCAGATGAGAAACAAAGGATAAAATCCTGAGCTTTTGACTCCACATTCAGGGACATTTCTAAGACACCACACATAAAAATATCAAGCCCTTCCAGGTAGTTTTCTGCCTCTGTGGAATGATAGTGTTCACTAGCAAATTAGATACTGAGCCATGTAGCAAATGTAGATTAGGAAAAAATAGAAAAATTTATCCAGTTTGGCTTACTCTGAAATTTTAAATTAAAAATGGTTTCAGTACATAGTCAACCTATCACCACTTTAAATATATTCTTTCTTTCCTGTCTCGATTTCTTGAGCATTTTGTAGTCATGGACACAAATCTATACTATTAAGGACAAGATGAGAGTAGGGAAATCTGACACATTTATTGATTTTTGTTTTGTTTTGTTTCGTTTGTTTGTTTATTTGTTTGTTTGTTTCCCATTACAGGTCCCATTCCAATTCACCAGCTTAGTATCAGGTCTTCATTTCAGTCCTTGTCTCAGTACAGTAAAGTCAATCCAATCTTCATGGCACCATTGGACTAGAGTGGAAAGAACTGTGGAATGTGAAGTGAGAAAATCTAGGTTCAAACTCTGGCTCTCACATTTTGTGACCATAAGCAAGTTTCTTTGCCTTTAGATCCTCAATTTCCTCATCTGTCAAGTGCTATCCTTCCTAGGATTTAAAGTTGGAAGAGACCTTAGAAGCCATCAAGTACAACATCACAACTTTACAGGGAAAGAGACTGAGCCTAGGAGGCAAGTGACTTGTGTGACATCTCATAGGCAGTAAGAAATGGAGCCAGGATTCAAATTCAGATCCTCTGGTCCAATCCAACCCTCTTTCCACTATACCATACCACCTTCACCATGGGTTATGTAAAGAAAAATGCTTTATAAAACTTAAAATTTCATATAAATATGAGTTTTTGATATCCCTAATCCTAAAAGCAGCCCTAACTTTAATCCCTCCCACAACTCTGACCTTAACCTCAATTCTGGGCAAAGAAGCAAAGAGATGTGCCTCCCCCCACCCCCCGGCCTTTTTCCCTGGAAATGGGAATCAGGAGATCCAACTCCTTTGTATATACTTCGCTTTAGTAATACTCATGGCAATGCATTCGGTTGCACCAAAGTGCTCAAAAGTGGCTTTCCAGACTATAGTCCTACATTTGCAGCTGATGGTGCATACTGATCGTGTCCAAATTGCAGTTTTATTTATTGCATTAGGGTAGATTTGAAATGTGCTTTGTATTAGGCAGAGCATTTTTGGATGCCTTAGACATACCAGGCAATCATGCCATTGCTCAGTAGGCTAAATTATTTTAAACCTTTCAAAAAATAGCTTCTCTCCTTTCTGCTGGTTTCCCCAAGAACAATCTCCATGAAAACGACTCCTAATTTAAAGAAAACTAAGGCATTCTTCAGCCCTGACGGGGAAAATGGCTCTTTTTGGCCAAATCATAGAAATGAGTTTCCTTAAGTACATTGCAGGTTTAAAAGCTGACATTATTGCCGCGAAGCCTAGATGGTACCTTGTCAGCATGGAATAACCAGACTTGGCCAAGTTGTCATTTCTGACAGGTCAGTGTAATGAGCACAAGAACGCTGAGTTTGTCTAAAAGTTTTCACTCGAATCAGTAGGGTGAAGCTGTTTGGGGCGATAAACAGCTCTACGTAGGCGACTCATTAAATGTGTCACACTATCAAAACATTGTCCCTGCCACTATCACTGCCACCACATTCATGCTTTGTTTTTCCCAAAAAACCTGCCCCCCCCAACCCCAGTCTGCAGATTTCTAATTTGATAGGCATACAGACTCTAAGGCTTTGAGGCACTGGACATTAGCTAGCTGATGGTTAAATGAATGCTAAGTGTACACACTCCTTCTTTCAAAACATTGCAGCTGAGATAAGTGCTAATCTAACTCATTTTGTTCTCTACTCTGTGCATCTCTTTCCCTACTCTCCAGAAATCCTGCATTGGTATCTCTGTCCCAGTGAAAGCAGAAAAAGAAAGATAGCAAATGTAAAGTTAGAAAAAAAATAGGGCCAGGATCATTATCAAATAGCATTTCTTTATTACTCACTGACATTGCCAGTTTGGGGGCACCCTTTTCAGTTCCTTGCTACAATGCAGCTTGGGCCTAACAAGTAAGTTTTACCATTTGGCTGGAAACGAAAAACTCAGCTATATGTCAAGTTACCTGGATCAGAAATCTTTTTCAAGGTGGGTAAACACAGGAATACACAGTCCCTTTCGACTTACTAGCCAGCTGTAAAGCCCTCCCTTTAATCAGATGCACCAAACAACAGAAAACATTTTTCCCCCCTTTCAAAAAAAAAAAAATCACTTAATGTTCGTGACTAATTAAATTCTCACTCTAGTCATGATTAATGTAACAAATAATTACAGCTTAGATCTAATATAGATACAACTAATTGTTCTGCCCACAGTGCATCGTGACTAACGATTAAACACAGCTTTTAAAGCAAAATAGAGGAGATCTGAGAGATAACCTTTGCTTCATTTGGCTCTTGTCACTATAGGAAATGCCTAAAGCTTTTGTTTTCTTCTTCACATCTTTGTCAGTGACAGAAGTTTTTGTTTTGTTTTGGTTTTGTCTTCTTGTCAACACTTCTTTAAGTTTCCTGTGGTTCCATTTGTTGGATATTAACAGGAATGGGAGCACAATGACAGAAAGGGAGGCTGGACTGATGCTATTTCCTTCATACGCTAAAGGGGGGAAGAGCACTCCATGATGTCAAAATGAGAGGTTTGGGAGATGTGAACCATCAATGTTGGATCGTGAAATGATGAGCCACCTAGATCCTCTCTGCCTATAAGAGGAAGCAAAGATTATAGTACTCCAGCCATCTGCCTCACACACAGTTAGGTCAAATCAGAAAATTACACAGCCTTTCATTTTGGAGTAAAATGGAACCAATGTGTTGAGAGGTCCCAAATGAAGTTCCCAGGAGGATGTGAGGGAGACTTGAGAGGTATATTTTAAAATCTGTCCTCAGACAGTTGAGAACTCAAAACCTCTTCTTGGATTATTCTTGTGTCCTAAGTCCCAAAGCTAGAACTCCAGAAGTTCATTTCAGAGATGGGCTAAATAAGACCCTAGAAAATAAAACTTACTCTAATTCTGTGATATAAAGCATTATATACATAAAACTGATTTCCTGTTATGTATGCTTATTAGGGCTGATAGTATACCAACAAAACTTACACTCCTCAATGCATGTAACAAAATTTTATTTTTTTTCCATCTTAAACATGTCTTTATTTCATTAAATATTTATCAATTATATATAAAAAAATTTCCACTCTTTTTTTTGATTTTAAGTTTCAAATTATCTACCTCCTTCTTCCTTGCCCTATCCATTGATAAGACAAACAATATGATATTGATTATACATGTGAAGTCATGCAAAACATATTTCTATATTAGCCATGTTACAAAAGAAAACACACATACACACAATGAGGAAAAATTTTAAAAGTAGAAAAAAGTATGTTTCAATATGCATTCAGAGTGCATCAGTTCTCTCTTGGGAGGTGGATAGCATTTGTAATCATGTGTCTTGGAATGATCTTGGTTCATTGTCTTGATCAGAGTAACTAAGT
The DNA here is from genome assembly GCF_900497805.2 of Vombatus ursinus. Lineage (NCBI taxonomy): Eukaryota > Metazoa > Chordata > Mammalia > Diprotodontia > Vombatidae > Vombatus > Vombatus ursinus. The sequence goes on along the minus strand of NW_020954569.1, from coordinate 53,239,461 downwards.
CTTTCACAGCTGATTATCTTTATAATATTGCAGTTACTGTGTACAGTGTTCTCCTGAAACCAAACTTTATTGGATATTAAATAATGCAAACATCAAACTCTCAATAAACAAACCACCAACCTGATCCCTAAAGGTCCTGGCAAGTATGTATTGTCTGACAAGGTTCACTCTGTACAAAGTTAGGATACATGTGTATTGCTCTGAGGTGGCATTTCAGCAAGTCTCTGTAAGTCAGCACTACTGGAGCAAATACTGGATGATCAAATTTCCAAGTGTTGGGAATACCCTACAGAAGTCTATCCCAGTTATAACAGTGGAGCAGGTGATGACTGGAGACTTTAGTAGGTTTTCATGGTTCTGGCAAAGGTCAGTTATAAATTACTTCATGCTCTGATTGGCAATTAAATATATAACATTATGATAAAAACAGGACTGTGCTGGAGTCATCTCGAATACATTTTTGAGAACTAATTATTAAAATTTCGGAATCAGCATTCATATTTGCGAAATCAGCAATAGCTACAATTCAAAGTTTGACAAAAACAATTATTTCTGACTAGATTTAAGAACATGTTAATAATATAGATTAAACATAAAAGTGTGTTGTACAGATTGTTTTTTTCCTGGAAAGCCTGATTATTAAACATTTACTGGCATACCCCTGCATTGCTATATAAATATTGTTTGAGCTTAGCAAGAGCATAGTTGAAGACTCAGGAAATAAAGCCATTGCTAGTCATCTACATTCATTATTCAAATAATTAAATCTCCTCCGAGATAATGGTTTGTCACTCCATCATTGGAGGCCTGATGACTATAATAATAATAATAATATAATAATAATAATAATAATAATAATTTATATAACATTTTAAAGTTTTGCAAATTTCTTTATATCGATTATCTCATTTGAACCTCACAACATACTTAGATGAAAGAAAACTATGATTCAAATCTAATGTCTTTAGTAAGTGTTTATCACTTGTTTACCAGATTTGGCACACACACACACACATACACACACATACATTCCCACATGCCCACTAGTGAGAACATACACACATCGTTAGCAGTGGTTTACTAAATCTGAGGGCATGCATATGATTTTAGTCGCTTACTAGATTTTGAGGACACTCAGATGGTAAGTTTTTACCAAATTTGAGATGTATACATGTCATTGCCAAGCTATACCACTCAAACACCTCTCTCATAACAAAAAAAAACCAAAAACAAAAACAAAAGAAGCACCTGAATAACAGCTACTTAGCAACAAATGTGGGACTAAAATAAAATGGAAATTATATGTATGTACGTGTGTGTGTGTGTGTGTACAAATGTATTTCATGTCTTCACATGTATAATGAATACTATATTGCTTGCCTTCCCAATCAGTGAGGGAGGGAAGAAAGGGAATTTAGAACTCATAATAACAGTGAATGTTAATCAAAAGAAAATGGAGTTGATCATACTGTTAACATATTTATACCCATTACATAAGTCTATGTTAGAAAATAGAAGTAACCAACCATTATCCAGGAGGAGTTTTAATCATTTGAATAATGAACATAGATAATTATCTATGTACCACTTACCATCTTTTCTCACACCAAAAAACTAAGCTCTTCTTCAAATTTCTTTGGAAAAGTATACATTGAAATTTCAGAATTATGGTGAAGCTGAGCCAATATAATAAAGATGATAATTCTAACTAAGTTAATTTATTCATTCAGCGGCATATCAAACTATCAAATAATTACTTTATAAAGCTAGAAAAAATAGTAACAAAATTCACCTGGAAGAAGAAAAACTCAAGAACATCAAAGGAATCAATGAAAAAAATGTTAAGGAAGATGTTCTAGTAGTTTCAGATTTCAAACTATATTACAAATCAGTAATCATCCAGACAATCTGGTACTGGCTATTAAATCAGAATGTTAGATCAATGGAATAGATTAAGTACACAATACACTACAGCAAATGACCATAGTAATCTGGTATTTGATAAAATAAAACAACCAAGCTTTTAGGGTAAGAACTCAACATTTGACAAAAATTGCTGGGAAAACTAGGAAGCAGTTTAGCTAAAACTAGGTATAGACAAACACCTCTCACTGTATACCAAGATTAGGTCAAAATGGATAAATGATTTAGACATAAAGGGTGATACCTTAAGTAAATTGGGGAGTGTGGAAAAATGAATCTGTCAGATCTATGGATAACTACTGATTAGAGAAATGCAATTTAAAACTACTCTGAAATACTACCTCAAACCTATCAGATTGGCTAATATGACAAAAAAAGAAAAATGACAATTGCTGGCAAGGATGCGGAAAATTTAGGATACTTATGCTCATTGGTTAAGTTGTGAATTAGTCCAACTATTCTGGAGAACATTTTGGAACTACACCTAAAGGTCTATAAAACTGCATACACTTTGACCTAGCAATACCACTATTAGGTATGTATCACTAAGAGATCAAAGAAAAGGCAAAAGAACCTATTTGCATAAAAATATTTGTACAAAATTCTTTTTTGTGGTGGCAAAGAACTGGAAATCAAAGGGATGTCCATCAATTTGGGAATGACTGAATAAGTAATATTACAAGTTTGTGAGAATACTCTTGTGCCATAAGTAACAACAAGTAGGATGGTTTCAGAAAAACCCAGAAAGACATATGAATTCATGCAAAGTGAAATGAGTAGAATCAGAAGAACATCGTACACAATAACAGCAATATTCTAAAAATGATCAAGTGAAAGACTTGCATATTTTGTTCAATTAACTACCATGATTCAAAACAATTCCAAATGACCCGTGATGAAAAATGCTATCCACCTCCAGAGAGAAAACTGATGAATTCTGAATGCAGATTGAATTATGTTTTTTAATTTTCTTTATTGTTTTCTTTTGCTTGTGTTTTCTTTTGAGTATTGTTAATATGGTAATATGTTTTGCATTATCTCACATGTATAATCAAAATCAAATTCCTTACCTTCTCAAGGCAGGAGGAAGGATGGGAAGGAGGGAGACAATTTGGAACTCAATTGTTTTAAATGATCACTAAATTTTATTTTACATGTAATTGTGAAATATTTAACAAAACAGATAAATTTTCTTAAAAGAAATATCAGCATTACCAGGAAATGGTACTTATGATCAATTGAATTTTCAGGACATTTTTTTTCACTTCTCATGTGTACTTCTGTTGTTAAAAATCTTTCTAAAATGTCCAAGTTGTTTTTGTTTTGTTTTGTTTTTGTTTGTTTGTTTGTTTGTTTGTTTCCTGGTAGCAGATTGGCAAAATTGTTAAACTATACGATTTTGAATTAGGAAGACAAGTTTAAATCCTATCTCAGACTCTTTCTAGTTTTGTGGCTCTGGCCAACTCACTTAAAGTCTGTCAGTATTATTTTGCTCTTCTTTATAATCTGATATTAATGGCAACATTAATGGCATCAAAGGATAGTTGTAAGGATCAGATGAGATCATCCATTTAAATTACTTTGCAAATCTTGATAAAGCATGATATAAATGTTAGCCCTAACTAGTTATTGTTATTCTGCTTTAACATCAGATTTCAGTTAATATTTTGTACTCTAAATTGATTTGGAGTCACCACTGTGAACAAGGACATCCCATAGACAAGTAGGTAGACAGCGATGGAATAGGTGTGACCATTTGAAGAATGGCCTATTTGTGCTCTGGAGGAAAGTAAACCAGGTAGTATCCTTATCACACTAGTGAGATTTGTTGTCAGTAGGGTTAATGATGAAGCTTGACCAAACAGACAGATGTCTAACATCAGCAATTATGAGACTCTAATTGACCTTGAAGCCCTGATAGCATCCTCATTGTCAGTATCTGTCAAAATGTCACCATTTTCATTTCAACAGATTTCATAATAGGTTAGTGTACTGATTAACCTATTTCATTCAAACCCTGCTCCCCCCTTATTACATTAAACCATAAATGCTTCCTGGTGACATGAAGAGAATCAACTCAATTTCATTGTTCGTATGTGTCCAGGTCCCACTGTAAGAAGGCATTTTAACAGACAACTAATCTCATCAGTGGAGATTGGTTTCTTGTAAGCTTCAATAATCTTTGCCAACCCCTAAAATATTTTTTGGCCTTACCTTTAGATCTTGGAACAAATAGGACTATTTGAGAAGGACTATTCCTTCTCTGTCTTATTATGAGATAAAATTGTTTATTTAGCCTATGTAACTTGTTTACTGTTTTATTCTAGCAGAATGAGTGATCATTCTACCTACACAGGTTACAACCCCCTCCACAACTTAGTAGACATTTGTAAGAGTTAGGATCGAAAAACTTGAAAGAGTAATCATTTAATAAACATAATAAAGCCTTTTCTACCACAGAATCAGATATAAAGGTAGAAGAGACCTCATAAGGCATCTGGTTCAATCTTCTCATTTTAAAGATTAGAAAACTGAGATTTGGGTCAAGTCATTCTGTGCCTCAGTTTCCATAACTGCAAAATGAGGCAGTTGATCTCTGTGGCTTTAACAGCTCTAAATCTTTGATTTTAGAAATCAGGAAGTTTAAAAAACTTGCCTAAAGTCACACAGCTTGTAAATATCAGAAATGGGATTTGATTCCAGAGTCCAGGCTTCTTCCACTTTATTACATTTATTAAGCTCATTCTTAGAAAATAGTTATTCTGGGGCCAACATGACAAAACAGGAAAATGATAAATGTTGGAGAAGATGTGGGAAAATTGGAACACTAATGCATTGTTGGTGGAGTTGTGAAATGATCCAACGATTTTAGAGAGCAATTTGGAACTATGCCCAAAGGGCTCTAAAAATGTGCATACCCTTTGACCCAGCAATAGCACTTCTAGGGCTATATCCCAAAGAGATCACACAAATGGGAAAAGAACCTCCATGTACAAAAATATTCATAGCAGCTCTTTTCGTGGTAGCAAAGAATTGGAAATTGAGAGGATGCCTATCAATTGGGGAATGGCTGAGCAAGTTGTGGTATATGAATATGATGGAATACTATTGTGCTATAAGAAATGATGAACAGGCTGACTTCAGAAAAACCTGGAAAGACTTGTATGATCTGATGCTGAGTGAAGTGAGCGGAACCAAGAGAACGTTGTACACGATTACAGCCACTTTGTGTGATGACTAATATTGATAAACTTAACCCTTCTTGGCAATACAAGAACCTAAGACATCTCCAGAGGCCTTGTGATGGAAAATGCTATCCACATCCAAAGAAAGAACTATGGAAGCCAAATTGTTATTTTTTTTTCTCTCTTCTATTGAGTTTTGTCTCCTCTTTCTGATGGTTCCTCCTATTGATTTTAATTTCTACTTACAACATCACTAATGTGAAAATATGTTTAATATGAACGTAAATGTATAGCCTATATCAGATTGTGCACTGTCTTGGGGAGGGTGGTGGGGAGGAAGGGGGAGAAAAATTTTAAACTCAAAAGCGTATGGAAGTGATTATTGATATATCAAAAAAAATTAACAAAAAAGAAAAAAATTTTAAAAAAATAAAATAGTTATTCTGCCCCTGGGCTCATGATTGACAGAATATGTCAGAATTTTGGATTCAGTTGTCAGTCAAAACACATTTATTTAGTGCTTCCTATGGTCCAGACACTGTGCTAAATTCTGGGGTCACAAAAAGAAATAAAAGATAGTTCCTGCCCTTAAGGAGTTTATAATCTGGAGAGGATTTGGGGAAGATGGCAGAGTAGGTCAGAAAACTTTCAGCTCTCCAAATTTTCTCCACAGCAGAAGACAGAACATCGACTCAGAGCAGCAAAAATAACCATGAGGTAAAGCAGTTGTCCCCCTAAGACAATTTGAGAAGACTCCAGGAAAGACCTGACCTCCAGGGGTAGAGGTTTGACCTGAGTGAAGTGCAAATACCTCCTGCTGAATCTGTAGAATCAACAAACAACAAGCCCTGGGGGCACCTGGGTTGAGAGACAGCCTCAGCCTTAGAAACTTTCATCTGACAGACAATGTGAGGGTCTGACAGCTGAGTAGGAGAAATTTGAAGGACATTCCACTGTGGAAGGACACCAAGCACAGCTGTGTTGACCAGACATGTCCTGGGCTGTGGCTGCAGGTAGAAGGAGCTAGCACACAGCTAATGAGTGCAGTAGCAAAGGGCAGGGACCCTACTGGCTGTGGGCACTTGCAGGGGAGCAGAGTCCCTTGTTTCAGTTCTGAGGCAAAGAGGACTGTTGTAAATTGCAGCCACTGGAGGGACCACAAGGAGCTAGGGCCCTACCTGTGGCTTATAAGTGGAGAGGAGAGCCCAAGGTTGGGCTCCAAGACAGACCTCAGAAAATAATAGTAAGAAGGACATGAGACTTGGGGTATCATTTCCCATACCACAGGACTACAACTTGATTATAATAGTAGCTGCTAAAAACAAAATAAAAAAAAATTAGTTAACAAAGAAGAAAGAACTGAACCATAGATAGTTACTACAGTGATAAAGAACTGGGTTCATACTCAGAGGAAGATAATGGAGCTAAGAAAGTCACTCCTTTTTCACTGAGAAATGTCAAATGGTCCCAAGCACAAAATGAGTTCTTAGAACTTAAAAGGGACTTCAAAAATCAAATAAGAGAAATCAAGGAAAAATTAGGAAAAAAAAAAGAATCCAAGGAAATCAAGAAAACTATGAAAAGAAAATCAATCAATTGGAAAAAGAGAATCAAAGACTTAAGGAAGGAAAAAAAAATTCTTTGAAAACTAGAATTGGGCAAGGAGAAGCTAATGACATTCTAAGACACCAAGAACACAAAACAAAAGCAAAAGAATGAAAAAAAATTAGAAGAGAAAGTGAAATATCTCATCAGAAAAAAAACAATCTGGAGAACACCTGGAGGAGAAATAATAGATGAATAGTCAGACTACTTGAAAATTATGATAAAAAAAGACTTAATGCGATATTACAAGAAATCATCAAGGAAAATTGCCCTGAAGTTTTAGAATGAGAAGGCAAAGTAGAAATAGAAAAAAAATCCACAATCACCACTTGAAAGAGATCCCAAGAGGAAAACTTACAGGAATATCATAGTCAAGTTTCAAAGCTCCCAAATGAAAGAGAAAATATTGGAAGTAAACAAAAAAAAATGCAAATGAATATCATGGAGCTACAATATGGATTGCACAATATCTAGTAGCTACTATGTTGAAGGATTGTAGGTCTTGGAATACTATATTCCATAGAACAAAAGAGCTGGGGTCACAACCAAGGGTAATTTACCTGCAAAGTTAAGTACAATACTGAATGAAAAAAAAAATGGACTCTTAACAAACTTAAAGACTTTCAGGTTTTTGTGAAAAAAGTCCCAGAACTTAAGGAAAATTTCAATATATAACATCCAGAAGAAATATAAGGTCAACATTAAAGGCCAATTATAAGAGAGTCAATAAGGTCAAATCATTTCTTTCATATATGTAAAAATATTAGCAGTACCTTTATGATTGCCATCATTATTTGGGTAATTTGAAAGAAAGGCATGGGATGAGCTGAGTATAATGAGGAGATTCTAAAAAAAAAATAAAACTGTCTAGAGAAAGATAAAAAGGAGTAATTATCTCATACAAATGAGGCATAAAAGGAAAAACTAATACATATGAAGCTAGTAGAGGATAGAATAGGTAGTACTGGAACCTTACTCTCAACAGGAATGGTTTTAAGAGGAAACAACATATATGTGTGTGTGTGTGTATGCATATGTATATGTATGTATGTGTATTGTGTGTGTATGTATGTATATGTATATATTTGTATGTATTTATGTATAAAAACTTTCAAAATTCAGAAAGAAATAAGAGAACAAGGGGATTGGGTTGAGGGAGAGGATAAGAGATGAACTCTTAGAGAGTAGGTAGGTTAAGAAATAGGAGGGCAAGGTGGCAGTGGGTAGACATAATGCAGAGAAGTGAAGAGGGATAGGGTAAATAGAGTGAGAAAGATAGTAAGGGAAAATAGGAAGGAGGAAAAGACCCAAGTAATTGCACCTTAAAATGTGAATGGGACAAATTTACCCATAAAATGGAAATGAACAGCAGATTAAAAATTTTAATTCAATAACATGTTACTTTCAGGAAACATTATAAAAATGAGATACACACAAATATAAAATAAAGGGCAGGAGTAGAATTGATTATGTAAAAAAAGCAGGGATAGTAATCATGGTCTTAGACAAAGTTAAAGTTTAAAAAGATTTAATCAAAACAGAAAAATAAAGAAACTACACTATGTCAGCAATATTTCAGTTTTGTCTCAGACTATTTAAAATACCTAGTCCTAGACAGCACAAAATACCTGAGCATATATCTGCAAAAAGACACACAGGAACTATATGACCATAAACATAGAACACTTTTTATATGAATAAACTCAGATCTAAATAATTGAAGTAATATTTGTTGTTCATGGGTAGGTAAAGCCAATATAATTTGTAAATGACAATTTTACCTAATCTATTTATTCAATGTCATCCCAATGAAATTGCCAAAAAATATTTTACTGAGGTAGAAAAAAATAATAACAAAGTTCATCTGAAAGAACAAAATGTCAGGAACTTCAAAGAAACCAGGTAGAAAAACTGTAAAGGATGTAGATTCAGCAGTATCAGACCTTAAACTATATTATAAGGTGAGAACATTATTGAAGTGTAAAAAGGATAATTTTGATTATTTTAAATTAAAAATTTCTTATATAAATAAATCCTATGTAGCCAATAATAGAAGGAATGCAGAAAATTGGGGGAAGGAGGGAAACTTGCATAGACAACCAGATGTGATTGGGTTGGAATATTGCTGCGGTGTAGGAAATGATGAGCTGATTGATTTATAAAAACATGTAATGACTTGGACTTATGAAAGAAGATGCAATCCACCTCCAGAGAAACAGATGATAGGAGAAAATAAGCATAGCATGGCCTTATCTATATGTGTATAAGTATATATGTGTGTGTGTGTGTGTGTGTATATTTGTATGTTTATAGATGTCTATGTATATGTATATATGTATATGTATATGTGTATATATGTATGTATGCTTATAGATATCTCTGTATATATGTATATTTGAATGTGTTTGTGTGTGTATATATGTATGTGTATGTAAATATAAATATAAACAAAGATATATATATAATACATATATATGTATATATGATACATATATGTAGATATATCCAGGCTTAATTGTAGCCCTCTTTAAGGTGGTAAGTGAAGGGAGGGGAAAAAATAAAGTAAAAAGTGCACAGCAGTATTTTGTATTTAAGTTTAAAATAAAAAAATACAAAAAGTAAATGAAATATAAAGCTCACAATCTAATGAGAACAATAAAAAAGCAAACACATACGTACAAACAAGCTAAGTATCTATCTGTTTCTCTATCTCAGTTTCTCTGTGGTCTCTGTCTTTCTCTCCTCTCTGTCTCTTATTGTCTCTGAATCTGTCTGTCTCTGTTTCTGTCTCTCTTTCTTTCTTTGTGATGGGGTCTCCCTATCTTGTGTGAGTTGGAAGTGCCATGGCCACTCATGGGCCCATGATCCTAATAATAGTTGGTGTAAATGCTTTAACCTGTTCCATAGCATTGACGTGGGCTTGCTCCTCAATCCTCAGGCAGCTTGGTGGCCCTCCACTATAGGAAGCTTGCCATATTTTACTGGACCAAGTATAACCACTCAATCAGCATTAGCCCAACCACCACTCAGAATTCCTAAACTCAAATTGTCCACCAGCCTCAGCCTTCCCCATGAATGGGGTTTACAGGATTGTACTACCACTCCAGGCACTTTTAAATCTCAAAAGCATGAACACTATGCAAAGAATTAAAACCTTGTAATCTTCAACCCCTTTAGACTACTCTACTCAGAAAAGTTCAGTATTGCCTCTGCTGCCCCTCCCTTCTTGTATTTGGCCCTTAGGGGCCTTCTCTCAGGCCAGTTCTGTTATGTTTCCTGAAACTTTCTATTCATTTACCTTACTTAAGTTTTATACTTTCAGAAACATGAAAGAGCATGAATTTACATACACAAACTAACAAAGCAACAATAAAGATGATTGGTTTGTTGTGTGTCTTCTCCATTATATTAAGAATGAATAATATGTCTGGAGACAAAATTCTATAGCTTGAGAAATTTAAATATAGTTTTGATGCTTAACAGGATTTTCTAGGATGATAAAACTTTTACTTATTCTTATTGACTGGAGTTTCTTGTATCTTCTTAAATAATCTATAGAGGAGTCTGTCAGGAACCCACAAAACTGAACCTCAAAAGCAATTCATGGTTTGTTGTGACTTGCCTACGATGCTTGTCCCCCCAAAAATCATAAAGATATATTGTCTCATATACCATATAATTAAAGTTTCCATCCCCATTCCAATAGTAGTACATTTGAGCTTGAAAGTATCATAAACAACTCTCAGCTCTCTTTAGATTTTTATTTTATGAAAACTTATCACAAAACTTTTTTGACACTTAGATCTAACGTGATTAAATCTTCAGAGAGTTTACATGGCATAATCAAAAGATCATATAACAAGGAATCAACAGACTTTTGTTGAAATTTCAGGTCTTGCTGGGACTGGGTTTTTGCTGTGTAACCTTGCATGTCACATCCTCTTTCTGCAACTGAGCTTCCTAATGCTAAAAACAAACCAACAAATAAATAAATAAATGGATAGATAGATAGATGATAGATAGACAGATAAAATGAAAAATGTAAATGTTGGATAGATGGGTTTTTTCCAACAATTAAATTTGAGGATTATACAAAAGCTTTTCAAATATTTAAAGGGTGTTTATCCAGTGATTTTATCAGTGATATTTAATAACAGAAGGCATGAGGAGAATGAGGCTAGGGGTCTAGTTATTCACCTCAGTCAATAAGAAACAAGAGAACCACCACATAGATAATCCCAGGAGAGGCCTGTCATCCTCACAATTTCCAGTTGCTCTCTCCAGCTATGGAATTGATAACACTTGTCAAGGCAGCAAGTTCACTTGAATAGTCTTCAAGTAAAAACTAGAAGAATATTTATTGGAAATTTTGTAGAGTTGATTCTGTGTAAGTAGAATTTGGCCTTATATGTCTTTCTCAATTTAGACACTTTGATTCTATACTGGGTATATTTCCAGCCTTTTATGACTTCAACCTAAATTAATCCACATTATTGAGTGTATACACAATCACAGGACTAATTTTACAAATTATTCAACTCTCAATTATCCACAATGCTAGAGGCACGTCATGGCACAAATATCTATCAGGGATTTGAATTAAATTACAGTATACATTTTTTTTCCTTTTCTTACCATATCAGAATTTATATTCTAAAATTTTTCTTTAAACTAAGATTGAAATGATTTTTCAATCCTAAAAAAAGATACCACGTGAAGCTGAAGGAATGAAGATAGAGGAAGTCAGATCAGAAATTTGCTTATAATAATTGATTAAAAATGTTTTGGATTAAGCACTTGCTTCTGGTATTGTGTAGTTGTGGGAGAATACAAAGATAGATGTGAATACCAATAAACACTGACAATGAACATGGATTCCATAGTCCTAACAATGTTTAGGTTTAGCAATTATAATTTCAAATTGCTAAGGAAAGGAAGTGTGTGACTATCTTTTTATGTGGATGAAGTTAAGTGAAAGAGTAGGATGTGGAATTTAAGAAAGCCGAGGAACTGGGAAAACAGGGAGTTGTGGGGCAGCTAGGTGAGGTGAATAGTGTTAGACTTAGACTGAGTCAAGAAGACCCGAGGTCAAGCCTTTCCTCAAACACTTACTAGTTGGGTTACTCTGAATAACTTACTTATTCTCACTCAACCTCAATTTCCTCATCTGTAAAATGGAAATAACAATAGCACCTACCTCACAGGCTTACTGTGAGGCTCAAATGAGATGACATATGGACAGTGCTTCATAAACTTTAAAGAGCTATATAAGTGTTATTGTTGCATAAATATGAAATCCTCTTAGTTATACTAGGGCAATAGCTGGGAAGGAGAAGTGAGTCAGTTGCTGAAGTCCTTTAGAAAAAAAGAGAATGTTCTGGGGGTCAATATACTAGAGTTACCATTTCTGAGGTATAGGCACTGCTTTCAATAACCTACTCACAGTTTTCTGGGAAATCATTATGACAAAATCATAGCACCAAAAAGGACATTAAGAGGTTCCCTAAGCCATTCTTTTCTCCATGTAAAATAGACCTTAAAATTGAGTCAGGTTTTAGGATTTTTGAACAGACATGGACATCTTAAATTTAAAGAGTGAATGTGAAGTTGTCAGTTATAAGAATATGTAAGTAGCTAAAGTTGGCTTTTCTGGTGTCAAATCAGGTCAGAAGAAATAAACACTGGTAATCACCTTGCTTTCAATGATTTATTATGGAAATATTACTTGGCTATTCCAAGGATGAGATTCCCTATCACCTTTTCATTTTCCTTCCACATAAGCAACTTTAGATGACTGAAAACCATGACAAAGAAAAATTAGATTTGCTCTAATTTTAGAAATTACTGAAGAAATTCCTGTAATCTTCATTTCATTGCAAGGCAAAGAAATTATTTTTGCATCCTGACATGTTGATCAGTTTCAGGCTACCCAAGCCAGTTTTCTGGGAGAGTTTAATTTATAGCTCCTATTATTTTGTTTTTCTTTTTTAGATTTCAAAATGAATGTCGTGCTCATGAAAAGCGCCAGACAGGAAACTGAAGCCCTCTGTTTATCTCAAGTCCCTAAATCACAGCAGTACCTAAGGGCAGTCATCTGCAGATGCCTGGGTGTAAGGAGAGCATTGAAGGAATATAACAAATCAGAGAGGTTCCCAGGCAGAAATGTACCCTACCAGAATCACGCAGGCACTGGCATTTAGAGCAACAAACCAGTGGCTATAGAAGTAGGGAAAATGAGTCTGGACCCAGCCCTCTCCTAGCTTTATTCCTTATCCTTCCCTTCTTTTAACTCTTGCTTTCACCAAATTGATTTACTCAATAACCCCCAAGCATAGATTTTGTGATTTCTCTCCTTTGTCCCTGACTCATACAATTTTCCATTCCTATACTGCCTTCTCTTTTTTCCCTCATTGACAATAACAAGTCTCCTTCACAAAGCCTTCCTTGTCTACCCCAGACTCCACTGACAGTCACCTCCTCTTAGTTTTTATGAAAGTATAATCTTAACTGCTCATACGACAGTAATATGCTGCCTTTATGCATATATCTTTTCTCTGTTTGTAGACCATAAAATTCCCAGGAAAGGGAAAGAGTGTTACAGTTAGTTGATAATTATTTTTATGAATCTATTTATATTTGTTATTTCCCCCAATAGAAGGTAAACTTCTTGAGAGCAGAGAATATTTCACTTTTGACCTTTGTATGTGCAGTACCTAGCATAGTCCCTGACACACAATAGGTATTTAACAAGTGCTTGTGGATGAAATGATTGATCTAGTCTACATTTTTATATGTCTCAAAATGTTTTAACATAGTGGAGGATGGGACCTAGTTTGAGCAAAATACAAAGGTAGAAAAGTGGGAAGTATTTTAAGGAGTTGAAGAGGGGAAAAAAAATCAATGTTTGCCCATCTTTGTAATTTAGAATAGGGAAACAAGGGATGATAATGTAATGGGAGAGGGGAGGTGTTGTGCTAATATTAATCATGTGTCTCAATCACTGTAGAAGTATGCCCTGATTTGTACATGTGCTGATCCTTAAATAAATAGAAACTCTCCCTGGCACTCTCTGCCCAACACAAAACCAATAGGCCACTCTCTCTCCTTTTGAACCTTGCTTTGTAGGTGGATGTTGTTTTCAACAAAAATCTCATTGAGTTTATTTCTCTAGAGTGTACATATAATGATATTTCTTCCAAGGGAGGAAAGTTAAGGATTCTAGGTGACTTGCTAAGTCCTTTGATGGCAAGAAATGCTTTCAGCACACATATTGGGACATATATCTTTGGAAGTTTTAAAATGCCAACACTCAGCTTCCATTTTAAGGGTGTGTTACTATTCACTTTCTTTCACCTTAACTTACTATTAATTATGAATTCCTTAAAATCATTTACATGGGAATATTCGAGGGTCTCTGGAAGGCAACATAGCATAGTGGTCTGGTAGCTAAAAGATCTGCATTTTAGTCCAGTTTGGGACACTAATTAAGTATGTGAGTGATCAACTGACTTAACTTTTCTGGGTCTTAGTTTTCTAAATTATGAAATGGGAAAGATTGGACAAATGACAGTCTAAGTCTCACCTAGGTCTTCAATTCTATGATTTAAGATATCACTGATGAATGTGACTTTTCAATCATCAATCGATCAATGATTTATTGAATGTCTAATACAATTTCTATGTTTTTTCATTCTCTGGGGCATAGATACATGGCATAATCCTTGACTCACAGGATCTTTCAATTTAGTTAAAAGAACATTTGTACATATAAAATAAATAGAGGGCAATCTGCCACTGTGTGATCAAGTGGGTGATTCTGTGCTTGGAACCTAAATACTCATTTGAATCTTTTTTTTTTTTTTAAGTTTTTATGTGCAAGAGAAGTCCCTATGGCATGGAGTCAAGGATCACGGGGACCTAACTTAAGTATTATTTAAAGAATCTCTTTAAAATCTCATCAGGTTAAAAAGGACTACAAATCATTCCCCATAGGATGTTGTGTTATAAAGTTTCAACATATTTAGCGCAATCAAGAAAGCAGGACAGTTGAGAAGGAAAGCAGTATTTGTGGCCAAAGGCTCTGCTGATTGCACCAGACCCTGAAACTGGTATTTCCAAGAGTCAGATTATAAACTCGGGGAAAATGAGACTTTCCGTGTCGGTTTTTAAAAGTTATTTCAATCTACTCCTGGTACAGCATGCAATGCTTTTCATAGAAGCGGAGAGAGCCAGTGGAAACCTTTATATTTGAACAGCGCAGTTGGGAATATCTTGTGCTCCTAGGGAACAGGCTGTGTCTAAGCTGTTGCTCTCTGGTGTTATGTGTGCCTCTGGGGAAAATTTATGTTCTAGATCAGGCTATTAATAAAGATCCTGGGGATATAGCAGGGATCAAACTGTGGGACCCCTCACTGTTTTCTATTCTTTCAGTTGACTGTATCTCAGGCCATGGCGCATTCTGACACTATAAATGGATAACTATCCCCACCAAGTCCTGGTTCCTAAAACTTCTCCCTCACGTGACCCTTGGCCATCACACACCTTCAGGATAATAAGAATGTCCTTTGGTTTTGCCACTGGAGATACAAAATGAATAGACCTATGCAAGCTGAACTATACTATGAATTATAATCTCATCCCATCTATGATGAAATCAGTGCAGGTAACTCAGTCAGGAAGTGCTGGATAGTAACATGCAGGAGTTGTCATGGTAGACATATACCAGAGATTTACAGAGGGAATGAAAATGTACATCTTTAGCTGATGCTTTTGGTGATGACTTGTAATAGTCTCCTGAGAGGTTTACCACACATATCCAGTAACTTCAGGGAAAAAAAAGCTTCATCTTACACTGACCTTGATATCATTATGGTTTCTTTTAACAAGAGCACATCATGAAAGTATCTACTGTATTAGATGCCAATGTGTTTAAAATAGCATCACAGAATGGGGAATCCAAGCCTTCCATAGCAATATGTTTACTGTGTGCTAGAGAGAATCCAGACCATCAAAATGGGCATGAATATGGAAATCACTTTGACTTCCAACAAGTTGGGGCCAGAGAAAGCTTGGATATTTCAATTAATACTGACAATAACTTGTAAATTTTGGAGAAGAAATGGAAAATGATTCAAGACTTTGAGGATGGTATGACTTATAAAGATATCTTCTTAAGACATCTCTTGGTTGGGGGAATCAAAAAACAGAGTGAGATGAAAAAACACTAAATACTTTCAGTGAACAAAAACACTTGACTGAGTATCAGAAGACTTGGGTTCAACCCTCACCTCAGTCACTAATTAGCTATATAGCATTGGGGGAGTCTCTAAACTTCAGAAAGTGGGGCTATATTGATAGAAAAGACTTAGATTAGATGACCTCTTTAGTCTTTTCAGCTTTGATGTTCTATGATTTTGTGAACGTGATAGAAAGAAAACACATGAAAGACAACCAACAAAAATGCTAAGAGGTGATTTCACAGGAATGGGGTAATACTTTTGAGTTTTGACAGTAACAATGAGGAAGGGCAAATAGGTTTCTATTGCTGCTGCATAGAAGAATCTGTTTAAATCATAGCATGACAAAATAAAACATTGTTTTCAGGTGTAGAATTTATCACCTTGAAAGAGAATAATGAGAGTTGGGTCTCCCTTTTATGAAGGAAAGCCACTGTGATATCTTCTCCTCCCTTTTAGGGATTCCTAAGGCTTTATGTACACACGAAATCACTAGCCTCTATTAATTTGACAATTAGTTTCCCTACAGCTAGAAAGTCCTTGGGACTCTCTTATTGCTCCCATAGCTCACTGGCTTGCCTTGTTTCTGGTTATCGGTGCTTTGGGTGCTGATGTGTCTTGGAAGGATCTGATGGGCATAGTCCCAGAGTTTGGCTTCCCTGTGCCACTTAGGAGTGGTATACATTGCTCATGTAGCACACAGTTTTCAGGGACAAGCTCTAAAATAAAATGTCACTATCTCTATCAAAGGAGTTGATTTGTTTCTCAATAGGGCAACTGGAATGCCTGGGGTAATTGGCCCCTGGCAACAAAATTTACAAGAGCCATTGGGATGGTCCAGTTTGTCCATGGTGATTGGTATGGCAGAAAGACCACTGACCCTGAAATCAGAAGATTTGAGTTCAAATCAAACAGACAGATAACTTAAACACAATTAATTGAGATTTGAAACAATAAATCAAATCAGTTTAGGACAGGTTCCTAGACTGTCATAGCTGGAAATGTCCCAGAAATTAACTATTCCCGTTGATTCATTTTACAGATGAAAAAAGGAAAGTGAAAGAGAATAAACATTATTAAGTATCTACTATGTGCTAAGCACTTTATAATATTATCTCTTTTGATCCTTACCATAAACCTGGGAGGTAGGTCCTATTATTATCTCCATTTTATACTTAAGGAAACAGGCAAACAGAGCTTAAGTGACTTGTGTGAGATCACACAGCTAAGCCAGATTTTTAATCATGTCTTCTTGACTTTGGGCCCAGTGTCCTGTCCATTATACTCTATCCACTTTTCTGTTGTTCTATTGTTTTTCAGTTGTGTCTGATTCTTTGTGACCTCATTTGGGGTTTTCTTGGCAAAGATACTCGAGTGGTTTGTCATTTCCTTCTCCAGCTCATTTTACAGATGAGGAAATTGAGGCAAACGGGGTTAAGTGACTTGCCCATGATCCCACAGTTAGTGTCTAAGGACAGATTTGAACTCAGAATGATGAGTTTTCCTGACGTCATGCTTGGTACTTTATCCACCGCATCACCTAGTTGCCCAAATCCTCTTTTCTAGCTGCCTAGAAAAAAGGTCCAGAGATATATGATGAACAATGACACAGAGTTAATTTGGAAATGAGCTGAAATTTGGCCTAGATCTCCTGACTTTTATTTAGGAAACTTCAATTGATTTTACTCCTCTATTCAGCTGCAGCTAGGTCATCTTTTCAGATCTTCCCCTTAAAGAAAGGCCATAAGTGACCTTTTTAATCAGGGAAGATTTTTAATGTAACTACAACATTAACAGCTAATGTTTATAGAACTTATTATGTTCCAGGAACTTTACAATTATCAATTCATTTTATCCTCACTACAACCCTAAGAGGTAGGAGCTATAATTACTCTTATTTTATAGATGAGAAAACTGAGGCAAATGGAAATTAAGTGATTTGCCCAGGATCACATAGCTAGTGACCCTAAAATGGGATTCAAAAAGGTCTTCCTGACTCCAAATCTGGTGCTCTATACACTGCGCCACCTAGCTGCCTCTATAAACAGTTATGTATATTCTCTTACTCTGCCATGTCAATGAACTTAGAAATTCTAGATACAGTGGAAAGACCACTTGGCTTATAAAAAAAGCATGTTCAGTAGGCTTCTAGAAGACAGATTTGGCTGAGTTCTAACATTTGCTACTTGTGTGGCCTTGGGAAGACCACTTAATCTCATTGACCCAGAGTTTCTTAATCCATAAAAGAGGTGGGATCCTGATATAACTTCCTCCACAGAGCTGAAAGGAAAACATTTTTTTTGTAAATTGCAAATGGTCTATGTACAGATAACTATTGTTAATGTGACCACTTAATTTGTGTGTGAGTGTGTGTATGTGTGTGTGTGTGTGTGTGTGTGTGTGTGTGTGTGTGTGTGGTGGGGGGAGGTAAGTGAGGGAGAGGAGTGAAAGAGTAGAAAATAATTTAGAATAGGGGACATTACCCAAGGAAGACAGCCATAGATGGCCAAGGAAGAAGGGATCAGGCAACAAAGCATGAAGTCACTGAAAGTCTGGGTATGGAGAAGAGGTAACTCATGGAGGAAAGATACTTGAAAGCAAATAAAGGGTCACTTACTTCATCTAATTACCAATTACTTGCCAGCTACTAACCCTGTTCAATGGTTCCATGAATTTAACTCCAGAAATCTCCAGTCTATTAGGTGATGGTTTTCCAATCTATTTTGGAATTTCGGTGAAATTATTTAAATATAGGTTTCTGGTAACACAGATATCCAATGAAAGCCTGTATATCTATTCCAGCAAGGTTTTTGCACTCACAATAAAGGATAACACTAGTTGGATAATCTTACTATTAGGGGAAAAAAAGGTTTTGTTACTAATTTTAAAGCTAGAAAAGACAAACTAAAATGTACAACATTGTTATCAGAATATTAGCAGCATTAATGAACAGGAATTACTATAGTAAATGAGTCAGGATTGCCAGAAATGTGCACATGGACAAATAGAATACACATATATTTCACATTATATTATCAACAACATAAATTCGACAGCCTCAATTATTCAGAACCTAGTCCATAGCTATAAAGGAAGGAAATTGAGATGAATGCATATACACATACATATAATTTCTCATTAATATACTATATATATGTATCTATACATAGATGCATATATGTGT
>NW_020954569.1:53137023-53220318 GCF_900497805.2 Vombatus ursinus | reverse complement strand
CCCATTTTTACTAGACTTTCCTCCAGGGTCACCTTTGTTTTTGCCTTCGTCCTTAGGTTTTAGACCTTAGTGGAGCTTTTTGTGACTCCTGACTAACCCCTGGCTATGCCTTTGGACTACAACTGAACCTAGTTGAAGGCTTCCAGTCTCTGGTTCTTATTCTAATTCCTAGACTCTGAACTTAACCTACAGAGACTCTGGCCTCAGGCTCTGCCCTACAGGCTTGATTAAAAAAAAAATCTTAAAAGAAAGTTTGTCTTTAGTTACCCACTGCTTTGCTTTTCTCCATTCTCCTCCCATTTTCCCCCCACTTCTGGTCCTCTATTGTCTCTAGTCTCTACTATGAGAATCCACCAAGCCCTTTCCCTTGGTATAAATTAGTTAATAACTCTGTTCCCTCATCCAGAGTTATTTGTTTTTAAAGCTTTATTATCTCTGACTATGTTTGTTGTATAAGGAAACTCTTTGTCCTGTGCGAATAACAATTTAGCCATCAGAAAGCAGAGGTGGGATTTGTTTTTATTAGAACCTGTCCTTAGCACCCCTAAGATAACACCATAGTTTGTCTACTTGAAAGGTAAGGTAAGCCTTCTCATCCCACTGAATGACAGTACCAAATGGGGTTGCTCATTTTCTGCTTTATGAAAAGATCAGGATTCCAGGGTCTTCTAGTATACTCTCCATACAGGTTAAACAGAGAGAAGATATGGGAAATATCTGGTTAATGGGGACATTCAATCCAGATAAATTATACCCGTGATTATTTTAGCTTCATCTGATTTGTCTGACTTTATAAAGATATGCCAATTCAAAGATGAAACTGCTGACCTACTATCAGTGATACACAAGCTTTAAGTTCACCACAAACAATTAGGAGTTTCTTCTATTTACAAGGCACTGTGATAGTTAATCAAGAATGAAGAGATGGAAGACTACATATTCCCTATCCTTAGAGTTTACAGTTTAATAAAGCTATGAGCCATATAACAAAAATTTGCATACTGGAAAGTAGAACCTGATAAAGGCACAAGAGAAATATAGACAAACTAAGAAATATGTCTGTCTCAGAAAAGGGATCGTACTAATCCATCCATTATCTTGTCCTTCTCAACAACTGTCATCTAATGTGGTCTACACAGTTGATCCACACAGAGTAAATAAACTATACCATTGTCAACATTACATGCTGACAAGGTATTAAATCACAGGATCTACAAATGAATCATTCAGTATCTTCAGTCGTTTTAACTGAGGACTAAATTATATCTTCTAGTCAGTTATTCACACTGCAGAAATCACTGGGTAAGACTAGGTTTGGAATCCATGCTGCTATTGTGTATATGTAAGCATGGAGAGAGAGTGTAAAGAGACAGAGAAAAAGAGAGACAGAGAGACAGAGACAGAGAGAAAAAGAGAGAAACATGGACAGAGACAGAGTAGAGACTGGGCAAATTATTACACCAATTTGGGCCTCAATTTCCCAGCTACAAAATGAAGATATTAAGCTAGATGACCTGGTCTTTTCTTGCACTCAATCTTATAATTTTGTGAAATAACTCTAAAGCAAACTGAACAATTAGGTAGTTATGTAGATAGTGCTTGTGACTGCTAAGTAATAAATCACAAAAATGGATGACTTGGTGGGGGGGTGTATTTAGAAAATTCTTTTAGCTCTTAAAGTAATTTTTCCAATGGTCATCACCATTCTTTCCTTCTTGATTTAGGCTAAGATGTACTTTATATAGTGTTATCATTACCTAGATTCACAGGTCTCTGTAGGTCTTGTTTCTGGAGGCCCTTAATATCTTTCACTTTTAGGAAGGTAGTAGGAAGAAAATTTGCTTTCCCAAACTGAGACATAGAATCATAGTACTGAATGGAAGGGACCTCACTGGGTAGCTAGTCCAGCTGTTAGCATCTGAAGCAGCAACAGAGTTATGGTGGAATGAGCATTAGATTTGGAGTGAGAGCTTGAAAACCGATTCTTTAATACAGAGTTGTATGATCTTGAAGAAATTACTTTATCAATAAAAACAAAAATACTACTTATGTGATTGAAGATTTTCAACACATTTTACACTTACTAATATCTGATCTCAAACCCGCACCTCAGAACAGTTGCTATTATAATCATTTTACAGATGAGGAAACTGAGGCTGACTCAGGTTAAATGACTTGCCGAGTGTCATACAACTAACAAATATCTGAATCAAAGTTCCATGGCAGCTGTTTTCGATGTTAA
Source organism: Vombatus ursinus (assembly GCF_900497805.2). NCBI lineage: Eukaryota > Metazoa > Chordata > Mammalia > Diprotodontia > Vombatidae > Vombatus > Vombatus ursinus. Next base: position 53,218,076 of record NW_020954569.1, on the reverse strand, counting down.
GTCAAGCACCCTCTTCATTATTCCACCTAGCCTCAGTTTCCTCATTTGTAATATGAAATTAAACTAAATAGATGACCTCTAAAGCTTCATTTACCTTTAAATATCTCTTTTATTAAATCTTTAAATCTTTTATGTATTTATATTATTAAATTCACCTTTAAATCACTTTAAATTTCATTATCTATCCCTATCCGAATGTATTTCCTTCACATTTTTCCCTCTAGAACCTTATTTTTGGGAGTTTTAAAGTTTTTCCAAATGTCAGAATGGTCTTACTCAAATGTAAATATACCTGGAAGTGTTACTATAAAGTGGACTTATCACTTACCCTTAGTTGACAGATCCATTTACTTATGTGACATTAAAGCTAGAATGAAACTTAGACAAGACCTAAAACAAACCCTCTTTTTGCAGATGAGGAAACTAAGAGACAGAAAGGTGAAATATTTTCCCCAAGTCACACAGTTAAAGGGAAAGGGCAGAATTAGAACATGAGATGAACACCTGGAGAGCGTCTGGGGCACCAAGAGGGGAAGAGAGTTATTCCTGTAAAGGTAAAGGAAGGGCTCCTATGCCACTGATTTCTTTCCCCAAGTCCACCTCTTAGTTTATACCTCTTAGTATAAACATAGTGCCTTCTAGGCTTCCAATCATTCTGTACAACCAAAATGATGCACAATAAGGAAAATTCTCAATGTAGACAGACACTTCTTCCTATGGTGACTACTATTTACTATTTGAGCTGCCTGGGTAACCAAAAGTTTTTTTTGAAAGGGAGTTCCATAGGGGATACATGAAAATAAGCGTTATATGTATTTGTTTGGTAAGGAGAAAACCAGCTTTGTTCCATTGAGTGCAATTACAAGTCATTATTCAATACAATAACATTAGAAAGTAATAATAATAGTAAAAGGTGTGCCATCCTAATACCCTGCTGCACTGCCCTCTTGACATCTGAATCACACTCTAGTAAAACAGCAAATGGCTTATTTGCTTTTCGGTGTGTGGAGGTACTGGGTGAGTTGACACACTCCTGAATTTCATCTATTTTCAATCAAATGCTCTACATAAACTTTGCTGCTCTCAGCTGCCTGGGCCTATTACTAAGTTATATATTCCCTTTTCATTGCTCCATCACAGGGCTATAGCTTTGAATGACATGAGTCATCTGTAGTTTCACTTATGAAAGGCTATATAGCAACTTAAGATATTGTTTTCAGATTTGACTGCATTGTGCAACTCATATCCTGGATTTTCCTTGACTCCCAACAGCTCTCCTTAGGCAGATAGTAATATATTTGAATAGGAGACATCCAATCCAAAATATTTGCACACAAAGTAATTGAATGACTGCAAGTAGAAGATAATTTTCTTATTATTAATCCTGAACAGTTTAGCTCAACAGAATACCTGTACATTTCCAATATGCATTCAGTTTCATTGAATTTTTTTTTCCTCTCTGACATCTGGTTATTTAATCTTCTGCCAACATTGTGTCTGCAGAGCATATTTTTCCCCGGCTATGCCCACTCAGCTTTTAGACTATTGATGTTTTCATAGAAAACGGTACATGTGTGTCAAATTATAGCTATTGATCTATGTTTGTTTGTTAATGTGCACAGTTGTTTAGATAGTATTATGGTGGGTCTGATTGTGGACATATAAATAAAAAGGGGGAAAAGGAAAAAAATGTCATTCCTATTCCTTATATGAATTTTATTGTTGAGTGAAGACTGTTTATTTGAATTGGAAATGCACTGGAATCAATGTTTCTTTAGATATAAGATATCTTTTTCTATTTTTCAGTAACAAATGGAAGTAATAAGACACAGAACTAGAATAGAAAGAGAATTCGGTTGTTGTTGTTGTTGTTGTTTTATTCCCAGAGAAAATAAATCTTTTTAAACTGTGTTATGACAAATTTTCTTTGTCTTAAAACATGACTTGCAGCTATGTCCAATAAGCTCCCCCTATGAAATGAAAGATGTCCCAGACAAACTTCAATTTAAAAAAACATATTTTAAAAAACCTATTCCCTTTTATTTAAGATGCCTTGTTTCAAATTTTCAAATAAAACATTTTGCGCAACCAATTTGGCTCACCAGGTCTTTGCCATTTTAGAACTGAAAGGAAATTTAAACAGTTTTATTTGAGGAGGATGGGAAGGAAAAAAGAGGAGTCTATGCCTTTGAGAGTGTCAATTAACATTATCATAATGCAGTGTCCAAATGAAATGCTGACAGTAGGAGCAAAGGGGTTTTCTATGATTCTTCTACCTAGGGAAATGAAAATGAAAGGCTAGGGGAGCCCACTCTCCCTTCTTAAGAATACACAATGGCAGAAATACAAATTTATAAAATGAATAAACAAACAATGCAGGCAAGATCATAGGATTTGCCTAGGTGAAATCCTGACTTCTGGAGTCAGAAGACTTTGTCTGAATCCCAACTTGGAAACAAATTTCCTTGTATATAACTCCAAGCAAGGCATTCCACCACTTTAGGCCTGTTTCTTCATCTGTAAAATAAAAGGGTCTGACTATATGATTTCCAAGTTCTTTCCAATTCTAGATGCTGAGAATCTATAATTCTAATTACAACATACAGTCCAAACCACTCGTTTTATAGCCACACTGGCCTATTTGCTGTTACATGACACTCCTCCTATCTATGTGCATTTCCACAGAATGTACCATGTGCCTGGCATATTCTCCCCCCTCAATCTCCGTTACTCAGACTTTCCTAGTTTCCTTCAATGCTTAGCTTAAATGCCTCCCTCTTTATGGGACCTTTCTTGTCCTCCTGACCCCAGAGTTGCCACTGCTCTCCCTCTATATGTACATCATATTTGCTGTGTTTATTATGTGCCTATGTATGAACATCTTAGAATGTAAGCTCCATAAGGCCAGGAACTGTTTCACTTTTATCTTTGTATTCCTAAATCTGAGCAAATTTCCTGAAACATGGTATGAACTTACTAAATGTTTGTTGTTTGATTGTTTGATTGAGTGCTTCATTTTCAGATGTATAAGATACTTTTAAAATTTTCAAATTACTTTCAAATTGCTTTTTTTGTTTGTTTCCAACAATACTTGTTTGAGGCCAACAGGGCAAATATTATTCCTATTTAGGAAAGAAAGAAACTAAGATTCAAAAATGTTAAAGGGCACATAACTAATTAGTGGAAGGGACTAGAATTTATGTCTCCTAATCCCTAGTACATTACCTTTACCTCCTGACTATTATTCATACTATACAATGATGTTAAGGGGCAGCTAGGTGGCGCAGTGGATAGAGCACCAGCCCTTAAGTCAGGAGGACCTGAGTTCAAATCCAGCCTCAGACCAAACACTTGACACTTACCAGCTGTGTTACCCTGCACAAGTCACTTAATCCCAATTGCCTCAAAATAAAAAAAATTAAATAAAATGATGTTAAATGTTAGAATAGATCCACATAGAGAATGTTTTGTGATTTGGGCCGGGGGAATAAAATTATAGCATGGTATTATAATAAGAGAGGTTGGGGCTTAACTTTCTTACTGCCACTGACCTAAGAGAAGTTTGAGCCTACAGAATCAAGGTGACACATTACATTGTAGCTCTGGTGTTAAATGGTCAGTTTGCAAATTCCAGCTGTACCCTCATTGTTTACTGACTAGTTTCTTGTTTTGTCTGATACAAATCTTTCCCTTCTGCCACATATTCTTTGATGTGGAAATTATTTCCTTCCTTTTCAACTTTCCATAAAATTCTCTTGTGTCCATCCTACCTATATAACTAAAACCTATGTAAGGTTGTTAAAACTATTACTCCAGTATCACTGATTTTTTTGCATATAATAAATCTGTGCTCTGATTATAATAAATGGAATTTTATCATATCTCTGTATCATTGATGGTGACGTTTGGCAGTAGTACCTATCAATGGATGGTTGGACAATTTTTTTTTCACATTAGAGTGGATATGTCTCTGGACCTGAAGTCAGGAAGACCTCAGTTCATATTCAATTTCAGACACTTATTGGCTTTGTATTTTTGAGTAAATCACCTAACCTTTCTATGCCACACTTTTCTCATTTGCAAAATAAGGAAATTCTATTTAACTACTTCTATGGCGCCTTGGTAATCACAATCGATTAAGACGATAGATATTGCCTTATAATGAGATATGCCTAAAAATGATGAATGTTTGTTGGGACATTTACTTTTTCCACTTCTATTTATTTTTCAAATTCGAAAAGGGATTCTATGATATAAAAGTTAATGAAGTTACTGAGATATTTGTGGTGTGTGTGTGTGTGTGTGTGTGCGTGTGTGTGTGAGTGTGTTTCTTTTTATCTGCTTGTGATATTTTCTCCTTGATCTGGGAGGTTTGGAATTTGATTATAACATTCCTGGGAGTTTTCATTCTGGGGTCTTTTTCAGGAGGTGATTGGTAGATTCTTTCAATTTCCATTTTACCCTCTGAATCTAAGATATTGGGAGCAGTTTTCATTTTTATAACTTCTTTAAATAGGATCCTTCAAATATGAATTTTGATCCTGGCTTTCATGTAGTCCAACAATTCTTAAATTATCTATGTTTGATCTATTTTCCAGGTCAGTTGTTTTTCCAATGAGATATTTCAAATTTTCTTTTTTTTTTCATTCATTTTACTTTGTTTTATTGGTTAATGCTTTATCATGTAATCATTAGCTTCCATTTGCCCAATTCTATTTTTTAAGTAATTATTTTTTTCGGTGAATTTATGTGCCTCTTTTACTATTAGGTCAATTTTGCTTTTCAAGGTATTATTTTCTTCAGCATTTTTGTGCCACTTCTACCAAGGTGTTAATATTCTTTTCATAATTTTTCATGCATCACTCTCATTTCTTTTACCAAGCTTTGCTCTATCACTCATCTCTTTCTTTAGTTCTTCCAGGAATTCTTGTAGGCCTTATTTGCAATTTGCATTTTTTTTTATTTTTAGAAGCTTTGTTTATAGCTGTTTTCATAGTTATCTTCTTCTAAGTTTGTGTCTTGATCTTCCCTGCCAACATAGTAGATTTTTAATGGTCAAGTTCTTTTGTTTTTGATTTCTGCTCAATTTTTCATGTTATTTCCTGACTCAACTTTATGTTATGGTTGGGCTCTGCTTAGCTGGGGGTGGGGAGATATTATCCTAAGCTTCAGACTTCATTTATTTATTTATTTATTTGCACTGCTGTTTTCAGAACTTGTTCTGGGGGTCTGCAAGCTTTCAGTGCTTCCAACGTGATATCCCCCTGTGAGAGGTGTTGTCACTGTTTTCCTGGTCTGCACTCTGGTATTTATTCAGGAAGAGAACTAGAAATATGACCAGGGCCACTGTTCCACTGCAGTCACAACTATTCCTCCTAGCCCTGAGGCTGTAACCAGATCCTTTGCTCCCCTATCACCACAAGTGTTAGTACTCCTCTCTGGTCTGGAACTACAACCAGATCCCTTATTTCCTTGCGACTGACCACAAGCACTCCTCTCTATTCTGGAACTTTGACCCAGAACTGCATATGGACAATGGAGTTGCCAAACAGCACCCAGTTTGGCACCCAGGGTCATCTCACAGTCCCCTGGTAATCTCTTTCTGACCAGTTGTCTAATTCTTATACCGTTTCTGGGCTGAGAGCTCCTGAAGCTATTGATGCTGCTGTCACTACTTCCAAGGTCCACTGTGGCACTGTGGCTATATTGACTGGTGGCCCTCATTCTGATGTTGCAGATCTCTCTTGCTGATCTCCTAAATTATCTTAGACTGGAAAAATGTCTCACCCTGACCTTTTGTTGGCTATGCCACTCCAGAATTCTATTTGATGTGTTATTTTAAAGTTGTTTGGAGGGGAATGTTGGGAGAAATTGGCTGAGTTACTGCCTCTATGCCATAATCTTCAACTTTATACATTTTTAATTGGAAAACATTTTCCACATCATCTTGTGTGGTGGACACTGTGCTAATCTCTAATGATAAGAGATAAGCCATAAGGCATGTGTAGTATATAAGCTCCTTTAGAGCAGAGAAAGTCTCACTTTTTAAATGTGTATCCTCAGTGCTTAGCACAGTGGCTGGCACACAGTAAGCCATTAAAAATACTTATGGATTAAATGATTGATGTTCCCTACATTTAAGGGCCAATTCAAAAAATTGCAAATATGAAAAATATCATATTGCCAAAATCATGGTACAGGTATTATGTGATATAGTTCAGTGATAAACAAAGATTGGTTCAGTCAAAGCAATAATAATTACTTCCATTTCATCTTCATTGGTTGTGCATTCACATTTTTCATTTTTAGTACTAGTAATTTGATTTTCTTCTTTTCTTAAATCAAATTGTTTATCAATTGTTGATCTATTTTTTTCATAAAGCCACCTCCTAGTTTTGTTTTGTTTTGTTTTTTACTTTGAATTTTATTAATCTCTCCTTCAATTTTCTGGATTTTTATTTTGGTGTTTATTTTTTTTTATATTTGTTATTTATCTATTTTTTTTTGTCTTAGTTGAATTCCCAATATGTTGATCTGCTCTTTCTCTCATTTACTAATGTAAACATTGAGAGATACAAATTCTTTCCTCAGTAATGCTTTGGCTGCATTCCACAAATTTTGGCATGTTGTCTCATTGTTGTCATTTTCTTCCATGAAATTATTGTTTCTATGATTTCTTCTTTGACCCACTCATTTTTTAGAATTAGGTAATTTAGTTTCAAATTAATTTTGTTATGTATTTCAAGGTTCTTTATTGATTATAAGTTTATTAAATTATGTTCAGAAAAAGATTCATTTAATATTTCTGCTTTTCTTCATTCATTTTTAAGGTTTTTATGCCCTAAAACATAGTCATTTTTTTGTCAAGGTGTTATGCACATCTGAGAAATAGGTATATTTCTTTCTATTCTTATTCAATAATCTCCAGAGGTCTCTCATATCTAACTTTTTTAAAAAATATATATATTCATTTTCTTAACTTCTTTCTTGTTTATTTTATGGTTAGATTTATCTAGGTCCAGGAGGGGTAAATTGAGGTCCTCTGCTAGTATACGTTTACTATCTATTTCTTCCATTTAAATTTTCTTTTAAGAATCTAGATGTTATGCCATTTTATGCATATATGTTCAGGATTGATATTAATCCACTGTCTATAATGTCTTTTCTGGTGAAGGAATTGGCCAACCACTAATTATCTCTTTTAATTAGGTTTATTTTTGCTTTTATTTTGTCTGAGATCATAATTGCTACCCCTGCTTCTTCTTTTTCTTTAACTTCAGCTAATGCATAATAGATTCTACTCCAGCCCCTTATTTTAACTTTACATGTATTTTTTTGTTGCTGTTGTTTTGAGTGTGTTTCTTGTAAACAATATATTTTTGGATTCTGATTTCTGATTCATTTTGTTGTCTTCCTCCTTTTAAAGGGTGAGTTTATGTAATTTGAAATTGCATTCATAATTGCGTGTATAGTTCCATCCATCCAACTCTCTTATATTTGTCCTATTTTTTACCCTGGCCCTTCCTCCAGAGTCTCTTTCACTTCTTACACTAATACCCTAAATCTATTCTCTCTATTGCTCCTCATCCCCCTTTTCCCTACTCTTTTCCTCTTCTACTCCCTATTGGGTACAATCAACTTCCATACCAACCTGTGTGTATGCATATACTTCTTTCCTTGAACCAGTTCAGATGAGAATGATGTTCAAGCATTAACACTCCCCTCTCCTCCATTTTCCCCTCCACTGTATAGAATCTTCTTTGAGTGTCTCATAAATGGTCTCACATAAATGAGACATTTGGCCAATTCTAATTTTCAAGAATTCTTTTTTAAGCTTAGTAATATTTTTATGCCTCATTCACCAAATTGTTAATTTTCTTTTCATGAGTTTTTGGCATAGTTCTCCTTTCTTTTCCTATTTTTTTTCCTTTACTGCTCTCATATGATTTTTAAATTTATTTCATTCCTTTTTAATGGCTTTCTTTAGTTCTTCTAGGAATTCTTGTTGGGTTTGTGTCCAATCTGCATGTTTTTTCTTTGAGGCTTTGCTTATAGATGTTTTCAAGTCAATGTCTTGTTCGGACTTTGTCTTCCCTGTCACCATAGTAACTTTATGTGGTCAATTTCCTTTTTTGATGTTTGCTCATTTTTTTTTTTTTTCAGTCTATTTCTTAGCTATGGATGGTTATGTTACTGTTGTGCTCTACTCACCTCTCTGGTTGAGGTGGGATTTCTGACCTTAACTTCTGTCTTTTCTATTTTTCTGTTACTTTCATACTTTTGTCTGGGATCCTGTAAGTTTTTTTGTTTGATTGTTTGTTTTTTGGGGTGGTTTTTCTGTCTTGTGTGTGTGTCTGTGTGTTTCCAGTGTGGTGTGATTCATATACACTGCCCTCCTGGCTTTTGCTCTACTCCTTTCCCAGGAAGAACTCTTGCTTCTTCACAATAGTGACCATCTCCTCTGTCCTAGAATTGTGACTCTGTACTGGGTAATGGGTGACAGAAGCATCAGATGGCACCAATTCTGCTCTTCTATCATGCCTTACTTTTGGCCATTCTCTTCTCCATTGTCCACAATCTGCTCTTTCTGTCTTCCTAAGCTTCCCTGGGCTGCAAAAATTATTTACTATGACATTTTTCTTGACTTTCCTGCTCAGAATTTGGTTTGGTGCACTTTTTAGGTTGTTGTGGAAAGGGTGAGTTGAGACAGTTCAGCAAAAATATTGTTTTTCACTTTTCCATTTTGACTCCTCCATGCCTTAGTTGTTTTTTAAATAAACACGACATCCTAAAATATTTGAGCTAGAATCCCTTATTCAATAGATAAGGATACTGAACCCCAGAAAGGTTATAGGACTTGTCTAAAGTCATTTTGTTGGTTTCAGAGCTAGGACTAGAACTTCCCAGTACACACATTCTAATTGTTACTCCCTAATTGTTGCCAGCCCTAATCCCCACTAAGCTATTAACTGATAAAGGCTTATTCTGTTATCCCTCCCAGGGGTATTTATTTTTTAATGAGAAACTCTGGGAGGCCCCAAAAGCCTTCAGAGGAAAGGAATGAATGTAATAGTAGTTTTTCAAACAGTATATCAGACAGTGTGAGATATATTTTGGGGAAAATGCATATCCCCAGAACCCCTTAAATTATGCCACATAGATCACTACCATTTTCACCTATGCATAATATTATCCTTGTTTTTTCATTTCATTTCACAGATTGACCCTTACTTTAATTATTCTTCAAGAAGCAAATATTCTAACATGGCTATGGAGTCTAACCTATAATGGAAATTTTGTACATGAGAGACATACCCAGGATTGTATGCCTAGCCACTGAAATATAAGGGTTAGTTACTAAGAGCACTTATACTTCTTCAGCAGTGTCCAAGCAACTTAGCACATGTATATAGCCACAATACTAGATAAATTAGGAAGCTACCTGATGGTAAGCTTTAACCCTACTCTCCTCCACACCCATTTATGTCTTTTTACAAGTCAATTCATTAGCATGAAGACAGCTAAGACAGCTGTCTCAAATATACTTCTTTGTGCTCTAAAATCCTCACCACTTGCTAACCTTTTCCTCCCCAATGTCTCAAAAAAAAGATTAATTTTGTTTAAAGGGTCTGTTTAAAGGTTTGTTTGTTTTCCCTATGTGTTTGTGGAACCCTTGTGTCCTAAAATTAATATACATGAGTACAAAGGGTAAACTCCAACCTGCTTCCTATATCCAGGCAGTAAGGCATTGCTTTTTATTTGGGATCACATTGGTTCAGGTTCCTCCTTTTGTTCCTTTTTATTTTTTTTAGTATTGTCTATCTGACTGAAGAAACAATAGTTTAATGGAGAGAGCACTGGATTTGCAACAGAAAGACCAAGGTTCAGATTCAATCTCTGCTACTTGTGAAATTGTTGAATTACTTTCTGGTTGGAAGTTTCTTTACCTTTCATATGAGGGGTTTGTACTTGAAGGCTCCTTCCAGCCATAAAACTTATGCAGAATTCCAATAAGCCTTTAAGCAGGGTCTCTTCCTGGGAATCAAATGGCCTTTACGAAGAGTGTGATTCCCAAACTCTAGCTAGTACCCCATTAGCTTGTTTCAGTCATTGACCTATTGAAGGAGCTGTCCTGCAAGTCTACCATTTGCCTTTGTATTTGTTCATCTTATTTCTGACTACAGCAAGATGTACAGCTTGTTTCTTCTCTCTGTGAACAGCAGCAAACCACCTTTTGTCAAATTAAAGGAGCCACCCAGCCCAGGAATGTTTGTAAGACTTTCCAATCATTGTGTCAATCCAGAAATCCACTAGTGAGAACCTTTTAAGAGTTCTCTTGTAGGTATAACTCCTGAACAAATGAGCTCCTAGAAGCTGGATGGAGAAAGAATTCTTATTTTCCCTTCACCACAAGTTGTCTTTGAACATCCCTCATCTATAATAGTAACAACTCTCATTTCTATGCCACTTTACATTCTTCAAAGTGCTTTCTTCACAGTCACACTGTGGTACAGGGAGTTTAAGTTTTATAATCCCCATTTTTGAGATGAGGAAATTGGTTCAGAGGTTATTAACCGTGCCTCTCATGGCACAGTTAAATATGTGGAAGAGTTGAGACTGATCTCCAAGTCCTCTGACTTAAGAGTAGGGATTCTTTGTCTCTGTCTCTCTGTCTCTCTGTCTCTCCCCCTCCCTTTCTTCCTCCCTCCCTCCCTCCCTCCCTCCCTCTCTTTCTCAAATCTCTCAAATCAATCAATCCCTGACTGATAGGAAAAGCTTAATTAATATTTTTTGATTTATTGATTCAAGTCCAAGTATTGAAGAGGGGTAGGGTTTTGGGGTGCTCCTAGATGCACAGAGGCACCCCAAGATCACGGGAAGTTTTGGGGTATTGGGAAAAGCCCCAAATTGTGGCACAGATCTGCCTGAATGAGTTCAACCCAAATCTTCTTCCAGCCAGAGAAAAAGTTTATTAAAGATAAAGCATATAGGCCAGACTCCCAAGGAACCCAAACATCATTGATCTAAATGGGGGCTAGGGTAGATAGGCCAGGTATCTTAAGCCAGGTGATGTCTGAATGGGGGTCTGAATGGGGGAGGCCAGCTAATGCCCATAAAGACAGCAGGCTTGAGAAAACCTCAACCTCTTGGGTGAGGAAAGCTTAGCTTCTAAATGGGGGCTGGGGATTAAGGAGGCCAGGTGATGCTCCTAAGGACTAGCTGGCATGAGGCAGTCTCAGACTCTAGGCTTGAGAACAGATCAGCATCTGAATGGGGGAGGCCAGGTAAATCCCAAGCCAGGTGATGCTGTAAAGACAAGAGGGCATGACAGTCTCAGCCTCTAGGGGCATGAGAAATTCCCAGCATCAGAATGCAGCAAAGGTGAATCTTATGTACAGAAAGACTGTGGGAGGGACTTAGAAGTGGCCAAGCAGTTTGGAGTGATGGGAGGAGGGGTCTAAGGAGATCTGGATGGGAGTGGCTAGTAAACTGGGGTGAACAGAACTCCTGGGTCCTGTACCCAGTGGAGCCTAGCCAGGATTAAGGGTGGGATATGGCCAAAGGCCATAGGAAAGTAAAACAATGGGAAAGGCCCGTTGAAGGGGGGAGGTGGTAGAGAAAAAACAAGGGTCCAAATGAGGAAGGTCTGAGGGATTTGAACAGACAAGGAGAATAGGTAATGAAGGGAACTGGAAGGGGGAAAGTTTGCTTTCAAATGGAGATAAAGAGAGATTTCAAAGGGAAATAAGGCAGTTTCTAAAACTTTAAGGTTTTCCTGGGACCCATAGACAAACTGAAGCCAGATTCTTTTGAAGCCAGGAAGGAAAGCACATTTGAATAAGATTAAAAGGGCAAGGCTCAGGCTTTGGAAAGGAGGTAGAGGGAATCTCACAAAAGGGCTTAACAATAAAAGTATTAGTGGCAAAGGTCTTGGCTTCTGAAACTGAATGAAACCCTCTTCAGTGTATCTTCAAAATATCTCCAAAACCTCCCACCCACTAAGTCAGATATGTATAACCAAAATTAGCTATCTTCTTGGTATCACTTGAAGTATGCCTTGTCTCCATACATCTACTTGAATTCTCACAAATTTTTTCTCTTGCTTCAGAGCTATGACTTCATTAGCATGGAGAATTCCAGGTGAAGAAGGTTTTCCAGTGGAGATCACCAATTGTTCCACAAATTACAGACTTAGGAGAGTTGCCTAGTAGGCACTGAGAGTTTAAGTGACTTTCCAGTAGTCTGACAGCTAGTATTTGTCTAGGAGGGACTTGAGACAAGATGTTTTTTGACTCTGAGGTCAACTCTCTATCCCTTTTTTTTTTTTAATTTATTGGTGCTGGGGTGGGCATTAAGTAATACTTTTTCTAGGTCACAGACACAGTATAGAAGCATGGGGCATGTACAAAAATGAACAAAGCTAAACAAAGAGAGAAGGGAAAATGAGTTTGGGAGAAGAATATGGAAAAGAAAGAAGGAAGATGGTAAAGTAAGAATAACAAACTAACTACCTCCCAGTTTTGGAGGAGATTGGCTTTAAGATTACCCTCAATGGAGAGGAAGGTCTAGATAAAGAAAATCCTACAAAATGGAGGTTAAGGCTAAGCATGTATATCATGAGAGAAATTTTTTTTTTTTTAAATAACTCTCCTTTCTATGAACTTCTAAAATACTTTGTGTCTTGTCTGAGCCTATGTCAATGCCAACATAATTGAGCAGGGATTTGCCAAGATACTCCTGTCACATAGTGATACTGGTTTTGGTTTTGAGAACAACAGACATTCTACTTCATAATAAGTCCTTCCTGGCCCCTTGTTGACTTGCTCAGTTTTAGGTCAGGGCTTTTGGATTCTTTTTATTAATGTCTATCTAGATAATCTTCCTAGAGCACCAGTCTGATAATATCACTCTCTTACTCAATAATCTTGAGTGGCCCTTTATTGTCTCAAGGATGAAATAAAAACTCCTCAGCTTAGCATTCGAAGCCTTCACTCCAGCCTACCTTTTTCAGATTTATTAAGCAATATTCTTTTTTATGGTTTCTATGTCTCCACCAAACTGGCCTACTCTCTGTTCTCCTAACCTGGAATTTCATCTTCTGTCCCCATGATTTTCCCCAAGCTATCTCCTAAGCATAAGATGCATTTCCTCCTCAACCCCAAACTACTTAGAATTCTGAACTTCCTTCAAGGATCATTCCACATACTACTCCCCTTGGGAAACATTTCCTTATTGTTAGTCTTCAAATTATCTGAATAGAATTGTAAGAACATTGAGGGTAGTGAACATTTTTCAATTTATTCTTTCAGTACCTTTGACAGGACCTTGCGTCTATACTTAATGTTCAATAAATGTGTGTTGAATTAAACTTAATGCCTTGGGATTTTATTTCCTATGAACTCTGGCTTGACTAAATATATCAATCTAATGGCAGAAAGTTCAACATGTATTAGTCATTTGTTGGTGCTTATCAAATACTCCCTTGTATTTTCAGTTTTCAATTCATGAAAGCTTTCTCCCCTTTTCCAAACCAAGTGCCTCCAGGCTGAGGAGTGTCTTTTACCACTTTGTATCTCCTATAGCACCTGGCACATAATAGACACTCAATAAGTGTTCATGTATTGATTGACTGTTTGAGAGCAAGATGGAGACTATCATTCCATTAATCTTCTTGATTAATGAAGAAGGAGGGGAAAAAGCCCAAACTCATTAAAATAGTGAGAGCTGGTGGTTTCCCCGGTGTTAGACAAAGTTGGTGAATTTGGGGAGGCAAACATTCCACTGCTCCTCTCTGTCCTCTTCTTACTAAAGAAAGCTTTGCATGGTTTCCCAAGACTTCACTATGCCCTGCTGTTACCTTTCTCAACATTGCCAAGACTCTCTCCCCTTCCCCAAGGTGGCAGCTTCTCAGGATTTAAATTCTTAAAAGAAAATGTGTAAACATTCTCCAGCAGCCTACTGCCTGCTGGAGCCCCGAAGGCGTCAGCTACGAGCAGGCAGCAACGGAGCTGGGCTGTGTTTTTGCAAGTACAAGACAGAAAATCCATGTAATTACCTCTGAAGCTGAAGAAGCTATGCAGCCTGACAGAACGGCAAGTGTAGGAAGCACTTTGTCAGGCCTCTGCTGACTAATTTCCCACTCTACATGGATTTTGTGTGTGTGTGTGTGTGTGTGTGTGTGTGTGTGTGTGTGTGCATGCGCGTGCGCATGTGCCTGCTGCTTTTTCCACATTAACCCCTGAGACTCCAATCCCACCCTTATTTATTAGCCTCGAAGATTCAACTCTGAGATCAAAGATCCCAGACTCTAAGCCCAGTTAACTTTCTGAAGGCCCTCACCAGAACCTCACTTGGCAGCAATGAATGTAATAAGAATGAGAACTAGTATTCATACAGTGAGGTTTGCTAAGTTTAAGTTTAAGGTTTGCTAAGTGCTTTACAAGTATTATCTCGTTTGACTCTCAGTAGGTGCTCTTTTACAGATGAGGAAACTGAGACGGAGAGTTGTTAGGTGACTTGGTCAGGGTTACATATTAAGCATCTGAGGCAGGATTCATACTCTGATCTTGCTGTTTCTAAGCCCATCATTCTGTACTCTAATCCTCCTGGCTACCTAGAGGGCCTATACAGAGGTCCTTTGTATGTAAAGTGGAGATTGAGGCAATTCTGAAGCCTATAGCCAGAATGGCCAGGTGAAATAGAGAAAAGTCCAATTTCAGGCTTAGTCTCCTCTAGAAGGGTTTGAGGCCCTCAGTTTCATATGCCCCTGGAGAGAGAACATAGATAATATAAGTACATATTTTCTTTTGCATGAATACCAGACCACCTCCAGGTAAGTGGGAGGAGAAGAGGACTGGCCTGTTGGTAAGGGATTACAAACTAAGAGAGATACTATTATTCTCCAGTAGACTTTCAATTCTTTGCCTAAGTAACTCTGACATACCTATGAGCATAGTCTTAGTTTATTAAAGTTCAACTCTAAGTATTGATTTTTTTAGTACTCCTTAGCTACCATAAAAATCCAAGCTTTAGAAATGATTGTTGTCCCACAAAGGTAGCTCTGACTTGAGGCCCATCTTGGATAGAAATATAGATAAAATAACATCAGGTTTCAAGTATTAGGCAGGGTTATGTATATTTCTCCTTAAACTGATGAATAAGTTCTAAGACATAGAGAATGGAACAGAAAGTCTGTAAAGACAGTTGACCAAGTGGCTGCAATAGAGACCCAGCATGACCCTCAACTAAATGGAGAAATAGGAGAGGTTGGTCATCAACATTCCTTCACCTACCCTTTTTCTACCCTTCTTCCTTCCCTTCTGGTACTCTTTCCCTCCAAGGGAAAGAGCCACCACTCTCTGTTGGGTCAGAGGAAAGAAAGATTATGAAATCATTTGTTCTGAGTTATAATAGAATAAACTCATTCTCAGGTGAATTTTCATTTTTTAAAATGTTTAGATAAGTCAATGTTTCACTCATGAGAATGAATCACTAATATAAATAAAATCATATTTGAATAATCTATTAGGAGAAGATATTTGGAGGAAGATAGCCCTTTCCTGGCCTTCTCATATCATAAAATCTAGGTGTCTACCTACCCAAGCTATTTATAAGATCAAATCTGACAAGGTAGCAAAAATTACCAGAGCAGAGATGGTTTCTGAGTGGCGATGGCTTCTCCTTTCATACTGCTCCTTTGAAGGCTTTTTTCTCATAGAGCTTTTGTATTTGAAATCTCCAAGCCAAGTCACATGCTTAAAGTCACTGGAGTAAGAGGTATAACACAACTATAATCACCATATCCAGCATGTAATAATTCCCCACGGTATGCCTGCTACTGTTTTGTCAGCTGAGTTTTATATGACTCAAGCAGAAAGTGGAAGCATATGAACAACATAGCTAAAATTATGAGAGCTAATAATAATGATGATGATAAATAATTCATAAATAATAAATCTGTGAATTTTATTTTGTGGCTTCTTTCTCAAAGGAACTTAAAAGCAGAGAAACAGTGACCAGAAAGTGAATGGATTGTGTACATAGGAGATATTGTGGACTAAGAGTCAAGGGAAGACGGGGGACATTCCTTATGTGGTTAGATATTTGAAACCTTTGAGCATTTTGGCCTGTTTGGTAACTGCCTTCATATCCCTGCTCTGCTTGAGTCTGGGATTCTGGACTCTGGGGCTCCCCCTTACCCTGTTCTCCATTGTTTCTCATCTTGACTTAGAAAACCTGACTCTCTATCTTAAACTCTTTTTCTATCACGTTTTGTTTCTTAAAACTTCCCCCAAGGTCCTGAGATCTATATTTTTAACCTTGGTCTCATAACCTGCCCTTACGTGATTTTTCAGATTCATTTTATCTCCACCATAATGGGTCATTCATTTCTTTAGTAAACGTTGAAAAAGTACATTCTGAAAATGAGATGCTTACCAGGCATTGGAACTATAAATATTATGTAGGACAAAACTCATAAAGGAGAGTTGGGTAAGTAAATTGGAGCCAAATTGTGGAGAGATTTGAAAGGCAATAATAGAAGTTTGTATTTTATTTGTCAGAAAATAGGGGGACATTCAATGGTTTTGACTAGACAAGTGATATGATCAGAGTGGAGCAATAGGAAGATAGCATGAGGAGTAGTTTGAAGGATAGACTGGAACTAGAACAAGGTAAAAGCAGAAAGACCAGTTAGGAGGTTCTTATAATTATGTCAGCAGAAAGAAGTAAGGGTCTGAACACAGGTGATAGGAAGGATAGCAAGAAATTGGGACATATGGAAGAAATATTTTGGAAGCAAGATTTAAAGGATTAAAAATTCAATTTGGATTGTGAGGTAAAGGAGAAGTCATTCAAATTATCTCAGTATGACCAAGGAAGTGGAGGCACCATTAATAGAAGGGTAAGATAGATGTTGAATTTGAGTCATCAGTGGATCATCCATTAGATTTCTCAATAAGGAGATCTTTAGTGACATGCTGGGGGACAAATAGCAAAGGATTAATATCTGCACATATCCATAGGCTGAGAAAGGAAATGTACCCAAAGGAGAGGTACAAATTGAAGATAAATAAAAGCCAGAAGGGATGATAGATGGAGTAAGATAAGAATGGGATACAGGGTATAAGTATAGGGGTTATCTTTGAATAGGAGGAGGGTCATGTGGTGCTCTATAACTGGAGGAAACCAATAGAGATTGAGAGCTAAAATGAATAGTGATGATAAGTTGAAAGACTTGGGTAGTCCCAATCTTGGGCTTGAATAGGAAAGAGATGGGAAAATCAATTGTTAAGAATTTGACAGAGTTAATAAAAAGTGATTCATTGAGTCACATAAAACTCAATTAACAAAACAGTAGCAGCTGTACTATGAAGCTTCATTGTACTCTGGATATGGTGATTATCGTTGTATTCTACCTCTTGCTTCAGTCACTCTATGAACATGTGACTTAGTTTGGAGATTTCAGATGCAATGGCTCTGTGAAAGAGAAGTTTCCAAATTAGCTTTATGAATAGAACAAAACAAACAAACAAACATTGACACTCATCAAGTATCTCTGCTCTGATAATCATTTGCCCTTTGGCAGGACTGATCTTACAAGTAGATAGGGTAGGTGGCCACCTAGGTAGTGTAATAGGTCAGTTTATCCCCCCCTCCAACTTTATTTTATGTGTTGTTCTGTGATTCTTTGATTACTAGCATCAAGTGAGATATAAACCAAGGAGATTTATACTTGAAAAAAGGTGTTCTCCACACAATTAAGGATGCCCTGGTTAAGATCCAAATTTTGGAAGGAGTTTCACTTCATAGTGGGATCTTCCCAATGCTCCTATTTGCAGATGACATTGTGCTGATTATATAAAGCCCCAAAATACCACTGGGACTTCACAATGAAATCCACAGCACGACAAAGAAGATTAGTCTCACAACCTATGCAGGAAAATCTAATTGGAAGAAAAAAAACTTATTGCTAAGGTTATGACAAAAGCCCACTGCATTGGTCCAACAACACATTCCTTTTGAACAGATATGGCAGGTAGTCAATGATTTATAGCTAGAATTTGAATAGGAAGTGGCCCAGATTGCAGTTAGGAATTTGTATATCAGTTCTAATGATCCTAATATGTGCCCAGTGCACACGCGCATAACACACAAACACATATACACACACAAAAACATGCACACACACGCACATGTGCACACATTCAGTCATTCTATTCTAAAACCACTGTTCTCCTAATGATTCTGCATGGATTCAAATGATGAGTTCCAAATAGAAATAGTATGTCAGGCAAAGAGCAATGGAGATGAACGTGTTGGCAATGAGTTAGCTATAGCATATCTCCAATGATTTGTACATAAATAATTGTATCAAAGGTATCATCCAGGGAATGTGTGGTTGGAAAAAGAGGACATGGTATGTTCACAGAGAAAGAGCAAGGGAAAAGAAATGAACAGGTCAGTATTGTCCTAGTAGTTATAAAACTTAAATGATTAGAGAAAGACCTCCAGTGTATTGGGTATATTTTCTTTAGAGAATTTATGTGAAAACACAGACAATAATTACCCAAAATGAGAAGGTATGGAGGCAGTGAAATTTCTACTGCTTTCTTCACATCAGTAAGATCAAATATTTATTGTAATAATAATCAGTCAACTAACATTTTTCAGGTGTACCTACTATGTTCCAGATATAAGACACTGAGAATATGAGTAAAGAGGGAAAAAGCAGACCCTTCTTTCATAGAACTCTTAATCTAGTAGGGGAGATGGCATTCATACAACTAGGTACAAGTCATATACAGAATAAATTTGCAGTAGTCTCAGGGGCAAAACACTAAGATTAAGGAGGATTGAGAAAGGCTTCTTACAGAAGGTAGGAACTTAGATGAGACTTGAATGAAGCCAGGAAACCTAGGCAGTGAAGATGAGAAGGCAAAGTGTTCCAGGCACGGAGGATAACCCAGTGAAAATGAGCAGATGGAGTGTTGTGTGTGAGAAACAGCAAGAAGGACAGTGTCACTGAGTATAGAATACATGGAGGGGTTGAGGATGTAAGAAGACTAAAAAAGGTAGAAAGGGGTCAGGTTATAAAGAGCTTTGAATGTTAAAAAATGAGTTTATATTTGATACTGGAGGTATCAAACATAGGTTTGGTTTCGTTTGTTTTTTTTTTTTGTTTTGTTTTGTTTTGCTTTTTTAACAGAAGAGTTTCAATTATTCATATAGCCCCTTGAATTGAACAATATTGCTAGGTCTTTCGTGTTTTAATATTTTGTGTCAATCTCCCAGAAATACATAATAGGAATTATAGGTTTATTTTACTCTGCTTTCAGTATTTATCACTGTGTTTACTATGCTTTTGTGTTTTAAGTATTTCTTTTGCAGTAGAGGAAATAGACAACCAACATCTGATCTACTTTGTTCATTACATACCTTCATAGAAAAAAAAAAAAACTTTTTAGTCACTTTGGAGGAGATTCTAGACACAAACCATTCCAAAGCTTTATTTTAGAGATTCTCCCTACAATTATACTTTGGGGCAGGTGTGTAAGGAGCTGTAGAGTACAAAAGCAGGCTGTTCCCACTTTTGGAAAGGGGAGTGCAGTGGGGGGTGCCTACAAACCTAGGACTAGCTCTAGCCCTCATTAGTCCACAGAGCCCTTATAAGGATAGCGTATCCCAGCCTCCTGCTCTATGTATTTGTTCGATCTTGGGGGCCTCATCTGAGATCTGAGAACTGTTGATTTTCATAACCCCTATTGCTGCATCCTCTCTTGGATTATCATAGATGGATATTTGGGTGTCATTTGGGTTTGTTTTCTTTGTTAGCTAACCTGTCCATTCATTCATATACTGAGTTGATAACTTCATTTGAATTACTCTACGAACTAGAAGAGGAAAAAGAAAAAAAAAAGTTGAGTGTTCTATGTGTTGTAGAAACTCCTGAAGGGATTTTCTGGACCTCCAGCTATTTTACCCTATTACTGCTATTACTCTTAAATGCTGTCAGCAGAAGCAATATACCTATATTTAAGTTAATACAAAATATACACAATGTAAGTTGAAAGCAGGGCAGCTAGGTGGCCCAGCAAATAGAATGCTGAAACTGGAGTCAGGAAGACCTGTGTTCAAATTTGACCTCAGACACTTACCAGTTGGGTGACCCTGGGCAAGTCACTTAACCTTGTTTGCCTCAGTTTCCTCATCTATGAAGGAAATGACAAATCACTCTATTGTCTTTGCCAAGAAAAACCCAATGGGGGTCTTGAAGAGTCAGACATGACTGAAAACAACTAAACAACAAGAACAACAAGACATATAAAGCAGTTTTAAGGAAGTGGAAACTGCAGCAAGGGAGACCAGGAAATGCTAAATATAAGAGGTAGCACTTTTGGTGAGTTTAGAAGGAAACTCGGGATTCTCAGAGGTGAAGGCAAGGAGGGAGTATATTCCAGTCATGGCAGTCAGACTGTGCATAGGACTGGAGATGGGAGAGAATGTCAAGTCTGAGGAACAGCAAGAGATAAACCAATTAGATTAGTGAGATTGTAGAGCATGGAGAAGGGAGTAATTTATAATAAGCTTAGAAGGGAAGTTTTGAGCCAGATAGTGAAATGTGTTATGTAAGACGAACATACAAATTTATATTTTTTCTCTGAGGCAAAGCGATCCAGTGAAGCTTCTTGAGCCAGGAATGGCATGGTGACACCTAGATTTTAGGAATATCATTTTGCAGGTGGGTGGATTTATCAGGGAGGGGAGAGGCTATTATAGCAATCCAGGCGAAAGGTGATTAACTCAGATGGCTGTGGTGTGAGTAGAGAGAGGGCAAAGAGATGCTTTGGAATTAAAAGGGAAGGAAAGGAACGGTGATTACTTTTATTTGGCTAGCTATTTAACTATTTTTGTTGTCATTGTTTAGTTGTTTTCAGTTGGTTCTGAGTTTTCATGATTTCTTTTGGGGAGTTTTGGTAAACATACAGGAGTTATTTGTCATTTCCTTCTCCATCTCATTTCACAGATGAGAAAACTGAGGCAGAGTTAAGTGACTTACCCCAGGGTCACATTGCTAGTAAGTTTCTGAGGTTAAATCTGAACTTGGGTCTTCCTGACTTGGACCTGGCACTCTATCCACTGTGCCACCTCGCTGCCCTTTTTAACTATTTGCTATCCAGCAGAAAGGCAGGAAGCAAAGATTTAAATCATTAAGCCAAAGTTCTCCTCCCCTTCCCAGAAAATGTTCTCTTCCTCCCTTCTCCTCCTTCCCTACTAAGTATCAACCATTTTTCAAAGTCCAGGATAGGCCCTACATCCTCCAGAAACCCTTTGAGACCATTCTAGCCATAATGATGATATCCTTCTGCTCCAAGCTCCAGTAATTACTGTTTAGGACTCAGCTGCATTTTCTTGCATTAAACAGTTTCAACCTCAACAGACATTAGGCACCTACTGCATACAGACCATTCTACCAAGTCCTAGAGAAGAAACAAGACTAATTAAGACCCTGCTTTCTTGGAATTGATGATGTGATTAAGTGGATATAGTGCAAAACCAAGATAGCTCTTACAAAACAGTGTTTGCTAAGTGTATTGAAAGAAGGGCAAAGCACGTTCCATTGGGGTAGGGGGTTGTTACTAAATGCATCAGGGAGAGTTCATAGAGGAAATGGCACATGAGCTAAATTGGTTTTCTCTCCTTTACTAGACTATGATGGCAGGGACTAGGTCTTCTTATACTTCTTCTATACCTTCCGCAATGTGTTTGTGCAGGGCTAAACAGGGAAGACTTGCTGACTGATGGACAGGATGTGGTCATGAATATGGAACTTTGATTGTTTCAAAGCCTGCTGACTTTATATAAACCTTCCTCTGGGAACCCAAATTCTCCATGAGCTAGAACAATGGGGAGTAAAAACAGTAGATTCTCCACAGTTTGGGGTAGGTTTTGGGGACAGAGGTGTAAATTTAGCTCTTTGAGGAAGATGGGCATCTGCAATGAAGATAATCCATTTCCCCCTTATAAATAATCATTCACATTTATAAAATGTTTAATGTTTGTAAAATCTTTCCTCAAAAGAACTCTGTGAAGTAGATTATACAAATGTTCTTTTCCCCATTTTTTAAATAAAGAAGCTTAGGCTCAAAGAGTTGAGGTACCTTTTCTAACACACAGCTAACATAAAAGTGGATGCAAAATAATGCCAAATGTTAGAATTTTGTGTATAACTAGACAAGGTCAGAGACAAGGTAGGCAGCCAGGCCTTCTGAATTCCTAGTCCAGGGTCCTTTTCATGACCCCATGCTGCCACTTACATATTTCCATCTTTCCCATATAAAACTCTACGGGTAAGAACTCACTTGGCCATCCCAGGGCACAAGCAAACACATTAATTGATGAGTTAATATAAACACATTTTTCTCAATGTAACGAGTAAGCAATCAGATATAGTTTGGAAAAAAAAAAAAAACACCCAACAACACAAATATTTAATCACCTCTGGTGTCCTTTTTATGTTCCCAAATTTTATTGAGCAATTTATAAGAGAAGAGGAAAAAAAATCTATCAGAAATGCTGAAGATCAGTTCTCTACTCTAGCAAGCTATTTATCCAAAATATTGAAGCGACAACAAAAATATGTAGGAAACAAAGGTTCAACTAATTGGAGGAAATAGTGAGCAAGCAATTCATACTAGGGGCTTTAATTACAGTTCAACATTGTGTTGTAAAATGAAATCATCATCATTAATAACAACAATATTGATGGATTGGAGGCTGCTTGGTAAAGATGGAAAAGTTAGTAACTAGCATTCATTTCCCCTCTAACTCCTATCCTCACCTCCCATACTCCTTTGAGATTCTGGTGCGTAACTATGCTCTGGGTTTACATCCTGAGTAACTTGAGTGAGAAGTTAACTTGTGGTTGGACAATTGGCAAACTTGTCTAAACTTCACTTTAGTTTGTAACTTGGCACTAACATTTGCTGCTTACAACTGGACTCCAATTAACCCTTTATACCAGCATAATAATACTATTAAGAGAACATGTGGAATTTTCCAAAATTAAACTGGTTGTATTGAAATGCATAATGTATGTATACACAGTGCAAATTGGCCCTTCAGTAAATGTTTGTATAACTTCAAAAATCAAATTAAGGTTAACTCTTGGGTTCAGGGTGATGATGATTGTGTTAGAAATGATGATTGTTCAGTTTTGACAGTGATATCTGGACTTAAGAGTCCTAGTTTCAAATTACTTCCTAGCAAGTAATTTTTTCCTTAGGCAAGTAAATTCACCTCTATAAACCTCAGTTTCCTCATTCATAAAATGGACTTAAATGATATCTGTACTATAACATGCGAATACAAATTCCTGAATCTTAGATTCAGGAAGATATAGGTTCAAATCCTGACTCTAAAACATTATAGTTGGGGACATAATAGCCAAGTTACTTAAGTCACATAATTGACAAATCACTTAAACTTTTGTTGATCCCAAGAGACTCTCTAAAACTATAAACTACAGATGTGTTGCTTACGTGCCTCAAAGGAGAGAGTATCTATTCTGAGAGTTCCCTGCATAGATGAAATCACAAATCCTACCAGGGTGGGGAGTCTGCAGCCTCGAGGCCACATGTGGCTTTCTAGGTCCTTAGGTGCAGCCTTTTGACTGAGTCCAAGTTTTACAGAATAAATCCTTTTAAGGGGATTTGTTCTGTGATGCTTAGATTCACTCAAAGGGCCACACTTGAAGACCTAGAGGGCCATATGTGGCCTCGAGGCTGCAGGTTCACCCTCTTCATTAACCCCTTCCACCAAACAAAACAAATAACAAATGAGATAGCTGCTGCTACTTATGATCATGATGATGATGATGATGATGATGACTTTCATGTACTTCTCAAAACCACACTACTTCAAAAGAATTGAAAGGTCTCATTAGAAAGCGCAAGGGTGTTGAACTGGAAGTGTTGTGAGAGAGTAGAACTTTTCCCCTTTGCACTCTTTTCTGAGCCCTTAAATACTTAAATTTTCCACACCAAGAGGGACCAGATGGCAAGAGAAATTGTAAACATTTATATGGTTTCTGAAATTAACATTTATTTTTGTAAAGATTTCAAAGTTGGTAAATTCCATGTATTTGTAAACAAATAGTCATTTTAGTTGTTAGACTTAAAAACAAATAAATCAAACCTGTTTTGCTCTGAATAGTCAGTTATCTGAAGAGTGAAAGCCTAGTGTTATCCCTGAAAATGGTCTTTTAATGCCTCAGCCCAGTTTTAGAATAGTTTTCCTCTGCCTTTTTGATGTTCTGGTGTTACATATAATTGTTGAGACTCAGAATAAGCTACATTCATTCATTCATTCATTCATGAAAGATTCAAAGAAAATCTACTATTTTAGGTGCTATACTAGGCTTTGCAAACAACACTATCCAGTCAATGTCTTGTTTGTTTCTGAGTATGTGTGTGCCCACATGCATGTGCATGTGTGTGTGTGTGTGTGTGTGTGTGTGTGTATGTGTGTGTGTTGACTGATCAATTAGTGTTACTATTCAATACAGTTGTAATTGGATAAGGAAAGTATTGGTGGGTACCCAGGAGAGGAAGAGGCAGCAGCAATTTTCTTACTCTGTTCTAATAGTAGGATGAAATTTTGTCGAGTTGGGAAGTAGATGTTTCATTTTTGATTCCCCTCCCCACATTCCTCCTTTATATTTTAGAGGCCCTTTTATACCTCTGTATATTGAATTTTCCCCTAAGGTCCTAGGGTCCTCATACTGTCCTTGGACTACCCAGAGATCACCACTAAATTAAATCAACAAGTACTGTCTTCCCTGGGCAATCCCTCTAGGTTTCAGATTTATTTCTATTGCCAAATTTATTATAAAATCTTAGCCATCTTGCATCCTACCTCCACCACATGTCATCTAGTTCTCAGTTTTTTTCAACCAATACAATATTTTGGACCAATAAAATATTTAAATTCTTTATCATGGACCACATAGGTGTGATTGTAGCTGTGGCCTACAATCTCTGGAGAACAGCTCTGGGAGCTTAATAAAAGCTCACATTTGTAAAGTGGTTTAATATTAACAAAGAATTTTCCCCACAACACAGAGACAGTGCAGAGTTTTTTGTTTTGTTTTGTTTTGTTTTGTTTTTTAATATACCTATTTAACAAATGAGGAAACTGAGACAGAGAATTCAATGGCTTAACAAAAGTTAAGTGTCAATGTTAAGATTTGAAAACAAGCATTCATTCTCCAGGACTAATGATGTTTTTCTTTCTTTCTTTCTTTCTTTTTCTTTTTCTTTTTTTTCTTTTTCTTTCTTTTTTTTTCTTTTTTTTTTCTTGCTACACTACAACAAAAAGAAAAGCAGGGAAAATCAGTTGTTTGTTTGTTTGTTCATTTGTTTTATAACTTATAGGCTTCGTGAAATGCCAGGTAGGTGGCACAGTGTATAGTCAGGAAGATCTGAGTTCAAATCCCTCTCTCAGATACCTACTAAATATGGGATTCCAAGAAAGCCTTGGCCTCAAGTTTTCTCATTAATACAATGGGGATAATAATAGCACCTATAACAGGATTATTATAAGAATCAAATGAGATAATATATGCAAAGTGCTATATTAATGTTAGCTACATGGTTTAATAGGAAAAACTCATGCTGCCCAGTAAAATTTTGCCACATACTGACCTTGAAGGACCTGTACTATGGTAGCTGGAAAGATTTTTATTCTTATTTCTAACATTCTAATTATGGCTGAGAAATGACTAACAATGACTAAAATAGCTAGATATGTTTCCTTGATTGGATAATTTGTATTTTAACAGGGGCTAGAGCCTTAGCTCATCAGAATGAATATCCAATGTTCTTTCAGGCAGTCTTTAAGGGGAAATATTTAGGAACAGGATAAGGAATTTGCTAAAATTCCTTCAATTCATACCATTTGTTACACATAGTTGTGAGTATAGTCTTGATTCCTTAGACTAATGTAGCCCCTCTTTCTGAAAATTTATGATTTGCAAAACTTACCTCTGATAAGAGAGAGAATCATCTGAGTAAAAGTATAAGTGTGTTACCTTCTAATCATAGATTTATTTAGCTCCAAAAATTCCTTTGTCTTAGGAACAATGATCTTGGATGAGTGGTAGGACATTGCTATCATCTGAATAATAGCAACTAACAACTGAAATTTGACTGGCACTTTTATCTTTCCAAAATACTTCCCCATAATATACCAGTAAAACGAAAGAAGGGAAGGGAAGGGAAGGGAAGGGAAAAGGAGGGGAGGTGAAAGGAGGGAAGATAGAGGTGAGGGGGGAGGGGAGAAGGATGGAGAGGAAGAGAAGGGAGGGGATTCATTCCATTTAGTGGTCATTCTACTTCACCAAAAAGCTTCTGTGGACATAGTCTCAAAGAGCATTGAATACAGAACAAGAACATCCCAGGTTAAAACCCTAGCTCTTTCACATACTCCCTGTAAGAGCTTGGGTAAATCACTCTCTGGGCTTTCAGGTCCTCTTTGGGAAAGCAGGGGCCTACATACATAACCTCTTTGGTCTGCTCTAGCTCCAAGTCTTCAGATCCTCTGATTTTCCTGAAGCCTGGGGATCTCTCTCTCTTGTGTAGCCTAGGCCTTCATTGACTGCTGACCTGGGCTCTATCTACCACCTCCCTTCTATCTAAGTTCCTGTTGCTAGATCTTTCCTGAGACAGCTATGGACTAACATTTTCCTTAACCAAAAAGAGAAACTCAATTACAGTCTCAGAATAGCAGAAACTCTGTTTCTTTGGAATTGCTCTTAACTGAAAACCTTCAGATCTCAAATATTTCCCAGTATTCCTTAAATCTAATCTGGCAGCTACAGGCCTCATTCAGTTTTCTTTCAGACAACTTCAAAGCCATAAGTAATATATTGGGCAATCCATTCCCACTCTATGTGCCCCCCCCTCACTTTAGATGCTTATCACTTATAAGCTCTATTTAAAGGGCAGCTTAATGAAAGTAATTATTCTGCATGATTTCTTATTAAATGGTAAATATGTGCCATTTCTATAATTGACAGTGTAAGGATCTACCTTTGATTGCTAGCCCTTTACTTTCTTTTTCCTACCCAGGTTCAGTCACCTCTCCTCACCTGTGAAATCAGACTTTCCTAGACCCTATTAAAGTTGAAAAGGACTTTAGAAATCATCTCATCTAAGCTCCTGTGAGGTGTCGAAGTCCTTTCTGAAGAACCCCTGACAGATGGTTTAACAGCTTTGGTTTGAACATTTCTGGTTCAATGTCTTCTACTTGGTTTTGAACTCCCTGAGACCTTACTTTCTCATCTTTACCCCCGACACCTCTTTCTCTGAGAACTATATTTGCTCAGTGCTGAGCAAAGTACTTGTCAAATAGTAAGTACCTAAGAAATACTTTTTATTCATTCACTTATTTATTCCAATCCTGGAATTCACCTTGTGACCCCTCCTCTGCTGTTGACTTTTGGAAAGGCCCAATCAGAGTCATAGATAAGAATTCTGGCACCTAGGGCAGATTGAAAAGAGTGAGTTGATAAAGTGGCAAGCCAGAGGATTGAAGAAGGCAAGGACTGGAGTGCAAGAAGCAACTATGGATAAGGTACTGAACTTAATTAGAAGGAGAGATAACAGCATGAAGCTCCATATATGATAATAACAAAAGTAAGATTATGCCAACGCTTTTTCTTCGTTCCACAGATCATGGAGTGTGAAAGAAGAAACAACTAGACTGGGAGGAAGTGCCAAGAGATGTGGTGTCTTTAGGAAAAAGCTAGAGTTCAGTGAACCCCAGAAGATGTTGTTTGTCCTTCCTTCTCAAAGAGGACCAATGACATCAGGAAGGTGATGTCGTTACTTGCAAGTGAATTGGATTAAGTGTGGCAGGGCTGTGCAAAGTCACCAGCCTCACTTTTTTTCCAGAGCCATCTGGGTCCAGTGGCAAGATACAGATCAAGAGAACTGGAGATGGCCCTGGATGCAGTAGGAGACCTTGACTTTTTTTAAGCTAAAGTCTTCATCAAGTCTCAGTTTGTCTAATGCAATGCCCATTCAGGCTAAGTAAGAAATGAAGTATTTGATTAAAAAAATCAATCTGGGAAGGGAAGACCCCCAGGGTTTCTGGCCAAAACAGAAACAATTCCTATTTACACTCACTCTGAGCCATTAGAACCCAAACAATGACCAAGTGAGGCTTGAGCTGGGACCTATTGTTGGTCAATCAATGATAGCCAGAGTGATTTAGATTTAAGGTATGGTCCTTAAGAAAGAAATTTAGCCTGTAAAACCTGTAAATCTTGTGAAGTTTCAGTGATCAAAATTCATATTCCTTTTGGCAGAGTACGCACAAGTAAGGGTATGATTCCCTATGTGGACAGAGGGAGAGAAGAGAAAGATGGAAGAAGGGAAGGAAGGAAGAAGAGAAAGAAGGAAAGAAAAAAGGAAGAAAGGAAGGAAGGAAGGAAGGAAGGAAGGAAGGAAGGAAGGAAGGAAGAGGGAAGGAAGATTAGCTAACTGGGACTGGCCAGCTGAGTCCCCAGTGGGACATCTATTATTACTCACAGATTGTTGTTTTTCCTTTGTTCTGGAAGAGGACCAGTGCCATCAGGAAGGTGATGTTATGACTTGCAAGTGAATTGGATTTAAGTGAGGCAGGGCTGTACAAAGTCACCAGCTTCACTTTCTCCTCCACAGTCATCTAGGTCCAGTGGAAAAATATAGACCAAGGTCTCCCACTGCATCCAGGGCCATCTCTACCCTAGAAGATGGAAGGAAAATGAAAGAGGAAAAGTTAAAGGATAGTGGAGGATTTGCTAACAGTAGAATAGAGTTCCAGGAGGTACAGTGTGAAGGAAAGTCAGAGGATAAGGGCCTGGAATAGCTGAATTTGCTATTGGGCAGAGGGATATTAAAGGCTGGTGTATGATCCCTTTGATGTGCCTGTCCCACCACCCACACCAACTATCAGTTGTCCCCAGTTCAAGCAAGAAATCAAGGACAATCACCTACATAGAAAGGGAGTAATTAGGAAAGGGGTAGGATGGTCCTGGGACCATAAAGAAGAGACGGTTGGCTATGCAGTGTACAGGTGAAGGTGGACAGTTCTCTGCATGGATGGGTGTGAGAGGAAGGGAGGAGAGGAAATGGATTTCCCAAGGGAGAAGAACTGAATATCCTCACATTAAACCCTGGGGCAAAGCTATTGACTATCAGTTTTTCAGTTTCTACAATCATGTCATAAATACAGATACACAACAAACACAAAAAGCAATATGAATGGGTGCATGTATTGTAGCAACTTACAAATGTTTGATGTACACATATTTTATTATATGTGGTCATAATCATTTAGGTGTCACCCTTTATAATTGGAGAGTATATGATATCATCAGTAGTATATACTCACACTTGTTTTTCTAATAGCAATGGTGAATTTAGAGAGATGGCCTCTTGTAGTTGACAGAGTTCTGAGCTTCAAGTCTGGAATATCTTAATTTATATCACATCTTTGATACTTCTTATCTAAGTGACTCTGGGTAAGTCATCCAGTCAAGAAGTATTTTACTCATTGTTCCACTGTGCTAAATGTTAGGAATACAAAGACACATACACGCACTCATGCATACACACTCACACACACACACACACACACACAGAGTCCCCGCTATCAAGGACTATACATTTAATAACCGAGACAATATTTAAATATCCAAGCATATATGAAATCTATACAGAGTGTGTGAAAGTAATTTGAAATGGGAAGGCATAGTGGAGTTGGGGGTAAGGTGAACAGAATAAGCCTTTTGTAGAAGTTGAATTTGATCTAAGTCTTAAAGAAAGTCTGAGAAACTAAGAGGCAGAGATGAGTGGGGTCAGGCCTGGGGTCATATAATGCAAAGGTGTAGAGATAGGAATCCTATTCAGCAAATAGGTTGCTGTAGACAGTAGAGTACACAGAGGGGAATAATGCATATGAAGACTTCAGAGATAGGAAGGGGCCAGGATATGAAGAGCTTTAAATGACAAAGAGAAGACTTTATATTTGATCCTTGATGTGATAGGGAGCCACTCTTCAAACAAAAGAGTAACATTTTCTAGGTTTAAAGAATTCCATTAGCAGCTCAATGGAATTGAGCTCAATAAATTGGAGTAGAGAAAGACTTAAGGCAGGAAGACCAGTTAGAAGTCTATTTCTATTAACTCAGAGGAGAGGTGAATAGAACTTAACTAATGTTATGACACCATGAATGGAGAGCAGGAAACATCCGAGAGATAGGAAGGTGTAGACATGACAAGATGTAGTAATGCATTGTATATGTGGAATGAGGGAGAATGAGAAGAAGAGGCTACACGGGTTGCAGATCTGGGTGAGGGTGACTTCAAGGTGTGTAAGGGAAATTCTGAAGAAGGGAAGGTTTTGGTGGAAAGGTGGCTAACCTCTAATTGCTTTAGACAACTCCCTAAGCCTTATCTATTCACTGTAAGTGGTATGGTACACCAGGGCCAGAGGACCTGGGTTCAAATCTTTGTCTTTGACCCTATCAGTGTTACAGTGAATAAAGCACTTAACCTCTCTTGGCCTCAATTTCCTCATCTGTAAAATGATATAGTTGTACCTATATCAGAAGGCCTCTGAGGTCCTTTCCATCACCAGTACCATGATCCTTAATCCTTTTATCATAGACTTGTGACAGAGAGTTCCCACACCAGGAATTTCACCTACTGAATTACTAACCATTCATGTTTTTGAATAAAAGTGAGTTTGTGCTAAGCTATTTATCTTTTTTTTTTCCTTAGTCTCTCCTGCATTGGAGCTAAGGGAGGTTTTCCCATCATGAACCAGAAATGGAGAATTTGGTTCTAGAATCAAACTGTTCCAAAACCTTTCCATTCATTTAGCAGAATCTGGGACCTAGTGAAAAATCCTTTCTTAGTTTCTTCCCTCATCGTTGAGTACATTTCTCTGAGACACAAATGGAAGAAAATTCCACTAAACTCTAGAGTCACTGATACATCTGACACCAAAAGGTATGCCATGGGGGCTGACAGAGGAGCCTTTTTAATTCCCAAAGACAAGACAGGCTCCCAAATCATCCCTGATTCATGTGCCAATAAACCAGCTCATGCTTTTATAAAGCATGATTAAAGGAAATGTCTCCTGTTCCCAATGCACAGAGCAAGGCTGGATTCTAGAAAACAAAGGCCATCAGAGGGGTGGTTCAGTTATGTCTCACAAGCCAAGGTTTGGGAACTGAGCTTCCCACTTCTCAGACATCAGATGTCTCATCCCTCTAGAGGCAATCTACTGCTTGGGAACCTAGTTAATGAAGGAGACTTCAGCCACCAGTCAGTGAGGAGAAGAAAGAATTGCCAACACTGCTGTTCCTTCTTCTTCTTTTCTGCCTGTTCCCTTATCCTTGCTCTCTACCAAGTACTTCTTTTCCTACTAGTCTAACTCATTTCATCTCTTATTCTGAGCTCATGGTTTTTGTTGTTGTTGTCTTTGTTGTTTTGTATTTTGGTTTTCCACCAGGGATGACATGACATATTGACTATGCAAATGATAACCCAAATGACATTGTTTGACACGTGCTAGAAAGGAAACCCTACCAAAGGTCTCTGCATTCAGGTGCCGTTTCTAATATTTTTGAACTATGTGTTCTTGAACAAGGCATTTCACTTTACTTATCTCCAGTTTCCTCATTCATCCCTGTCCTAAGATTCTGTGAAGATTTTTTTTTTTTAGGACAAAGATTAGGTAGAAAATAGCTCAAATCATGTGTTGTAGAAACAGCACTGTTGGTCTACTTTCAAATCTCAGCTGTCCCCCACCCAGGTGTACTACCTTGAACAAGACTGCTCATCTCTGTGGGTTCTTTTTTCTTGTCTCTACAAGGAAGGAGTTGGACTAGAAGGTCTTTAAGAGCTCTTCAAGTTCTAATGTCCTTTGATTCCCTGATCCTAAAGTCTTCCCATCCCAGGAGTAACTATCTCTGAAATGTAATGATAAGAAATTAATCCATAAGGTATACATAGCCCAGAGAAGATGTTGGAAGAGGGAATCAAATTATTGAAAGGGGTTTTGGAAGTCACAGAATAACAAAATCTCAGAGTTGGAAAACTCAGTGGCTATCTAATTCAATGAAAACTTTCACAAGAATTCTTTCTCTCTAACATTCCTGACATTAAACATTCTATAATTTTTTTTCTATAACATTCCTGACCTATAACATTCCAAGTCCTTTCCACTTCAAATATCATTAAATTATAGGATATTTTTCTTTTTTATCCAGATTTTTGATTGTATCAATATAAGGAACATCTGTTGAATAAATTCCCTCCACCACTGGAAATCACCAATTCTTTGGCAGCATAGAGTCACAGAAGTGCTTTGGAATGCTGAGGGGTTAACTGACTTCTCTAAGGTCACACAGCCACTGTGTGTCAGAGGTAGAACATGAACCCAGGTCCTTCAGAAGGCTCATTCTCTATCTACTACTCCATGTTGTTGCCTCTGTTTTTGTTTTTATTACTTTTTTTGAATGGGGCCTATGAGTTCATGGGTACAGAGAACTCCCACAGAGGAAAGTACCAATGCAGGTAGACATGTCTGCAATTTATAGTCTTAGAGAGTGCCCTGGGAATGGAGAGATTTTCTCAGGGTTACACAGCCAATATGTGTCAGAGGCAAGACTTGAAGACAGGTCTAGCAGACTCCAAAACCCATTCTCTATACACTGTATTACACTGCCTCTCATTAAGAAATATTTCCTTTTTATCTATCAAGGCAAATTTTGCTTTTCACCACTTCATCTCATTGTTCTGAATTTTACTAAGAGGAACAAAGCAAATCAAGTTTAAACCTATTCCATAATAACTTTTCAAATATGTGAAGCTATGTATCAGGAATTCCTTCCCCTCCAAGCTACACCATTCCTTCAACCAATAATCACATCACGGTCCCTTTGCCCACACTTTGAATCAATCAGTGACTAAATATTTAATTAACAAATATTCATTCAATGCCTACTATGTGCCAGGCATTGTGCTAAATGATGGAGATATAAATAAAAATTAAAAAAATAAAGCATTCTCTACTGTCAAGGAGCTTGCATGGGGAGTGAGGAAGAGGTTTGCAACAATTACATACACATGTATACAATTAAAATATATAATAAATATATGTACATATATTGAAATATACACATATATGTATGTACATATAAATGAATACATAAATTAAATTTAGAGTAGTTATGGAAAGAGGGCCATAGATCTTCTCTTATCAAGAAGATCAGGAAAGGCATTCAGTAGAAGGTTGTATTGGAGCTGTGTCTTAAAGGAAGAGAAGGATTCTACAAAGATGAGGTAAGGAGGGAGTTCATTTCAGGTCACAGCAATGGCCAGTGCAAAGGCACAGATGAAGAAACATCCTATAATCGCCATGGCATAAATTAATTCAGCTAGTACTAGAATATAGATAGTTCAAATATTTAAAAGAATGTTCTTCAGAAGAGGAAACAGTCTTATTTTGTATAGTTCCAAGGGCAGAATTACTCCTGGTAGGTAGAAATTACGGGGAGGGGGGGCGGGAAATCTTGGCTCAACAGAAAGAAGAATATTCCAACAATTAGAGCTGTTTCAAAAGAAATGCTTGTCCTCCTTAGTTAGAGGACCACTCATCACTGGAAGTGAACCTAAGACTGGCTCATCATCTGCCAGGGGGACCAAAATATTGGCAGGGACTCTTCTGAGCCTAGATTCTATAATTCTTTCAGTCAAGCACCCCCTTTTTCAGGATATACTTTTAAAATATCCCCCTGATAATTGACAAAACTTTACTTAAGTATTTCCTGCATCATTACTCATTAAATATTTTGATAGTAGGATCATCAATCATCAAATCATAGGAAGATAGGTCATATCAGCATAGATCTTGGGCTAAAGAGAATCTTAGAAATTATCAAGCCTAGGGGCTGCTAGGTGGCACAGTGGATAGAGCACCAGTCTTGGATTCAGGAGGACCTGAGTTCAAATCCGGCCTCAGACACATAACATTCACTAGCAAGTCACTTAACTCCAACTGCCTCACAAAAAAAAAAAAGTTATCAAGTCCAACTATCCACCTATTTTACAGATGAAGAAACTGAGGCCCAAAGAAGTTAAGTGCCTTGCTAAAGGTCAAAGTGGAACCAGGATATGAAACCAGGTCTTCTGACTCCCAATCCAGAACTGTCCCCACCCTACTAAAGATGACCTTTGTGAATTACAGGATTTTTGAGATGGTCAGTCCTAAATATTATATAACTGCCATTATTTTATAATACTTCTACCTTCCCTTCACTATCTCTATTGGAATGTGTGTTTCGGGACATGTATGTGGGTCTGGAGGATGCTGGATAGAAGGAGGAGAGTGAGACAAGATGGAAGGAAAGAAGGGAAATTAGGAAATTTCTTTCTGTATAATTTATTCTTCCCAGTCTTTGAATGCCAGGAGATTCTGACACTTATGTTAGCTAATTCTGAGCCAGAGAACCCCCATCTCTCCAGAGCAAGGATGCCACAGTAATTCAAAACAACAATAGCAATGGATAGGATTAGGAAGGTTTCTGATGACTGCCCAGGGGGATGGGAGATTTTTCAGTGATGTTATTCCAAATCTTATGCTCAGAGACAACAGTCAATAAGGACAGATTAGAACAGCAGTCAACCAAGATCAAAAAAAGATCCAGGATTTGTAAAAAACAAAACAAAAAAACAAACAAACAAAAAACTGCTGACAATGAAGACTGACCTAGGTATCTACCTTCTTGTATCACTTCTCTCCTCTATCTTTCCGCTTTCAAACCCTATCAAGAGTGAGGCCCAGGGATCCTTGCTTTCCCTCTCTATAAAAACAGTGCTGTCATGAACTCAAAAATTCATCCCAACCATTTTAAGCTTTACAAAGCACTTTCCTCCCAACAATCCTGTATTATACCCATCTTAGAGGTGAGGAAACTGGGGCATAGAGAGGAAAATTGGCATAAGACCATGGATTCAGAGTTGGAAATGATATCAGAAGTCACCTAGCCTGACTCTCATATTTTACACAAAAAGGAAAACTGAAGCCCAGAAAAGTAAAATAAATGCCCCAAGTTCAATAGGTTATGTACATGTGTACCCCTTCACCAAAACTGAAGGTCAAGAAAGCTTCCTTCCCATATCTGACTCTGGAAAGGCATAGCTGCGAAGTAAAGAGAGATCAGAGAAGGACAGAGTCTCCACATCTGCATAACCATTGGCCTTGTTTTAGACATGTTTAGTCTGAGGTGCAAAAAGACATCTACGGCCAGATGTCCATCTAGCACTTATGAATGTAGGACAAATTTAACAGCAAAACGCGAACAAAAGATACAGATTTGAGGGTCATCCCATTGACTTTATAGCTGTCACTGACACTTCCCAAGATGTATTTATATTTCAAATCTATAATGTTATTTACATGATTCATCTCATTATGAAAACAATGCATCTATAAGAATTGGGGATGGGGACATTGTTCTGGGAGCTCCACTTGTCTATTCGAAATGAAAGTAAACAATCTGTTCCTTATCAATGCGATCAGAAGTGTCATCCAAGAGTATCCTTAGGAAAAACATATTCCAGCTTCTACCATTATTTCTACACACACCAAATATCTGTAAATCAACACAGATACAGTAATAAAAGCTATGGGATGAACTATTAGTGAAGAATGAAAGAAGCTTTCAACTCTGGAATTTCTCAGCCTCTCTATTCAATATATTTTGTACCCTGCTTTATAGAAATATTTAACAAATCATTGAGCAGGGAAATAAATGCCCTCCTACAAACTTTGACTGTAATTAACGGAATAAATCCTGTACAAAGTCCAAACAAAAGGATACCTGCTTAATGGAGAAGTTCATTAAATGCTGCTACATTCACAGATAATATTACATTAACTAATCAAGCTCTAGAACAAACCAAACCCTTCTCAACCCACAGTGATGCAAAAAAGGTTATTCAACCATTCACACTGAGAAAAAAAGGTGGATGAAAATTTGATATTGCCTAGACTATGTAGATGTGCAGCTGAATGTCCCTTGGCTTGCAGTTATAGCTCATAGACCAGACAATATGAGAAAAGGAAACTGTGTAGCATTTTCAGTTATCCTATAGTGTTTACTGTCACAAAAGCACATCTCTTTAAAAGCAGCATTTCCCCAGAAAGTTATATAACTGTAAATTGTGGTACACCAACATCTATAAAGAATAAAAATGGAAAATTACCCAGAAGGAATGCTGGTGGACATAAATATGCTACCGGTTGATACCAATGAGGGCCTTACCAAAACAAATAGCATAAAAATATATAGTTGAAGATAGATGATATCCAGACCAGAGAAAGAAGTGAAATGGTCATATGGCAAGTATAACTAATTAAACAATCAGCATATGACAGTGATGTCCCTGAGATATTAAAAGATCACATTGGGTGTATTATTAATGATGGACTTATGGAAAAATAAGGACACACTTTGCCCAGAACGAAAAGATATAGAAGAGTTGCAATTTGCTTTAAGGAAGTGAATACCCAAAGTAATGAAATTGTGGATCAATAAAAGTACTGAAGTTCTTGTAATTAACACAATAAACATTTATAATATTGTGTGACTTAGAAAGAAGGACTTGTGATGGTCTAGACCCCTTCCTGATCAGAACCATGTTACCTTAATGAGTCTGATGTACCAATGACATTGGTAATGGGATGAAAGGGAAAACAGCAAGATTTTTGTCCTTTGTTTTGATTTTTGAAGTAGAAGGTTGTCAACCTTTCACTGAGGAAATTCTTCTCCTAACTCATTTATTCTTTCCTTGACCAACTTCACATTATAAAATAATGATTTTTTAGCCTCTTCAGGCATCTTGACAAGAAAAGAGGAAAAATGCGATATTTGTTATTATAATAACTGTGTGTCTAGGGTGCACACACAGGTATGTGTGTGTTCAAACTTGATGCAGAGTATGTTTGACCCAGAGTAACAAAATTTTTTTTTGGAAAAAAAAATCACAGAAATGGACTGCTTTTGATCTGACTATACAAAACAGTGAATGAATAACCCTTTCTCCAGAGAAAGTCACTTGGGGAAAAACACTAAAAATGCATTCAAGGACTTTGTAGCTGATCTGGATGACTCAATGTCACACTAAGGAAGAATCTTGGCTAACAGGCTGGAACAGAATGACAACTGATCCCTCCGTTTGTTTGAAAACTCTATTCCTACTTTTGGCTTACACTTTCAAGACCTCCCTGGCCTTAAATAAGTAGCTTCTCTTGCTAAAAAAAAAAACTTGTAGTTTTTCAGTCTACCCCAAATCTTTTAGGTGTAATAAGGCTTTGTTTTTTTCCCAATACAGAGATAGCCTATGATTCCGTGACTATTGAGGAGCACCCATGAATGATGTATAGGATGGCTGGCCCTTTCTACAGACTAATGATAGTTAATCATTTGTATGGAATGATTCAAGAGAGACAATGAGAGAAATTCCCTGGCCAAAGAAGATCACCTAGATTGTGCTGTGGCAGATATGTGAAAACATATTATTAGAGCATCATTCCTGTGGACAAATCTACTGATGACTCCTTTAAAAGGCAAATATTCGGAGAGAGGGAGTATGTTAAGTTTATTTCCCACCCCACACTCTTTCTGGATCATTTCACCTCCTAGCCTTGCATAGCCTTGGGCCTGTTCTCTCCTGATCTGTATATCCTTGGAATGGGGGTAGTAGAGGGGGGGGTGGGAATCATTATTTCTTGATGAGTCCCAGACGGGGTCAAATCACTCCCATTGGCCTTGGTGGTTTGATTTTAGGTGTACTGAGGTCTCCCTTTCTACTCCAATTATTTTCTTTCCTGCCCAATGATGTTAGAATCCCTGTAACAAAACCTTTCCTTTCAAAATCAAATAACAAATGTTATACTGAGTTAGAAATGATATTTCCCACCCCCTACCCCCATGGGAAGACTTGTAGGAAGCAAGAAAATATCAATGCTCTGGACAGCTGTAGTGATGGGAAAGGGGGCTTATCGTAGCGAGAAAGGTCACAGAAAGGAGAGAAATTAAGAAAGAATTAAGCCATTCTTTTATTCTGGTGAGGCTTAACACTATTATATGCTTCTATCCTTGTGTATCTGCCTAACTGGTACAATAATGATGCTATTTCCACTACATTTTATGTTTCCAAACACTTTCTTAACCACAATCTTTTATAATAGTTACAGGTCCTGTGGGCCTGGAAAAGCACTCTGGTTTGATGGGAATGGTTACATGCATTGGCTGCTTTCTGTGGGATGTGTCTTTTGACCTCTTGGGTAAGGACATTCCCAGCAGCTCATGACGAGTAGGTTGAAAGGATATGGTCACGTAATCAAGTGGACCCTCCACAGGCTATAGGAACTATGGAAATATGCCATCCTTCTTTTTGGTGGTCTTTCTCTTTTGGGACATGTCCAATGTCAGTTCTGCTTTTGACTTCTGGGTGTGAGAAGGAAGAGGAGGTGTCAATGCACATATGTATTTCCATGGAGCCAGAGCATATGTTCAGATTGATGGGATTATCACCATTATACCTGGGAGGAAGGTGTTTCCAGTAGTGTTATAGTTCATTTTATGGATGAAGCCACTAAGATTCAATGAAGTCATATGATCACAGATTTAGAGCTTAAAGTCCATTGAGTCCAACTGACTCATTTAAAGAAAAGGTCCAGAGAAATCAATTTCCCCAAAATTGTATAGCTAGTAAGTGGCAGAGCCATGCCTCATACTCAGATCGCTTTTCTCCTAGTCCAGAGTTCTTTTCATTACATCACAACGTTTCCTTTAGAAGAAGTTTTCCCACAGGGCATCAAAACTGGGCTGCTGCACTAAATATGATAATTTCTAATCATTAGGCTCCCAAAGAAGATATTAATTCACCCCTCCCTTTTCCTCATTCACAAAAGGAAGAAAGACACCAATTAATAACATTGGGAGGTTCCATGAGATATCACCACTAAATGGCATTTTATTTTGGAGATGATTGATGGATTTCTGTCTCCCTTTTAAAAGTTGTCTCTATTTGGTGCTTTAATTTGAAACACTTCCCTCTCACCTCCCCCTCCCTTCCTGCAGTCTAAGATGTTCTGACTTAGGAAGCTGAGAAGCACCTACCTGGCCTCAGCACAAAACTTGCCATTTATGTCAGTTAAGCCTTCAAAAGCCTCTTTTTTGTCTTTTTTCCGAAGAGGGGGGAAAACACTTAAAAGTATGTCCTATTCCTTGAAGACTTGGGAAGAATATCAAATCATCTTCATTCAACAAATAACACTGACTCCAGAGAAGCTACATTTGCAGGTGGTAGGACCAACTGAAAAATAGAATCAGAAATCAAATCTACAAACAGGAGGAGACATTTCTTCTGGTCTGACTCAATTACTTGGGAGAGAACAGCTTATCAGAGAAATCAGAGCAGTTTAATATCAGACTCCCCAACTCCCATTGTGTTCACATAATATCCCTCTTGAGCTACAGCTGGATGGTGCAGTGGATAGAGCACTTTCCTTAGCATCAGGAATGTCATCTCCATAAGTTCAAACACTTAGTAGCTCAGTGATCAGTGACTGGGCACGTCATTCAACCCAGTTTGCCTCAGTTTCTTCAACTATAAAATGAGCCGAAGAAGGAAATAGAAACCACTCTAGTATCTTTGCCAAGAAAATCCCAAAATGGGATCACAGAGAGTGAGACATAACTGAACAACAACAACAACAAAATATATCTCTTTGACCTTCTTCAGAATCATACAGATAGAGTATTCTAGA
This sequence comes from Vombatus ursinus, assembly GCF_900497805.2. Taxonomy (NCBI): domain Eukaryota; kingdom Metazoa; phylum Chordata; class Mammalia; order Diprotodontia; family Vombatidae; genus Vombatus; species Vombatus ursinus. The sequence continues at coordinate 53,178,182 of NW_020954569.1, read as the reverse complement.
GCTGGGCAATCTTAGGATCACAAATTTAGGGCTAAAAGGAAACTTAAGGTCATCAAGTCCAAGTCCTTCATTTAATAGATGATTCCTAGAGAGGGGGAGTCATTTGACCAAAGTCACATAGGTAATACAAAAGATGGGATTCTAACCCAGGCCCTCTGATGTCAAATCTGGGGCTCTTTTGTTTTTACTCTATAGCCTTTTGGAAGTTCCGTATCAGTCAAATGCCTTGTTTTGCAGAAGAGGGAAAACTGGGTCTGAGAGAGTGGAAGTGATATGGCAAAATTCACCCTGTTAATATGGGGAATACAACATCTCTTCCTGGGGTCAATCAGCCTAAATACAGGACACCTGACCACTCCTATAGACACCAGCAATTTTATCACATGAGCCTGTTAGACTGCATTTGAACTGAGCCTTGAGAGCTTCCACATGTCACAATCACCCTTGGAGTGGGAACATAGAAAGGTTGTCTAATGCCATCTAACACCAGGGTGAAGACTGCCATTTATGGCTTGGCCCATAAAACCCAGACAGCAAAACATATTTTATTAAGCAAATAGTCCTGCTAATTTAGCGGCAGTAGAAGCATACTTTATTAATTTTGTAAGGATTAACCTAGCACACCAGATGCTGACTGTATTTTAAACCTTTCTTGGCTCTCTAGGGCCCACTCATCAGAGGTGATACATCCCCCTGGAACAATCATTGCTCTGCCTCTATGGAGGGAAGTACAACCTAGTGGCCCTGAAGTATCACTGAGCCTTTTCTTTTGTGACTCATGGTTCTGATTATGGCAGAACATCATTGTTTGGGGTTGTAAAAAAGTGCTGCCATTAGGGAGTAATATTCATTACCTAAGTCATTTGCCCCTACTCCAAATGACCACAAGCTACTATGGTTTTTGAGGACTTCTATCTGCTTTTTATTGATTTTTTTTCATTCTATTTATGCTCACTTCTCTTCTTGTCAAAATGCCTGCCCCTAGCAGTACCCCCTGCCCCATTTTTTCTAATTGACAGTTTCAGATTAGCTATACAGCTGAGAAACTAGATGACTGACCTTTTTAGAATTATATGCAAAACAAGAGTAAATGAGTTCTGAGTTAAGGCTTAAACATTTTTCCTAAGAGGCAAATGAGTGAATTTAGTACAGGAGCTTTGAACATTTTTCCCCCTACTATGGAGCCCCTTTTTGCTACTTTCCTGATTCTTTGTTGTGTTCTGGATAGCTACGTTTGTTCAATAAAATAGGCATCATAACAGGATGGAAACAGCACAGATCTGAATTAGAGAACCTGGTTCCAAATCTGGCCTCTGACGCTATTATTTCCTTTGTGAATTCAGATTAATCATTTCATCTCTCTGAGACTCAGTTTCTTCATTTGTCAGTGGCCTCTGAGGTCACTTCCAGTTTTAGAGTTAGGTTCCTATGAAACTCTGCTTAAGTGAAGTCTCATCGTATTCTTTTTCCTGTAAATCACTGGCATACTTAAGCATGCATGTTAGTGGATGGGCATATGCTTCATTACCTGGTAATCCTTAAACAGCACAAAGAGTTTTCCTATCACTATGGAGGTGAGGGGATTGAATCCTCAAAAACCTCAAAGATTACCTTAGAGAATCATTTCTATTGTCCTGTAAGAGGTAGCAAGCAAATTCAGGGTTTTATAGAAAATATGACAAAAAATAGTTTTCTCTGTTCAGTGTTCATGCAAGCAGGAGGAAAAAAAATATGTAAAAAAAAAAAAAGCCTAACTTTGAAACATTCTTCACTGCACCAAGTTAAAACGAGGCATGCACAGTGAGTGCTGTGCAGTTAATGTTGCTCATGGCCCCCCGCCGAGCGGAAGGATTTTACTAGAACTGTATGAAGTGCCTTGAAATTAATTTTCCTATAATAGAAACTACTTAAAAGAATTATCTTGCTGTGCAGCAAATCAGTTCATGTGGCAGATTTATCTTTGATCTGGAATTTTCTTAAGGGGACAAGGGCAGAATAGAGCTGATATGGATGAACCAAAAATCAGAGACCACCCTAGCCCAGAGCTTGGAGAACCATCTGGAAAGGATTTCAGAAAAGTTCCAGGCTTAAGGAAACAGGGGTCCGTACTGGGTAAAGATATGGTAAGATTGTTCATGAACACTTCATTTGCAGAAGTATTTTCGACTTGGTCTTGACTTAATTTTGTATCATGGCATTTCCAGGAAACACAGGTCTGGCATTGTTTAGAGGTTATATTGAGCTAAAGCTCTCTTCTCTTTTTTAGAATTGGGAGCCTGGCTGGATCTCGGATCTATTCACATAGTTTTTAGCTGAGTACAGGTAAGAACTGTAGTATAAGTAATCCCTGAGTTGAGAACTGGGTTGGCCTGCTGACATCATCTCTTCCCACCTTTTCATATGACAAATAAAGGAACTGAGGCACAAAATGGGAAAGTGACTTTCTCAAAGACATACAGAGGGGGACTGGCAAAGCCAGCATGAGTTGTTAAGAGACCCACTGAACTAAAGTATTAGCAGGCTTGGTCCAAAGCCTGAGGTGGTAGAGCTCAGGGCCAATTTCCTGGTTTTTCCTACTGTTTCGTTTACATCACAGTACCTATTATTCTAGAATTTAACTGGCTTTGTGCTCTACTTGAATGGAAGCTAGAGTCATTTACATTTCATTTGGGGAGAGGAAAAAAAAAACTACACACACGAAATAAGTAAAGAACAGTTCTAACAACATATGATGAAGTATGTAATGGCATGATACAAAATATATGCACTTGAGTGTAGAGAGATTCAATGAAAAAGAAAGATGATTCGGGGTTTGATTTAACCAGGGTAGATGAAATGAAGTAAAACTTTAACAAGTCTTTAAAAGAAGTGTTAGATATGGGTTGATAGTATAGGGTAGGACATTTTAGGTGGGAGTAACAATGGAGGCAAAGAGAAAGGAGCAACATGTCTACTGGGGACAGATAGCATTAGTCTAAACCTCCATTCTGGCATTATAACTCAGAAGGGCTAATCCTATGTCTGGAGAAATATTGATCAGCAACATGCTCTGGAGATTGTATCAGAAGGCTTGCTAACATTATTTATTCACTTCCTTTTTCTGATGAATTTAACCAAATTACAGAATACAGAAATACTCTTGAAAAACCAAAGGAAGATGAAGATAAAGGAGGTATGGAATGTCATACCATGTAGAACAAGGCAGTTTGCGAAGGCCTGAGAATGAGGAAGTATTTATTTACCACTCCACCAATCCCTACAATGTTATTTTGTCATCCCCTTACCAAGGGCATCTGACTGGAATTTAGAAGGAAACAATTCAATAATAAATTCAATTTAACAAGAGATTTTTTAAGCATTTACTCAATGCTTAGTGCTATAGATATGAAGACAAAAAGATTCCCTGCCCCTCAAGGAACTAATACTCTACTAGAGATGGGGGAGGTAAGGTACAGTATGTATACAGAGAAGCAGATACAAGGTAATTTGGGAAAGAAGTATACATTTAATAGCTAGGATTGGGGAAAGTAGGGACTGGGGAAATTTAAAGAATGTACTATATGATCTAAGCAATGAAGAAAAATAAGGCTTCTGAGAGGCAGAGGTGGGTAATGAATTTCTCCAGGTACTGAAAGAGTCTATATGAAAATGCAGAAAGGCAGGAGAGAGAAGGTCAAGTTGGGCATAATTAAAAGTCCAATTTGGTTAGAACATAGAGTACATGAAGGGGAATATTACATACTACATTTAGAAAGGTAAATTGAAGTCATAATATGAACAGTTTTAAATGTCAGCCTAAGGGGGAAAAATATATATATATATATATATATGTTTAATCAATTAATCAATATAGAATCCATGAAGATCTTTGAGCAGAAAACTGATATGGTCATACATGTGTCTTACAAGGGTTATTTTGGTAGCTTCGTGGAGGCCTTACTAATGAAGGGAGAAATAAGACTTATTGAAATAAGGAGTCTATTATAGTGGTTTATGTGAAAGGGAACAAAGTCTTGAACTAGGGTGGTAGCAGTGTGAATAATGAGTAGGGGATAGACAAAACAATGTGCGGTTAGAATGAATAAAATTCGTGAATTGATTGAACATGGGAAACGGGAAAGGAGAGGAGAATAAATCAAAGATGACAATGAAAGTGTGAAACTGGGTAACAAGAGAATAGTAATGCTCCAGATAGAAACAGTAAACCTAGGAGGATGTATAGGACTTGGAGAAAGTTGAATTACATGTTCGACATGTTGAGGTTGATAGCTGTGGGCCATACAACTTCATCAGACAGGCAGAGATGTAAGATGGAGTTTAGGGGAAATATTAGGGCCAGTTATATTGAGAAGAGAGGTGCATTTGACATAAGGGTAGGGTTATGAAAAGAGACTTTACCACTTCTTGGTGTGGAAGGGATGATGATAATGGATGGAACAGAGAATGTGCTACTACTTCATTCTTATTTTACTTATTTTTTTCTTCCAATAAATACTAATTGTGGATGAAGAATAATAAAATAAAAATGACTAACAATTGAAACCAAGGATAAGTGAGTAATATTCAGTGAGTCAACTGGCCTAGATAAAATTTATACTAAGTTATGAAAACTAACTGGCAGATGTGAATATTGTGCTTCTAACAGTGGTGTTTGTCAGACTGTGGAAAACAAAAGAAGAGCTGCTGGGGAACAGAAGAAAACATATTTTTCCAATTTTCCAAAAAGAAAAAAGTGCAAGTCTTTGAACCATAGGTCATCAAGTTTGAATTTTATTCCTGACAAAATTCTAGAAAACAGTAGTATTTAGAGTTCACAGACATTTAGAATAAGTAGAAAAGGGAATTTAGATCTTAGTATGATATTTGGCAAAGATTTTCCTGTTATTCTTGTGAACACAAGGGAAAGATGTAGGCTACATTGGTATAGTGAAGGCAATTTAGAACCATTTCACTAACCTTCACAGAAACCAGACAAAAACATGCATATGTCAACTTGGAGGTAAGTGCCTAGTGTGAGGCCACATAGATTTTTCCTTGATTCTATGCTATTATCTTTCTCTTTTCTTCCCCACCCCCTTCCCTGGAAGTTTATAAGCAGAGCCTATAGGACCACTTGTCATCACTATCATCAGGGAATTCTTGGCAGGTACAGGTTAAACAAGATAACCTCCAGAGTTCCTTCCAATTCCTACATTCCTTGAATCTGAGTATGTAGGTATGTGGGAAATGGGCTAGAGAAAGGATGAGAGGAAGCATGGAAAGCACCTGAGCTTTGATGGTAAAGCCTAAGAGAAGCCAAATGATATGTGAAAGTCATCAACAATCCAGGCTGTGGCTTGTTTTGTTTTTGTTTTTGATCCTCTGAGATCATAAATGATTTTTCCCCCAATGGAAGGGTCCATTTAAATTGTCCCATTGTTGAGGTCTTAATCTCCACTCGGCAGAATGTATCTGGAGAATCTACAGAGTCCCACATTATAACATCCAATTCTATTGGGTAGGCTCATGAAGATTATATTGGTTAAGCAAGGGGTAGAAGAGAGCTCAGAACTTGAGTTTTTATCCTACTTTGAATTTTGACTCCCCCTATTTAACACACATCACCTGGAATTGTTCTTGGAAGGGGACTAGGTGCAATGAAGAGTTTCAGTCTCTGGCTTATTCCTGCCTGTGTCATGAATAATTTCTAGGAGAGTTTTAAAGAAAGGAACTTATTCAGCAGTTGAAATATACAATAAAAGTGTCACGGCTCCCTTTGCCTTAATTATGGAGCTCACATCGTGATTATATTCTATGCCCGTTTGTCAGAAATTGAGACTGTGACCATTACTGCTAAGCACTGTAACATGTCTTCCCTTTGCTGAGTTTGTGTGCCCTCATTCTTATTCAGTCATATTCATAGCATACCCTTTCTCTCACAGGTTTGCATAAGTAGGACATTTTCTAGCTCATTCTGGATTCTAACCCTGGAAAATTCATCTCCTTCCTCTATTTAAAGGAACCGATCAAGAGCAAAATATGCCTTGCTGGTTCTGGTAGCCAATTTCTTCTCTACTCTGTAGAAAGACATGCTTCAAAGGTCTGAGAATAAGCTGTTAACTCCAGAGGCCCTCATTTCCCAACTGAAATCATGCAGCAGTGTCTTTGACCTTTAAAAAGTCACATAGGTCCTTTAGTGCTGAATTCCCCCAAATTCCAGGTTTCCATGCATTTTCAAAAGTAAGGCAGTGATAGACACCAAAAACACATCCAAAATCAAAAAGGTTTTTGCCTTTATTTGTTATTTTTAATGAGATCAGAGGCTTACTCAAGTTTCATCTCACTATAACTTGTTGCCAAGAAAAAAACAAAACAGATGCGTTCACCAGATTTTTTTCCCCTTTAAAAGGAACGCCATATCCATGTTACAACCAATGACCTACCACAGACTAATATCCATAGCAGGCAAAAAGCAATTAGAAAAAAAATCCATGAATTGTATTTCTGTTCATGCCTCTATTTTCTAGGTTGATCACATGTTTGTTCAAGTAAAGCCTTCTGCCTGGATCAGAGGTTGAGCAGCACATCAAAGTATTTTCTGAGTCTAAATCCCTAACATAAAGGGAGACTTGTGAAATTCAAGTGTAGTTGTAAAACTCAAATACTCAAAAGGGTCGGTAATAGAATTTGGGCCTGCCCATCATCAATGCAGAGCTCAGCCTATCCTGTGTGACTTTTGTTAAACTCTTCCTATGTTTGCCACAGGAGTGGTACACTGGTACATACATATGCATATTGAAAGACAGATAATATAGATAGATATCTTCTTATATTTACACACATATATATGCACATATACATGTGTATGTGTATACACAGGAGTTATTTATGAATATGTCACATCTCCCTGCCAAATTGTAAACTCTATGAAGGCAGACATTGTGTTTTATCTAGATTTTGCATCTCTACCAGTCAGGTGCAATCAACCAACCAGCAAACATTTATTAGGCACTGGGGATACAAATGTTAGAAATGTAATAATCTCTACTGACAATGAGCTTACAATCGAACAAGGGAGATAACTAACATTCTAAGCATAAAAGACACTTGATAAATATTTGCTAATTTCATTTGGGGCATACGTATATCCTTAGCCCAAAAGGGCACCTTCCACTTCTAACTGTCAGCCTCCATGCCCTGAGTAGGCTTTGATCTTGGCAAGATGCATTTCTACCATCAACATTCTTAATGTCTCTCCAGGGAGGAATTTGTCAAAGGCAGAATTTGTAAAGCCGCCATCTTCCCAGCAGCCCTGGCAGTATGAATTTAGCTGATCTATATAAAGACCGCTGAAGGTGAAAAATGAGATACAATAGTTTAAGGGTATAAGAGGGGCTTTATTTGCTATTGGTGTAAAGTCTTACACAGAAATTTTTGCATGGGTTAATCTCTCGCAAGGGGTTCAGAAAGTACTATCCTCTTGCTCTTGAATTGTAATGAAGAGATAACTTAGATTCCACAGTTTATCTGAATGGGGCCTTTCTTCTTTGACCCCTGGATTCATTTTCAATTCATTGTTGTTATTCTGACATTTCACAAAGTCACAAAGCAGGAAAATTAGCTGAGATCTATAACAAAGAATTGAGCCAATGGAGAAAACTATCAATCTTTGAAAATGATTCATAAAATAGTGCTTTAGGCAGGGGACACTGAGAGTTAGATATCATAGTGGTTGCTGCAGACTACCATTTTAGTCATATACACTCTACATCCCACTGCCAACCACCTAGGATGCTGTTTACTTTACAAAATCAGAACATGCAGATGATGGGATTTGAGTTTTGGAAGGAAATCTGCTAGTTCAATTTCCTACCCAGGAACAAAATTCATTTTCTAATTCTATCCCTGGTACCTGCATCTTGCTAAGAAAGTTGAAGTCATCCATGGAATAGACAAGAAATTAATTTTTATCCACTGGGATTTACACCTTGGTATTGGGTGTGGTTCTTTCAATTGTCTGAATACTTTTACCTATGTAGAAAGGAAGGCTGGATAATTCAGGTATCTTTTGGAAACATTTAGTTTGGCTTCATGTAGACCTAACCACAGAGGTTAATTTTCCCATGAAAACCAAAAGAAAAATGACAAACAAAAGGATTAGAAAAAAATACAGAGTATTTAAAATGTGTTTTAGTGATACTCTTTGATTTCCATTAGACTCATTGTCTCACTTCTTTGTGATATTTCACAATATGGAAGGTGAGAGATTTACTCTATTTTATTCTGGTCAGACCACATTCAAAGTATTGTGTTTAGTTCTGGACCCCAAATCTTAGAAAGGTTGTTTGCAAGATGGAGCTCAGTAAAGGAGGCCAACCAGGATGTTGAAAGAAATCAGGAATATGTCATATGAAAAACTGTTAAAGGAACTGGAATTATTTATCCCAGAAGGGAAAAAAAAATACTTAGGAGAGACACTAGTATTGTCAAGTCTTTGAAAGACTGCATGTGGAAACGTGATTAAAGAAGTCAGAGTTAAAAATAAAATGAATTTGAATTTAAAAAAAGACAAAAAAGACATATGAAATGAAAGAGAGCAAAGTAAGCAGAACTAGAATAACAATTTATACTAAAATACCAATATTATAAAAATGAGCAATTTTGAGGAATTTTATAAACTAATAAAAATTAAATTACATACATATGCATATATATTTATATATAGTAAAACAAAAGAGAAGATAAAAAGTAGAACAAAAGAAAAGGAAAAGAAAAATGATTAGAAATATTACACTTGGCCCTCTAAGGCAAGAGTAAGCGCAACAGATGGAAGTTGTAAAGAGGGATTTAATTTTGATCTGAAGAAAAAATTCCAAAAAATTAGATTAGAGCAATCTAAATGTGGCCAAGATGGCCACCAGAGGAAGTGGTTTGTGACCCTCACTGGAAGCCATGAAGATTATTTTTTTTTAATTATGAACTTGGCAAAAATAAAAAAGATTATTTACATATGCAGAGAGACGCATATATGACACCATAAATCTCTATCATTACAGCAAATTTGGCTATGTAGTGGATAGAATGTTAGATTTGAAGTCAGGAAGATCTGAGTTCAAATCCCACTTCAGGTGGTTGTTAGTTTTGTAAAGTCATTCATTCTCCTGGCAGGTACTTTTTGAACTTCTTTCTTCCCTTTTTGGTATAATTTTCAAATGTTTCATAGATGTTCTTTTTTTCCTCTTCTTTTTTTGGCAACATTATCAGAACCCTTTAGCTATCTCCCTAAGTTTCAGACACTCGCAACATAAAAGCCCTCCTTTGCAAGGAAAAAAATATCATAAATTGACCACGTCTGGAAATTCTTGCCCCATTCTGCACCTCTAGGCTTTTACCTTTCTTCCAAAAAGTTGGAAACATGCTTCACTATCACTTCAACAAATGTCCTAATGAAGGTTGGACATGACTAATTCTCAGGCATGTTGTAAAGGAGATTTCTTGTTCATATATATATTTCGACTATTTGGTCTCTGAGGTCTATTTCAACCCTGAAATTTTGTGGTTCTGTGACTCCATACACATAAGATAAAGTCTAAGTGTCTGTATCCCAAACAAATCATAAAAAGGAAAAAGTATATTTATAAATATAAAAACATTTATAGCAGCTCTTTTTGGGATGTTCATCAGTTGGGGAATGGCTGAACAAGCTGTGATATATGAATATAATGGTATACTATTGCTCTATAAGAAATGATGAGCAGGTGGATTTTGGAAAGACTTACATGAACTGATGCTGAGTGAAGTGAGCGGAACCAGGAGACTATTGTACATAGTAACAGCAACATTGTGCGATGACCAACTTTGATAGACTTAGCTCTTCTCAGAAATACAATGATCTAACACAATTCCAGATGGAAGATGCTATGGAGTCTGAATGCAGATTGAAACATATCGTTTTTTTTTTTTTTCCTTCTGGTGGTTTTTCCCTTTTGTTCTGATTCTTCTTTTACAACACGACTAATGTGGAAATAGGTTTAATATGGCTGTACATGTGTAGCCTAAAAAAAAGAAAAAAAAAGATAAAGTCTAATCTTCATAGCACGGTGCTAAGTGCTGCAGATATAATTAATAAAAAAAGACAATCTCTGCCTTCAAGAAGCTTACAATGCACAGTTATCATCCTGGGGCATTTATTATCCACCCACCCTCCCCACTCCCCCTAGAAAGAGCTTTTTACTTCCTTATTACCATGCCCTTGCTCATTGCAATCTCTTCCCTCCTCTCACAATGTGGAAATCAACCAGCTTTTCTTGCCTTTGTTCAATGGGTGAGGGGGGGAGTGTATAGAGGAGGGGTGGGCACCCCCTGCTCCAGCTCTAGTCCAGATATTGAGGTTTTAAGCAAAATAATTCTTCAGAGACCTATAATCCCTTCGAGTAAAGGTGCCACATAAATGCAGAGTGTTGTCTTGTTATTATTACATCCATATTCCATTGCCAATTAAGTCAAGTTTGAAAGGATTCGACTAATAGTCTTTCAGATTTGTTTCTTGCAAAACACTTCCCTTTAAACATGCTTCCACAGTTTAACAGATCTCACCAGATGGCAATTCCTCCCGATGTTCTAACTCCATTTTCTTTGGCTTAATTTTATCCCATTATACCTCTCTGTGTTTCTCTCTCTTTCCTCAATGTTTACCCCCCCTTCAACTGCCAATAGTAAAAGTTTGCAAAACCACAGCATTGTAACGCACCCAGTGTTATTGATGTCATTTCTGTTTTACAGGGCACAGGGCACCTTCTCTTCACATAAGAAGGGAATGAAGAGGCTGTGTATGGTTGGGGAGCCAACTCCCTTTGTGCCTTCTTAGGGAGACAATAACCAACTGAGAAGATAAGACAGGCTTGTGCTCTAGCTAAACCACCTCGGCTACTTCCTTTTGCCAGTCGAGGGCACATAACTACTGGGTGTATTAATACATTGACCCAATAGTAAGCAAGTGTAATACAGCACATAAGTGTTTGATACTCTGTCTTAAATGAAAAAATATGTATTCTATAATGAATACTTAATTAGGACTGCAATCTGAATATAAGGAATGGAGCCCCTACTGCTGCCGAGACAAAGCAGAGTAAAATGAATTACCATCATGCAGGGAATGATATTAATAGTGTCCAGCTTTATAAATGAATCCAATTTTAAGCCACTTTAGTTGCTATCATACTGAGAAAGAGTGCAACATGTCTAACATATCATTTCCATTCTGGCAAATGCCAAGATTTAAGCAGAAAACAATTTTAACTTGCTGATGTTTGCCCGCATTAAATATTTCTAATTATTGAGCTCTCACAGTCAAACATCACTCGGAAAACAAACGTCAGTGTTCTTTTCAGTATCAGCGTATTGAGAGGAGCCATCTTTTTTTTTTTTCCTGTTGCAAAAGAAATAAAGTAGTTTAAGGATTGTTTGGGCGAGTTTACAACATTAGTAATTGTTAGTTCACTCCCCTGAGCCTATCCTGGAAGAAACAGTTGGCTTTTTACTATATGTAGTAGCTTAGCTTTATGTGGGGTGTTTGTTATTTGGATTGTTTGCAGGTGGATGAAGTCAGTAGGAAATGAAGGCACAATCCTAAAGGCAGGCAGAGCCAATAAGCCCATTGAAATGTAGCTGTTTGTATGTACTGTCCTGGGAACTGAGATGAGCAGGGAGTCTAATGATTTTAACCCAGGATTAAGAATAATGACAAATAAATTCTGGCTCTGAAAAATGTAATCCCACAATGAATTAATAGACAGTTCTTTAATGAATGAATACCCATTACAGGTTCTATCCTGCACTTGGTGTGGCAGAAAATATCAAAGCCCCAAAGGTGGATGAGGGGATTAACACCTTGACCTTGGGTCCTAGTAAGAGTTCTTGTCCAAGTTAAGTGTGTGATGTTAGTAGTTCTGGATTATGTTATTAGTGATAGAGGAGAGATCCAAGAAGCCAGCAACAGAAAGGATCAGAAACCAAAAACATACCAAAGGGAATAGCAAAAGATGTTGAGATGAATAGGCAAAGTAAACAGACAATGGGGGAAATATAGAAATAGCCAGAAGACTTGGGACCAATATATAATTAGAAGAATATAAAGCTTAGCCGGCCAGTCCCAGCAGACACAAGCTATCAAGCTATCATGTGACAAGGAGGCCCAATGTTGAATTCCTCTCTCTCTCTCTCTCTCTCTCTCTCTCTCTCTCTCTCTCTCTCTCCCCTACATATATGTATTATGTATATACACACAGATAGACAGATAGATAGAAAACACTTATCTTTGTATCCCCTGGAGTTAACTCAGTGCCTGAAACATGTGTGTGTGTGTGTGTGTGTGTGTGTGTGTGTGTGTGTATGTTCAGTCATTTTCAGTCATGTCTGACTCTTCATGACCTCATTTGGGGTTTTCTTGTCAATGCTACTAGAGAAGTTTGTCATCCTTCTCCAGTTCATTTCACAGATGAGGAAACTGAGGCAATCAGGTTTAAGTGACTTGCCCAGGGTCACACAGCTAGTAAGGGTCTGAGGCCAGATTTGAACTCAGGAAGATGAGTCTTCCTGATTCCAAGCCCAGTGCTCTATCCACTGCACCACCTAGCTACCTACCTAGAACATAGTAGATGTTTAATAAATGCTTATTCTTGTGTATAAATCTATATGTTGTTGTTTTTTTCAATGTAAATACAGTCCTTGCTATAAATGCATTTGTTATATGCTTTCTAGTCACTGTAGCAGAGCAAACTGCAGCTGAGCAGGTCTGACTGTTAAAACTGGTCAGCTATGTGATAGTGAACTAATAAGCTCCTCATTGCTCAAGGTAGCGGTACATCAGAGAATGAATGTTCATTCTTTAGAGGTTTTGCAGAGGGGATTTCTGCTTTGGCAAACAGGTGGTTTTTGGAGGACCTCTAAATTTTCTCCCAATGCAAAGATTCTATGAAGGATAGCTTAGTTGATGGCTGGGCTGAAGATGTATGCAGGAAGGAACATCTGCTGACCTCTTAAGAGAATAGTCACTGAAGAAATGAATTGGAAAAGGTATGTACAAATCACAACAAAATCCTTTGGCTTTCCCATTAGATTTTCCTCTAGTCCATTTCCATAAAGTATCCAAAGGAAACCTTCCTGCCAGAACCTGATGGTACCAGTTTTGCAGACAAACACTAGTAGGCAAGGTAGATAAAATGTAATTTGTACAACAATGTCTTCTTTCACAAAAGAAGAGAGAATGGATGTTCTTAATTCATGGGTGATACCCTTTCCATTCCATGATGTACTGATACAGAAGACAATGTATATCATGGTGACACACACTTAGAACCAATCCACACATTGCAGTCTTCCCAGGGGAGAAGCCGTAAGCTATGATCTATGAGCAAGGCCCCAGGGCTGCATTATACTCAGATTTGTTCTGCCCAGAAAAGTCCCCCAAATGTAATCATCGGTGCCACTAAAGAGAAATGGAATTGGAAAGAACAGAGACTAGGTTCCCAGAAGAATAAGGGATGGGAGGAAGAATTTGCACTTGAAGACTGTCCTGCCACCTGAAATGTAACAATGTGGTTCAGTGGAAAAAGAAATGGACTTCTTGGGTTCCTAGTCTTGATTCTGCCATTAACTCACCCATGATTTTGGAAGAAAGCATTCCACCTCTCTGGGACACAACTGGGAAATGAAAGGTGTTGACTTACAGTTCATTTCTTCTTGTTCTGAGCATCTTATGTTCTAATATTCTATGTGCTAACTTTCTATGTCCCAAATTCACATACAACTCAAGAACTCTGTATAAGAGACCAGCAACACACGTGGAAGCAATGTGGGATTAAAGGTCAGGTCAGCTTCTGCAACAGGCAAGGAAAACTATCTTTGCAGATGTATAGACTGAGAAACAGAGACTGATTAGCATATGGTCCAGTCACAGTAAAAAAAAAAAAAAAAAAAAACAGTGACTCTAAAGTCATAGGAAATAGGTTCAAATCCCACCTGTGGTACTACCTGTGTGCCATATGATGTCAGGCATGTCACTTGATCTCTCTGGACCTTAATATCCTCAACTGTAAAATGAAGGATTTGGACTAGATCAAGTGCTAGGCACAAGGGATAGAAAAACAAAGAATGAAAACAATTTCTGCTCTAAAGGAACTTTTCAGATGGCATTTAAAGCTACTTTCGATTCTCCATCTATCATTCTATGAAAATAGACCTCACCCCCAATACTAATAATGGTTTGGATTTATATATTTTTTTCAATACAGAGTAGTTTTACATACTAAATGTCTTTAAGCCTATTTATGTGACATTTTATTTCTTACAAACTGTTTATCACAGGATCGTAGATCTTCACCTTGAAGAGACTGTTGAGGACATCTAGTCTACTCTTCTCATTTTGCAAACAAGGAAACTGAGGCCCGTAGCATTTGCACGTGTTGCTCATGATTTGAACCTAGGTCCTTGGATTCAGAGTCAGTATTTTTCCCACTGCACCTTGTTGCCATTTACATTCTATTCTTTAACTATCTTGTCAGAACAACAACTCTCTGATACAAGTGGTACATGTGTTAAGACCAAGAGGAATGAAGTGACCAGTTAAGGTCCCACGGCCAGCAGGTGGACCCTGCAGTACTTGAAAGCAATTCTCTCTCCAAGCTCAGTGATCCTTCTTCTAAATCACATTGCCTTTCAACCTGACATTCCATCGGAAGAGATACAGATTAGTTGAACTAATACCAAGGATCTGTCTCATGTTTCCCCTAGACTTATTGGAGTCATTTCCATGAAAAACAAACAAACAAAAAATCCCCTGTACTTTATTTAAACAAAGTTTTGAAAAAAATTAGGTTCTTAGTATCCTCCAGTGGTGGCCTGGAGCTGCTACACAATTCATCAGGGATTGATCATTATTGCTCTGCACAAGATATTCCTGCAACCAGCAAAAACATCATTTTTCACTAGTCAGACAAATAAAAATAAAGCTATAGCTAGTGCTTTAAAAAAAATCTGCAGTTTTCACTGGAGCAGAATGCAATTAAAAGTTGTTTTTCATCTTTCTAAGGGTACAAGCCCCATTTTTACAAACATAACATAATAATTATCCATTAAATCCATGATTTTAGCTGTTGTTGCCAAAAACAAGATAAATCCATAAGATAGATGCAAAGTTACTGAGAGCTTAACATTTCCCAAATGCAGAAGAGGCCAGGCAAATGCCAGAAAGAGTAGATAGGATCTCACTTTCTCCTAACTTAGGTCTATAACATGCATGCTTGAAATAGCCTCAGGAACCATCAATTTTAGGTAATCTTCCATTCCTAAACTTTATAATTCCCCTGATTGATCAGCACTTCAAACAATAATATCCAGAAATCTGCCTATTCCTAAGGGCTTCAGATTGATCTCTTTCTCTCTCTCTCTCCTTCTGTGTCTCTCTCTCTCTCTCTCTGTGTCTCTGTCTCTCTCTCTGTTTCTCTTCCTCTCCCCCACATACATACATATATGTACATATGTGCATATACATATATATAGTTCTTGAAAGTTGAAACAGGATCATTAGCATATCTGTGGCTATATATTTATAGGCTTCAGGTCGGGATTTATTTAGTTGTGGATGAGCTCAGTTCACATTTATGCAGCATAAGAAGTTACCAGGTTTCTTTTTCTGCTTGATTGAAAAACTGCTAATGTCAGATGGTATGCTTTCTTTTTGACTTCCAAAAGTTCTCCATATGTGGTTAGCACTTTTTATCCAGCATAAATAAAACATTCAAGACAGCACTAGACAAATGATGAATTTGAAGTCAAATGGCCTGAATTCGAATTCCAGTTCTGTTACTTACTACTTAGGTGACTGGAATAAATCACTTTAGTTCCCTGGTCTTCAGTTTCTTCACATGTAAAATTGAAGGGTCAGGCCATATGATTACTTAGGTAGTTTCTAGCCAGAATCTCTATTATTCTATGAGTTTTTTCTACAAAAGGAAAGGATTTATTGTAATCCATCTTCAATCCTTCCCCATTCTCCTTGTAACTAAGAACGTGCCTTTAAAATCTGAATAATCAGCATAACCAGGGCCAGAAGTGATAGGCTGAGACATTTTCTCAGATGCTCTCAAGACTTCAATGTGCATGGAAGGTAAAAAGGAAGAAAATTACTTTACTTAATAATACTTTCTATTTTAAAGAAATCTAAAACAATTTCACATATATGAATGTCCCTAGTTACTAAATGGCATCAAAGGAACTAAAATATATTCAAATAAAATCCATTTCCTAGGAAACATTCTACACAAATGGTGGCATCTCTGAGCCCTGAGGAATATGAGGAGCCATACTCATTCCCTCTAACCTGAATTATTGGAATGGCCTTCTAATTAGTTAGCCTGCCTCAAGTTTCTTCCCACTCCAATCCATCCTTCACAATCCTGCCAAAGTGACTTCCTTTAAACTTGGATTTGACTATGTGACTCCTTATTCAGCTAACTCTGGTGACTTCTTTTAGCACTAGGATAAAATATAGACTCCTCTGTGTGTGAGGGACAACAAGCAGGTAAGTAAAGCCGGATATACTGTGCATAAAAGGGAATAATACGTAAGGAGATGAAAGAGGAAGAAAGATGGAGGTTATGAGCTGAAAAACCATAAACAAGGGAGTCTATATTTGATCCTAGAAGTAATAGGGGGCCACTGCAGTTAATTCAGTGGTAGAGCAATACGGTCAGATTTACACTTAAGGAAAATCACTTTGGCAACTATGTCATCGATGAATTAGATTGGGAAGAGTATTGAGGCAGGTAGATCAATTAGAAGGCACTTGCCACTGTCTGACTCAGAAGTAATACGAGCCTGAAGTAGGATGAAGGTTTTTTGTGCAGAAAAAGAAAGAAATGTAGGTAAAAGGTGTTGTGGAAATAAAATGCCAATATTGGGTAACTCTTTGCCTATGTAGTAGGTGTGAAAGACCATAGCAAAAAGCATCTCAGCAAAGCATTGCAGAAGCTTTTTGGACATGGTGCATTTGAAATTACTATAAGATATCCAGATGAAGAGGTCTAGCAAGTAATTGGTAATGCCCTTCCAGAGAGAGATCAGGGCAGGAGAAGAAGGTTTTTTTTTTTTTTTGTTTGTTTGTTTGTTTGTTTTTGGTGAGGCAATTGGGGTTAAGTGACTTGCCCAGGGTCATACAGCCGGTAAGTGTTAAGTGTCTGAGGCTGGATTTGAACTCAGGTCCTCCTGACTCCAAGACCAGCATTCTATTCACTGCGCCACCTAGCTGCCCCTGAGAGGAAGGTTTGGCAGTCATATGTACAGAATGTAGATTTTAAAAGTATAGAAATTAAAAAAGAGTAATACCTATATTTCTTTCAGTATCGATGTAGTGGCTGACTATTTTTTTTATTATTATTATTCACCTAGTCTTCTTGACATCATATTCGAAGTACCCAAAGTTGGTTATTTTCTTGGAAAATCTAGTCTATAAATTGTACCAACAACAAAACTGGCATGAAGTGATCCTGAATTATACAATTTTCACATGATGCATAATGTTATAAGTGAGCAACCATCTATATCCCAACAACAAGCCAACCTCTACTTCACAACTAAAATGTGCATATATTTGATGAAAGCATGGTGAGTAAAGTGCCCTATTCACTTGCAATGACTTTTTAGAAGAATGGATTTCATATTGTTTCTAATTAATGATCTGTTTTTATTATCTCCTTTCATTATTGCCTCAGAAATTTTGGCCCTCCTCTCAGCCATCTATCCTATGGCAAAGTGAGATGTTTTCTTCTACTACCGGGACATAGATGTGAATTAAGTAGTGATTATCGTTTCAACTGGAAACTGGAAACCTAAGAAGTCATTTGGTCTGACATTAAGCCCTCATGAAATGGAGCATTTGAAGCATTGGATGGATGTGGAAAATAGCAGAATATAATCAACAGGCACTAGCATTTTCATCATAGCCCCTCCAAACAAATGAGTGTTTAACTCTGCTGCAAACACTCAGATGGGTTTCCAGCTCTTGGACCATCCTGAACAATCTTTCAAGTGTCCTAGCCTCCAAAAAGGCCTGAACACACTTTGCCCAGAGCTCTTTTGTAAACTCTGATCTCTGTTAAGGGTGATGAAGTCTGTACAGTTCATATTCACTTACACTTAACTCCTCAAAAATGGTATTTGGTGAGAGTCATTTAAGGCTCCTAAATCCTTGAGCAATTCTAATGAGACTTTTTTAAGCCTTTGATTCTCTGCGGAAGCAAGAAAACACATTTGACAAACAGGTACCTTTGTTAGCTGCCAGATGCTTTGGGGTTAAATTTTAAACGTAGAATCCACAAAGGTCAGCTTAGAAGATGATTTTTTTAATCTAATTTCAAAAACAAAAATGTTTGATATTATTTCATTCTGTCCTCTCATAAAAAGGAATATGTCATATGTGAGCTTAAATGGCAAGGATGGGGGAGAGTTGAGGAATTCTATTCCCAAATAGTTCTGCATCCAGTCCAGGATCATTATTGGAACCTCCCAACAGTCTAATGACTCTAACTCTGCCCCTGAATCCCTGACTCCAACCTCATAATGAACCATTTAAAATCCATGAATATAAGGCATCGTATGTAAGAACACTCAAATTGTTTTTAAACATGGATTGCCCTTTCTTCCCATTTTGGCATTTTTAAGTCACAAAGTCACAGAACCTCAGTGTTGGGGAAAAAACCTCAAAGTCCATCTTATCCTATTCTTACTTGAACTAGAATCATCCTGACTGTCGTTTAAAATCCATCTCACACATAATTTCTTTCAGGAACCTTCCTTCACCTTGATTCTCCACTAATTTTTTTTGTTTTTAATTTTGCTTACTGTGACTCTAATTTGGCTTTGTTGACTCATAACTAGAACCCTCTTGTCCTCACCCTTAGCTATCACCTGTTAATCTGGGGCTTCAGTGCTCTTTATCTCCCATTTTATTTCCCTACAAAAATGTAAATTCCTTGAGGACAGGGACTTTTTCATCTTTACTAAGCAAAAGGCCCAAGATACTGTAAGCGCTTGATGATGAATTATTGATTTGAAGTCAATGTATTTACTGAGATGTGATTGGTAATTTTAGTCTTCACCTAGTTTGGTGGGGAATCCACAACTACAAGTCATCAGCTTGTTTAGTACAAGTTTAGTACAAGTACATGATTTAGTACAAGTTATTAAATAAATTGTATATATATATATATATAAGTAGATAGTTTATAATTATGCATTTTATAGAAATATGTATATTCTACCTCAGGTATCTGCTAGCTGTGTGAGTAGGGGCAAGTCATTTAATCTCTTAAACTCAGTTCTTCTTCCGTAAATTAGGGACAATAATAGCACCTTACTTATAGGATTGTTGTGATTATCAGATGAGGTAATAATGTGTTTAAAGCCTTTTCCAAATCTTCAATTTTCACAGGAGTATGAGCTGATATTATTACCATCTTTTAATTAGGATACTTCTGACCTTTGCT
This sequence comes from Vombatus ursinus, assembly GCF_900497805.2. Classification (NCBI taxonomy): domain Eukaryota; kingdom Metazoa; phylum Chordata; class Mammalia; order Diprotodontia; family Vombatidae; genus Vombatus; species Vombatus ursinus. Next base: position 53,158,662 of record NW_020954569.1, on the reverse strand, counting down.
TTCCTCTTTCTTCCATTCTCCTTACTCCTATTCTTAAGTGAAATACTTAATAGCACAATACTTGGCTCTCTTATTTCCATTGGTGGGGATCATATATCTTCATCAAAATACCACCACTGCTTCTACAGCATATGGAAATAAAGTACAGTGAACCATAGATTTATAGGAACTTGGAGACCAAAACTTGAATCATCTTATGGATTTTCATTCCTGGTCATAGATGACTTGATTTTTCTTTACCACATCTCTGAAGGACATATCCCAGTTTACCTTTCTAAAATACCTAAGATTATAATTTTGATTTTCAATGCCATCCTAGCTACCTATTGCCTATCTATTCAATAACACCCATTTTTATATAATAGAGGAGGAAACTGAGGCCCAGAGAGAGTTTGTCTTAATAATAGCATTTTTAGTAAATTCAGTAATCATTAAATGTCCCCAGTAGCATTATTTTTCCCATTACAAAATCAGCTAGGGGATATTAAGTAAATGCAAGCTTGCTACCCTCAGGTTGTCCTAAGTGTGACAATTTCTCTATGTGAGAAACCTCATTCCAGAGAGTACCTAAGAAAATCCCTAGTAGAATGCCATGTTAGCAGTTTGCAGATGGAAAAAACACTGGTGATTTCAGTGGAAGTCGTAGAGTAGTAGGGAAAGAGTGGTTCTTATTCTCCAGGGACCTTGGTACAATGTTAGCCCTACCATTTACTATCTGTTTGACCTTGTCTAGGTCACTTAAACTTTATTTACCTCAGTTTTCTCATTTTAAAAATAGGGGAATTAAACTTCTGCCACTTTCATCTTTAAATCTATGAAACCATTGAACATATTTATCATTTGTCAATTACCTAGATGTTATATTTAATAATATAAGCATCCAATTAAGTAATTAGACAGGATGGCGATTTTAATCTTCTATGATCTCTGATCTTTTCTTTGACAAATCACTTGATCTATCTGTATGCAGAAAACTGATCAGAATTAGTGAAAAGAAAGAAAGAAAAGAAAGAAAGAAAGAAAGAAAGAAGGAAGGAAGGAAGGAAGGAAGGAAGAAAAGAAAGAAGAAAGGAAAATAATAATGTGAAAAATATATGGCATTCAACTGAAATAAATACCATCCTAAACTATTTAATCAAGAAATTATTAATAGTGAAAAGTTGGAAAGTCGTAACAGAAATGGTATCAACATTAATTATTATAATTTTATAGAAGTTTAAATGACAAATTTAATATCACAACAAGGAAACCAAAATAACTTGTAAAGTGCCTTCGTCAACAAGTATTTGTCTTACTTGCTAAGTGGAGAAAGATTATGGCCAAAGGTAGCACTATTTAGAACAAAACTTTTTAAAAGATATTAAAGAAAGATGGTTGATTATTGTGAGCAGTATTAGTTATTATGAGAAGCAGCAGATAACAAAAACTGATTTAAAGTAAGGCTGGCAAATATTAAAGTAAGCAAAGTAATCTCAAATGCATTTAAGAATGCAAACAGAAGGGTATCAACAAGCAAAAAAAAGATGGAAAAGATCTGCAATTTATTAGAGCAAATGTATTCACTATCAAGGACTATGGATCCACAGCCTTTAGGCTACAGTGTCACAATGATTGATGTGCTTATATAGAGAGTCTTCAGGGATTGAAATGCAAGGTTCCTGAAGGAGAGGAAGATGTCACGGGTATGAAGAAAAAAATTAGCACCTTATAAATATCCAAAAAATAGTAACAATAAAACATCAACTACTGACCAATATTCCTATTCTCCAACATATACAAAACTTTATAAGAGTCCTAAATACACAAACAAAATGCATTCTTGATTGAAGCATTAGTAAGAAACAAGAAGGCTCTCTAATTCTAGTTCAACAATGAATAATAACTTTACCATTTTGGAATTGATTAAAATATATAGAAAATATAAGATCTGTCTATGCTGATTTTTGTTGATTTTGAAGGAGTATTTGATGCAATAAAGGTAGAGGCCACTGACTCTTATGTAGATATCACAGATATTTAAGGTGCCTTGAAAAGTATTACACTAGAAATAACTCTGTTCAATGACCTCTTCTAATTATAAATATGAGATGAGATATTAATCAAGATGTGTGCATGCCAAAAATGTCCATCACTGTAATGAAGACATTGAATTCAGAGTTCAAGTTGAAGAAAGACTGATTTTCTCTGGATGGTGAGGTTATCCAGTTTGTGGATGTCATTATATGAGTTGCATCAAGTCCTTGAAAGTTGCAGAGAATTGAAAGAAATGTTGTCATTGAAAATTTTTGGCCTGACTATCCACACATGAAAGGCTAAATGAATGAAAAATTATTATTACTCAGATTGTAAAATGCATTGGATGAATAACCTATAGAGCATGTATGTCATTGTTTCTGTATGTATGCATGTGTTTATGTCTGTGAGTGTCACACAGATGTTACACAGATCTCTGGACAAAAGGATCCTGAGATGAACAACAGAAGAGAAAATTGTATTACCTTTAGGAAATTTCAAAGCTCTTTAAAAGACCCCAATCTTACCATGTAAACAAAGGTTCATCTTTTTTAATAGTATTTTCCAGTATTGTTTTATGGTGCCAAGACATGGAAACAAAAGCCTTTGAAGTGCTAAAAAATTAATATCACTAAGAGGCAAGGGCACAGTTGATGGTAGATGTGATCAGGCTCATATGTCTAAAGAGAAACTGAAAAACAGGTGTAAAAGATTTCGTCAAGGAAATTTATAAGAAGAAAAATTGGGCAGATTATGTGGCAAAAATGATGGATGGCTCAAAGATAGTCAGTGTGCTCCATTTGTTTTCACAAGATGTCAAGAGAAAGAAAAGTCTCCAGCATGTTACCACTCCCTTTAGCAAAACTTGTGAAAAGTCAAGTCACACAGGATGGCAGGGCTGTGAGCTTCACCAATGATGAGAACTTCCAAATCTATGAAATCACAGACATTTGAATATTTCTTTAGGAGCTCTGAAGGTCATAGAAAACACTAAAGAATGACTGAAAGAACATTGCTTTCATTTATTTCTGTTTAATGAACTAATAGCCTGCTCTGAGTCAGGAAGCTAAAATTCAGGAGAACTATCATCTTAGCTGACCCCCTACAATACAATTCTTCAGATTTAGTGGAATGACTCATACATTCCACCTTGGTTTGATATACTCAAGCCAACATGGAAGTTAGACAAGGTATTCTGTTGGAGATAGCAACTCTTGGGAGTTTTCACCCAAGACCAGGCAAGCAAACAAGGAGTGGTTGCCTCATTTGGCATGGAGCTAGAGAAGGACTGGAAAGATGACACAACATGTTGAAACATTGTTGCAATATCACTCAAATAATGGTACTGCCTGAACAAAGCATGGTTTGCCTGTCTTAAATATAGCTCTAATTATAATTATAGTATAGTCAATCACATGCTTGGGCTACTCTTTGATAAATATCCAGATGTTGGGAACAATGTCAGAATTTTTCAGTTTTTGACTAGCTGTCTGTAACATCCCGACTATTCTCAATGTTGAATAGGAAAGTTCCCACCATGATCCCCATGAAGCTAGTTGAAGGTTGACAAGAAGCCGGTTCACATATGGGAAGAAACACCAAGACACAGGTGTTTCTCTGTGAGTTGACCCTGGAATCTTCATGTATGGACTTCAGAAATGTCTATGCTATCAAAAAAACCCTACTCCAACCCAGCAGCGGGGTCAGCCAAACAAATAAGCAGGCTAGATTCACATCTATATAGTATGATTTAAGCAGCGCCAGAAATAACATCCCCCCTTCATCCTGTCTGACATTCTTCACTTAATTCAACCTAAAATTCCATCAGAGATCCATTTTGTGTTAAAAAGCTCATCTTCTAAAATATAAATGTCCCTGGGAAGGTTAAGCTGGGCTATGAGTCATTCGCTCCTTAATGTGAACAACTTTAATTAGATTCCTTGTCTCCTAACATGTAGTTAACCTAGTGTGAATGACAGGAGGCAGTGTCTGTATATTTATAAGAGTCTAGAGATTTCTTAGCCCAGAGAAGAGAAGACTAGGGAGGGGGGACCATGATCACTGTGTTCAAGTATCTGAAGGGCTGTCATGTGGAAAAATAATGGATTAGCCTTGTTCTACTTGGTCTCAAAGGACAGAGCTAAGAGCAATGGGTTGAAGTTGGGGAGAGATGGATTTCAGCTTGATGTGAGAAAAATGTCCTAAAAATTAATGCCATTCCAAATTTTCACTGAAGGAAGGTTTCTTTGTAGGAAGCCTTTGTGAGAAGGATACTTTGGGGACAAGAGATCCTGGGGAGGAAGGCAGGCCTGAATAGAGAGCCTTGGTAAAGAGAAAGAGGCAGCTAGAAGAGAGCATGAAGAAATTGAACACCTGAAGTTTATGAAAGAATAATGTCAAAGGTATTTGAAGAAAGAGAAGTGGGAAGGTGCCAATGACCAGCTTCAGCTAGCAGCAATTTTATTAAAGTCAGTATTCTAGCCAGGCCTTTTAGAAAATCCTACACTAGAAGAGCTTTAATTCATGAAAACTATATCACCCTGCACTGGGACCTTTGTAAGCACGTCTGAGACATGACTAAGAGGAGAATAACTGTTAGTGTTGACTTAGTTTTAGAAAAACATAAAAATTATTCTTCTATTTGGGTAGTCGTCATTTTCCAATCTCCTCTGACCTGATTTATTTATGAACTATTTAATGTGGCTAACAAGGGGCTGAATAAAGCCCTTAGAAAAATGTTGTTATAAGCCTTGTTGCCTGCTGATAAAAAATACACAAGACTTACAGAGAGACATGGCCTCCAATTATTCTCAGGACCATTTTCCAGGCATGTTCCTTCCATACTTTGAGGATGCATTTATCAAAATGCAGACTTCATTTTCCTTTTCTCCAACCCCCAAGGAGATTTGATAGTGGGGATAGGAATAAAATGTGGCAAAGATCAATCAGGCTCACAGAATGCATAAGCAGTCAGACTAGAGACAATGACAAGGCTGGTGATGGGAGTGGCTCAAGAGGTGAAAATGTAAAGATCTGGGTAACATCATGAATGAAAATCCAAAAGGAGTTAAAGGGGGAAAAAGACTAGACAGAGCACATAAAAAAGAAGGCAATTAGTAAACATTATGGGGTTTTTGTTGTTGTTATTTTTGTTTATTTTACAGGACTTATGATTTTATGGGTATAGGAAACTACCAGGGAAGAAAGACCCCACCACCACCACCACCATCAATAATGCAAATCAGTGTCTGCTCTGAAACTTATAGTCTTAGAGAGTCACCTGGAAGCTCAAAAGAATAAGTGCTGTTGGAAGGGTCACACAGAAAGGATGTAACCGAGATGGGATTTGAACCCAGGTTTTCCTGGCTCCAAGGTCAGTTCTCTACACCTTTACCATGTTGCCTCTCTGGTAAAATAAAAGGACAAAAACTTACCATTAAGTTACTTGAGCATAGTGACTGGCAAGAAGTGAGTACTTAGTAAATGTTTGTTGCCATTCAGTTGTCCAATTTAGAACATTTTGATAAATATGTAGGTATACATGTGCACATGTGTATATGTATTTATACATGTATATGCACACATATATATGTCTATGTATATATGTGTGCATATATGTATATGTGTGTATGTGTATATCTATATATATGTATGGTATGCAGAGAAGATTGTATTTACCTATAGACATACTATGTGCTCACCTTTTTTTTTTAGGGTGAAGAGGTAATTATAAAGGTCTTCCTACTCAAAAGTAACCTCTTTAGTGAACTCCCACAGAGTTTGAAATTTCAAAATGAGCATTATATTCTTTCAACTCCTCTCTAGGTTGACCTTTTACAATTCAACAACCACTTGTCCCTCCACCCACCCAACTCCATCCACCATTTACCTGGAACATATTCAGTTCCTAATTTCTCATCTTGAATGTGTTTATCAGTCACTTTTCTATTTCACTGGGAAGGGACCCAAACACTAAGAGGACTCTAGGAATCTATGTATAAGAATGTAGAAATACACTGGGAGTCATTGAAATGAACTGGGCAGGGGAGAGATAAAGGGACCCAAATCGGAGATGGGCACCAAAGACAAACTACTTTTGCTTCTGTTCCACAAATTGATCCATAGAAGGATGAGAATGGATAGCAATCTCATGGGGCCCTTAAGCAATGCTCTTTTTTGTTTTGTGTGAAGACTTAGGCTCTTATCTCTAATCAGCAGCTCATGGTCATGTCCTACCATGGTAGTAATAACAATAGAGATAAGCACCTTGGAAATAGATATGGGGATGAATCGGCCCAATGTGTTCATAGAACCTTTCCCCAGAAGTAGAATAAATATCAGTTGAAGCATACATGTTAACTGATTGGCCCTCCTCATATTTGCTCATTTCTAAAATATGTTAAAATTGTTTTCAAAATGAGTGAATGAAATGACCTAAGCTTTCCCCTGAGTTTTTTAATAAGGTCATAGTCATGTATAATCTTAGATATCATTCTGCTAGTTAAAGTAGTAAGAGAGAACAAAACCCAACCTCCTCAGCCAAACTGACAAAGAAGAAAAAGATGATGATGATGATGATGAGAATGATGACAATGATAATGATGTTGATAAAGTACATTAAGATATAGAAAGTACTTTACATACATCCTCTCATTTGACCCTCACCACCATACAAATTTTATGCTATTCTTAAGCACATTTTATAGGTTATGGCTACCAGAACAGCAGAATAAAATTATCATGGGGACACAGTCAGTTTTCTTAAGAGGCATGACTTCAGAGAGGCCTACTAGTCTGTCCTGTTGATAAATTTTTTTTTCATATTTTCTCCCTGGTCAAATTTGTCCATGCTTATCTAAAGACTGAGCTGATGAGACATAAACAAAGGCTGATTGATTACCCACATACTGCAGGCCACAGAAGGCTCAGTGTTCCAGATGCACCATCTATACAGATCAAGTAGAACTGGAAGGAAACTTTGAGATCTTCTGGTCTGACCTTGTTATTTTCAAAGTTAGGAAACTAATGGTAAGTGAATCGTACAAGTTCATATACATAGTAACAGAATTAGGTCTAGAACCCAAGTCTCATGGTCCCTAGATGAGTGTTCTTTCTTCTACGTCATATGTTCCTTTAATTATTAGATACTTGTTCAATTTACCACTTTACCTATGAAGACACAACTTCTTGGTGATCCAGTTGTGCCATTACCCCAAGCATCTTCTATTCAAAGTTAGAGCCTTCTTATGTTGAAAGTCTCCAGTATCACCCCTGGAAGGCATTGAGTTCAGGTACATGCCTAAATAGAAATTAAAAGAATGCACTCATTCCATGAGAAACTCCTTTTTGCTCTTTCATTATAACTGTTGCATTCCTTATGATCAGGGAATAGAGGTTTGGAATCTAAAATGAAGGATGTGACCATCCCACTATATTTTGCACTGGGCAGATAAAATTTGAAGTACTGTTTAGTTCTGGACCTATGTTTTAGAAAGTACATAGATAAGCTGGTGGATATTCCTTAATAAGGAAGGAATTGAAGATTGGACCAAATGAGGGTTCCTTTTTTTTTTAATGACTGAGGATGTTTATCCTGGAGAAGAGAAAACTTAGTGGGGACATAAGAACTCTCTGCAAGGGCTATCATGTTTGAGAGGGATTAGGCTTGTTCTGACTAATATCACAAGGCAAAATCAGGATCAATTTTTGAAAGCCATGGAAACAAATTTATGTAACAAGAAAAAAAAAATCCTTCCTGATAATTATCATCATCACCATCAATAAAAAAGCATTTTTATAGTGCTCTTAGGTTTGCAAAGTACTTTACAAATATTATCTCAGTTTATCCTCATGTCAACATTGAGGGGTAGGTGTTATTATTATAGCTATTTTATAGATGAGGACATTGAGGCAAACAGAGGTTCTGAGAATTGTCCCAGGTCACATAGTTACTAAATGCCTGAAGCCATATTTGATCTCAGGTCTTTTTAACTCCAAGTTCAGTAGAAAAAAAAATAGACCTTCCTATTAATTAAGGGAAGGAAGAACACTTTCCTATTAATTAGAAGAAGAAAAAAAAACCTTCCTAATAATTAAAGCTGGACAAAAGTCAGAATGGGCTTCTTTGTGACACAGCAAATTCCCTACAACTAGAAGTCTTCTAGTAGAGACAGAGAAGATTTTTGTTCAAGCACAAATTGAACTAAATACTGAGATTCCAGCTCTGTAATACTGTCTCTCATACTGCTAACTCCAGTTTGATACTTGTCATGGTTAATACTTTTTTTTGAAAAAATTTCAAAATGTTTTACCACAGACTTACAGGAGGGAGGGAGAGAGAGACAGAGACAGACAGACAGAGACATACAGACAGAGAAGCATTTTCATGGATTCTACAAATTGTTATAGAAGTTTATTGTAAATTTGAATGGGAGGCGGAGCAGAAGCTGGAAAAGCCAGAGGAAAACCTGCTATTTTATGTCCTTCCTGAAGCACAAAATTCAGCAAAAATTCAATAGTGCTGTCAAAAGCCAAACAGGCAAATCAATGTGTTAAACAGGAAGTAGTGGCACCTCCAAAAAAAAAAAAAAAAGTCCGAGCCTTCTAGGCACTCTGGGACATAAACTCTAATGATTTCCCACCTTTACATTCAACCAGTACATAGTGGATGCTATGTCTAAGTAATGTGACACGGAATTTTAAGGCTTTGAGGAGAGAGAATTTACATACAAAAATAACTAGCTCTATTGTCCTGAAAGTTGTACATATCTCATATGGACTCTAGAAGAATCATCAAGAACGTGGGGAAAAAAAATCAAACAAACATGTATCATCCTTATTGATCTCCTTTCTCAAGAATAGTTTGGAGTACCAAGCAAGAAGAATAAGGACTAGGTCCTTAAGACAACATGGGAGTCAACTGTCACACAGGGGGACTATTGTTAATATTTTCCCCAGCAGTGAACACTAAAATCGGGGCCCCCAGAAACAGGGTACATGCCGTCATTTGCTGAGGATAAGGATAGGAAAGGATATTAGTGCAGACTGACATTTGGCAGCTACCTATTTTAACAAAGTATTCCTACTAATTGGATGGTGAACTCTATTGTTTCAGTGTTTTGGAAGGACAGTAAATGTTTTCAGAGCTTTCTAAATTGGGTACCCTGAGATCAAACCCCTATTCTTCTCCCCTAGTTATGCCTCTGCAACAAAGAGATATACTATCCCTGAAAAAACGCTTAATGTATACTTTAATTGGATTGCAATTTGAAATACAATTTGAAACAATCCTTTTCCTCAAGGAGCTTAAATTCTAATGGTAGAGACAACATTCACCTATATAAGTATATGGAAGAGACATACCAAGCAGTGTCCAAGATACCTTTCAATAGGAAAGCACTAATAGCGAATGGGGGTAGGATATGCCTTCTGCAGAAGGAAGAACTTAAGCTGAGTTATGAAGAAAGTGAGGAGTTCCAAGAGGGAAAGAGAAGGTAGGGAAGAGTATTCCAAGCAAGGGGGATGGCCAGCACAAAGGCACAGCCAGGGAAGATGAAGCATCATAGGTGACGAATAGCAAACAAGGTTATATGCATACATCATAGACTACATGCAAATAATCTCTGTGAACAATGCTTAGAAAGGCAAGAAGGAGCCAGAATGTGAGGAGCTTAAAATGTCAAACAAGAGTGTCTCTATTTTATCCTGGAGGTAATAGGGAACCACTGAAAATCAAGGGAAAAATTCAAGCTATCAACAACTTTTTTTTTTAAATACTCTAAATCACTAATAACTAAAGAAATGAAATTTAGGGCAACTCTAAAGTTCTGCCTATCAAATTAGAATTATGTCTAAAAACAGAAATGTTGGAAGCACTATGAGGAAACAGGCATGCTGGAGATAATGGAGAAGTCCAGTAGAGGAGACCTGTGGCCTACCAAGTAATCTTCATATTCCTCTGAGTCACATTCAAAACCCTCTAAAATTTATCATCCTAACTTTCTAGCATTATCTACACCCACTCCATTCTGCTGACAAAATCTCTGTGCCCCAAACATTCACTGAACACACTTCCATCTTGTTGACCACAATGATACCATCCTTGGTATATACCCACCCTTCCCCATTTCCCAACAACAACAACCTCCCAGAAATCTTCTCTTATTCACTGAGTATTAATCTTATCTCTCAGACCCAACATACAATAAAGATGTATTTTTGAGTCAATAATGTAGCTTTCAGCCACTATCATGAACTGGAGCTATTTTTGGTGGTGCCTTATGCCAGTTACTAGACTGTGAGTATCTTGAAAGCAGGAAACCTCTGGTTTAATTTTTGTATTTCTCTCAAGTTTCTAACATAGCATTCTACTTCATACAGTAGCTGTTTAATAAATGTTTGTTGTTGTTGTTTTATTATAGAGTAAAATCCTAAATCAAGTCCGCCCTCCACACTAAATAATACAGCCAAGCTAGACTACTTTTCATCTTTCGTATTCACTGGAAATTTTCTTTCCTTTCTGTCTGTATCATTTTTAGTCTGCCCTTCTGCCCCACCATTCCTCCCTATTGAGGCCCAATCAACCATAAGAGCCTTAAATACTACTTCCTTCAATAAGAAAATATATAGATGGTTCTCATTTTACGTGAATTCACATTATGCAAACCTGACTTATGTAAGGAATTCTGAAAGCCACAATCAAAAAAATTAAAAAAAAACCCACTGATATTAACTTTGAAGTACAAAACTGCATTCTCTTTCTGCTCTTGCCCCTCTACTCAGCAATTGCTGCCTCCCATTGCAACCCCAGAACCCCCAAAACAAACAAATCAACCAACCCTCCAGATGAAATCAGAACAGAGGGGGGGGTATAGGGAGGCCTAAGTGTGTCTTCCCTCTGTCCAAGCTCACCTGTCTGTCCCCATCAGCATGAGTTGCTTGTCCTCTCCTGTCTGTCTGTGTCCCACCCACACTTGTCTAATCCTCACCACCAGCCCGAGGTCTTCCTCCTGCTCTAGCTTCTGTGTCCCTGGCACCAACATGTCCTTGAACCATTGGACCACTGACTCCCTCCTCCACGGAAATGCAGCCCCGTTCCTGCCTCCTTCTCTTCCTCCTTTCCCCTCATCCCCCACCCCAGCCCCACAAATTTTCATTGCGTAAAATAGATAACTGCAGAACATTCCACTCATATTCTTCCTTGGATGTCCTTCATTCCTTTTGTTTCTGCCTCTTTTATATTCATATGCTGTTCTACTTTATATCATAGATATATGTGTGTAACCACACCCCAACCTTCACTACAAACACACACACACACACACACACACACACACACACACACACACAGAGAGTCTAGTAAGGACAAGAAGCAGGCCTTACCTTTTTTTTTTTTTTTTGGAAGGGGGTGTATCTCTAGAGATATATTGCACAATGATCTGCAAACAGTATACACTTTAAAAATGGTGGATATTTTAATATCAATAGTGCACTACATTTTTGCTCAAATTGTGAATGCCATTTGGTGCAGCCAGTTTTTCACAGGCCTCAGCCACCAGAAAGTTGGAGATTCTATATCTGCAGAGTCCAGTTAGGATGTAACCCTAAGCCTAGGTTCTTCTAGGGCAATTTGTGGGTCAGCAATTCCTGCAGGCTCAAGATTTCACTTCAAGGCACAAGCCCATGGAAGTACCATCCTGAACAATCTTTTTGATACAGTGGAGAGATGGAGGGAAGGCAATGTCACTGACAAGTAGGAGACAGCAAATAACTATGCTTTCTGTCATAACTCTTATGATTTTTTCAGGATTTTGTGTTTCCAGTGATATAGTTATCTATCTACTCATGTGAAATATTTCTAAAAACTTGCATTTTCCTCTGTATGTGCTGCAAATCATCACAATTCTACCTAATTGATTTTATCTGAGGTTCATAAAACACCATAGACTTATGGAAATAAAAAGGACCTTAGTGACCATCTACTCCCATCGCCTCATTTTCTACAGAGCAGGAAATTAAGATTGAGAGAACAATGTGACTTTCCCAACATCACCTAGCTAGACTTTCCCAAGGTCACTAGTGGCCCAGCTATTTCTAACATAAGACTTCTTGATTGCCATTCCAATGTTTTTCTCATCACACAGTAATTGCCTATCCTTGAATTGTGGGTAGTAACTCAGAAATCATGTTTATTCACACATGCAAGAGGCTTCTTCACTCTTATGCATTTTTGCAGTTGCTAAAAACCTAATTCTAGGCTCTTAGGTATCACTAGGAATAAATGCTATGCTAATAGTGCTTATAACGCACTGTGTGTATAGGGAAGCAACACTGACTCACAATATAACAAGTTAAACTGCATGTTGTATAAGCATTATTCTTAATGCTAATGTAATGTCTAACCACAAAGGCAGCATTGTTAGATTGTTAGTACTGTAGATTGTAATGACAAAAGGAATTAGATGGATTTTCTATGTTAAATCAATCATTAAGCAGTGCTATAATTATTTGCTGTTGGGAACGTTCTTTTTTCTATTGTAAAATTGACACAGTCTATGAACGTAATTGCTGTGTTTTCATCCTAGGGCCCTTTAAGATTAGAGTCTAGGAGGAAGATGTGGCACTTCTAATCCTTCTGACATTTCAGAGGGACTATCCTGGCAGGAATAATATCACATCACCATGTAATTAATCAGTCCATTTTCCCATGGTCGGTAAAGCCTGTGTTTCTCCTTGCATCTGGGAGGCAGAGAGGTGGCATGCTCAAGCCTTCCACAGGTTTAATTACAATGTGATGTTGAGTCCAATTATATTCTGAGCCAATTTGGCCTCTTCATATTGCATATTCAGACCATTCTGCTGATGCCTGGTTAGAAACATTTTAAGCACAAGTGCATATGAGCTTGAAGCTATCAATGAGTATGTATTACCTTAATTTTGCCCTGTATGAGAAAGACATCATTCCCAGGGTCTTTAAAAAAAGAAAGAACATAAGATGGAAATGATGATATCCAAATTAAAAAAAAAAGGAAAGAAAAAAAGTTCATAAGCTAAAATGGCATAGAATTTTCTTCAAAATGATGAAGCCTGTAAGTTTTATTAATATGCAGAGCTATTTAAAGAAATGTAAAGAACCTTTATTAAGGGAAGCAAGGAGGATTTTAACACACTCTTTTTGAAATGCAAAAGATTCCATTAATACTTTGACACTTTAACAGCATTATTTGAAAATATCTGCCAAAAAAGAGTGTCGGGTAGGTTAGATATGTTCTTGGCCTTTGTGAGTTTATTAGCATCAATATTATCACAGTCATCAACAAATATTTATTAAGTACCTTTGTGAAGGAATCCTCATTTCCTTGAGTGCAACTTTCAAGAATGGAGAATGGAATGGAGAAATGGAAAGGAGAAAATTTTGGAAGCATTATCAAGCCCATGCTTACTAGTAGGTATTAATGCTGATATACGAGTAAAGTCAAGAGGTAGTGGTAGATGTAGCTAGTTTCTAGTTTGTCCTTCATCCTCATAAGTGAACGTATAGATGGACCCCTGATAAGTGAAAATCTTCCACATACAAAGGACATGGCTCTTGGAGGAGACACATGGAACTCCCACAAACTGTTGGGCTAGAAGGGTCCTCTAACATTGCCATAGTTAATAAGGATTCCCTGAGGCTGCAGTTATGAATGATCATGACACTTTCTAAATTCATGGTGACTACAGAGCAAAGAGTTGCATCTGATATATGGAATGTCTTTAATCGATCAAAATATCACCAGGAAAAAATTCTTCTTCTGCTGGTTTTTATTCCCTGGCCAGTAAGTCAGTGTGTAAGAAAGAAGTAGGGAACAAAACTGTTGATAATTGTGCTGATTCAGAGAAATACTTCATTGGTGTGATGGACTTTTTCTTTTCCCAATAATTCTGGATGCTGTCCATTATTACATAGTAGATATAGTTCCATATAATTCAAACTTCTCTCCCTTCCCTTTCCCAACATATGGTATTTTTATGTTCAAGTTCTGTTTATTGTAGATACAGTGGTATATACAAAAGAAGTAAATTGTCCAAATCCCATCTTCTAGGAATTCCAGGAATGTCAGAAGACATATATATGTGTGTGTGTGTGTGTGTGTGTATATATGTATGTATCTATATGTGTACATTATATATATAGGTATATGTGTGTATGCATGTGTATAATTATATATATTATATTATATATACATATATAATTTTAAAGTGTGACAGAGCAATATATGTGCCATATATGAAAAGTTAGGTGGTACAATGAATAAAGTCCTAGACCTGGAGTCAGGAAGAAATGAGTTCAAATCTTGCTTCAGACACTAGCTGTGTGAGCCCAGGCAAGTCATTTTATGTCTCTCAGTCTCAGTTTCCTCATCTGTGAAATAAGGATAATAACAGCTCCTACCTCCCAGGTTGTTATGAAGATAAAATTAATTAATATTTATAATGGGCTTAGCAAACTTTAAAATGCTATTTAAATGCAGCTATTGTAATACAAGTAGAGAAGACAGTAATTACCTCAGGAGTTCAGAAGGAAAGAGTATTTCCTTTTCAAGTGGTAAGGCTTCATGGAGAATTTAGGCCATGAGTTACGCCTTAAAGGATGGATAATATTTCAATAGGCAGGCAGTCAGGGTAATTCTAGTAGAGGTAGGAAATTTACAAAGGTTCAGAGGAAGAAACACACAAGTTTTATTCTTGTAATGGTGACGTGACTACATTAACTAGAGCTGAGCTGTTGTAGTATAGAGAGAAAGAATGGATAATAGGTTGAATCCAAACCACAGAAAGAATTAACACAAATGTATAGGTTCAAGAACCATTGCCTAAAGGATGTATTATCAAAGTATATAAACAAAGAGTTCTCAAAAGATGATTTGCCAACTATTAGAAACCATATAAATGATGGCTCCACTCACTAAGAGAAATATAAATCAAAACAACTGTGAGGTATCACCTCAACTAAACCAATTGGCAAAGATGACAAAAGATAGTAAGTGTAAAAGTTGGAGAGGCTGTGTTAAGAGAGGCACACTAATATACGCTTGGCAGAGCTGTGAATCATTTCAATAACTCTGAAAAGCAATTTTGAATTATTCTATGAAAACAACTAAAGTATCCATATCCTTTGCATATAGACCTGTGTGTGTATGTACTACTAGGCTTTGACCTCAAAGAGGTCAAAAGCAGAAACAAAGATCTCACATAAACCAAAATATTAATTACAACACTTTTTTGTGGGAGCGATGAATTAGAAACTAAGTATGTGCCCATCACTTTGGGAATGGCAAACAAATTATGATGAATTAATATGATACAATACTATTGTACCATAAGAAATGATAAATAGAAAAAATCAGAGAAGCCTAGGGTGACATAAACTGATGCAGGGTAAAGTAAGGAAAGCTAAGAAAACAATATAGAATATGAATGAATTAATGAATCAGTGAATTAGGATTTGTTAAATGCTTCTTGCATGAAGCACTGTGTAAATAATAAGGGATAAAAATAGGAATGGGGAGACAATCTTTTCTCTCCAGGAGCTTACTTTTTTTAATATTTTATTTATTTTTAGTTTCAACATTTACTTCCATAAGATTTTTAGATTTAAATTTTCTCCCCCATCCTGTCCTCTCCCTTCCTTAAGACGGCATGTGATGTGATATAGGCTCTCCTCATACATTCATATTAAGCATATTTTCCCATTAGTCATGATATTTAGAAGAATTAGAATTAAGGGAGGAACCACGATAAAGAAGAAATAAAACAAAACAAAAAAAGAAAAGGAGAGCAAATAGTATACTTCCATCTGCATTGAGAGTCCAGGGTTATTTTTCTGGATGCAGACAGCATTTTCCATCATGAGTCTTTTGGAGTTGTCTTAGATCCTTGCATTGCTGAGAAGAGTTAAGTTTATCAAAGTCAGTCATCACATGATGTGGCTGTCGCTCTGAACAATGTTCTCCTGGTTCTGCTCATTTCACTCAGCATCAGTTCATATAAGTCTTTCCAGGTTTTTCTGAAGTCCACCTGCTCATCATTTCTTATAGCACGATAGTACTCCATTACATTCATATACCACAACTTGTTCAGCCATTCCCCAATTGATGGGCATCCCCTCAATTTCCAATTCTTTGCTACCACAAAAAGAGCAACTATAAATATTTTGGACATCTGGGTCCTTTTCCCATTTTTATGATCTCTTTGGTATACAGACCTAGAAGTGGTATTACTGGGTCAATATGCACAATTTTATTGGCCTTTGGGCATAGTTCCAAATTGCTCTACAGAATGGCTGGATCAGTTCACAACTCCACCAACAATGCATTAGTGTTCCAATTTTCCCACATCTTCTCCAACACTTATCATTTTCCTGTTTTGTCATGTTGGCCACTGCTCAGTCACCACTCAGACCTCCCTCAGTCTGCCTTCCTTTCTATTAGCCCCCTCCCCTCTCTTTCCCTTTACCCTTACTACTTCTTCCCTCCCTTCTATTCACTCCCTCCCTTTTCATTTCCCTTTCCCCTCCTACTTCCTATAGGGCAAGTTAGATTTCTATACTTAACTGATTATGCTATTCCCTCTTTGAACCATTTCAAATAATCCTCATCTCCCTCCTTTCTTTCCCTCTACTTTAATAGCTTTTTGTGCCTTTTCATGTGATGTAATTTACCCTTGTCTGCCTCTTCCTTTCCTCTTCTCCCAGTACAATTCCTTTTCACCACTTAATTAGATTTCTTATCATCACATCAAAGTCAACTTACACCCACACTCTCTGTTTATGTATATCTCTTTTAAATGTCATAATAACAATACATTTATGAAGAGTTACAAGTGTCATCTTCCCTTGTAGAGATGTAAACAATTTGCTTTCATTAATAACATATTGTTGTTGTTGTTTTTCTTTCCTGTTTACGTTTTTATGCCTCTCTTGAATCTTGTATTTGAAGATCAAATTTTCTGTTGAGCTCTGGTCTTTTCTTCAAGAAGGTTTAGAAATCCCCTATTTGTTGAATATCCATCTCCTCCCTTGAAATATTATGCTCAATCTCACTTGGTCATTGATCCTTGGTTGTAATGCAAGCTCCTTTGCCTTATGGATCATATCTAGAAGCTACAAGGTCCTGCATAACCCTGACTGTGGTTCCATGAAATCTGAATTGTTTCTTTCTGGCTGCTTGCAGTATTTTCTCTTTGACCTGGTAATTTTGGGATTTGGCTATAATATTCCTTGGTGTTTTCAATTTGGGATCTCTTTCAGGAGGTGATGGATGGATTCTTTCTATGTCTATTTTACCCTCTGGTTCTAGCACCTCAGGGCAATTTTTCTTGATGATTTCCTGAAAGATATTGTCTGGACTCCGGATTCAATCATGGTTTTCAGGTAAATCAATAATTTTTAAATTGTCTCTCCTGGATCTATTTTCCAGGTCAGTTGTTTTACCAATTAGGTATTTTATGTTTTCTTCTATTTTTTTCATTCTCTTGTTTCTGTTTGATCTCTCATAGAGTCATTAACTTCCATTTGCCCAATTGTAATTTTTAATGAATTGCTTTCTTCTTTTAGATTTTGTACCTCCATTTTCATTTGGCCTATTTTACTTTTTAAGGAATTCTTCTCTTCAGTGAGTGTTTGTGCCTCCTTTTCCGTTTGGCCAATTCTACTTTTTTTTTTTTTTTTTTTTTTGCTTAAGCAGTTGGGGTTAAGTGACTTGCCCAGGGTCACACAGCTAGTAAGTGTCAAGTGTTTGGTCTGAGGCCGGACTTGAACTCAGGTCCTCCTGACTTCAGGGCTAGTGCTCTATCCACTGTGCTGCCTAGCTGCCCCCCAATTTTACTTTTTAAAGAGTTATTTTCTTCAGTGCACTTTTTTTTTTCATTTGGTGAATTGTATTTTTACAGACTTGTTTTCCTCAGTATACACTTTTTTCCACTTGACCAATTGTATTTTTTTAAGGACTTGTTTTTTGCAGCTAATTTTTGTCTTTCCTTTTCCAAGCTATTGACTGTTTCTTGCATACCTCTCATTTCTTTTCCCAAATTTTCTTCTACCTCTGTTATTTGACTTTTAAAATCCTTCTTGAGCTCTTCTAAGAAGGGTTATTGGGCTGGAGACCAGTTCATATTCCCTTTTTCTGTTTTAGATGTGGGTATATTGACAATGTTGTCCTCTTCTGAATTTGTGCCTTGATCTTCCTTGTCCCCATAAAAAGAATTTATGGTCATTGTCTGTTTCTGCTTTTTGTTCATGGTGTTTGCCTATTTCCTGACTTTAAAAAAAAAAAAAAGCTAAGCTCTTCTGCTGGAGCACAGGGGGCACTGATACAAGCTTCTTGTGATGAAACTCTAAACCTAGTCACTGGTCTTTTGTGCTGGGGCCTCAGGTGCTGGCAGTTGGAGGCTGTAGGGTTCTGGCAACTTACCTGGTGCTGGGCTGGGGTCAGCAACACTGGAGCTCTTGGGGTGGGGGTGGGGAGTCTGGTCCCTGGGGGACACCTGCTCGCCAGGGCCTTCTACTCCTTTCTTTGGCTCCTGCTTTCCCGGGTCTTTCACAGGGATGTTGCCGTGCTGGAGGATGTCTATCAGCCTGGAGCTTTGCCTCCTAGAGTTGTGCTTCCTGGAATTGTGCTGAGGCACCGGGAGATTTGGCTGTTGGAGAAGGCCATCCCACATAGTGGTTTTGCAAGCTGGTGTCTAGTGGTTCCTCTGCCTGTACTGAGGTGCTCAGGGGGTCTTGGTGTTGGAGCTTATCTGCTCCACTACCCTGGGGCTCAGGATCTCTCCTTAATATGCTGAAGTGGAGCTTGCCACTGGTTTGCTGGGGCACCTCCTGTCCCGTACTGCTCCCCCTCCCTCAGAGCAAGAGGGGCCTTTCTCATTAATTCTCCAAGCTTCCTGGGTTACAACACTGCTGCACCTCACTTTTCTGCTGGCTCAGCTGTTCCAGGGTTTTTCCTGGAATGATATTTTCTGGTCTTTCAGAGGTCAATAAGGGAGGGGGAAAGCGACTTACTTCTTACTCCACCATCCTGGCTCCCAGAAAAAGAAGTCCAGGAGCTTACATTTTAATAGAGGGAAACAAAACATAATAGAAGTTTTAGCTGTCGGTCAGATGGAAAAGCCCACAGAAATAAAGCAAATAATAATGTAGTACACAATATCTACAACAATACATTCAGGAAGAACAACCTAAAAAATATGATATTTTGAAAATATATAATGACCAAGATTAGACTCCAAAAGAGTAGAGAATATGTAATATTGCCAATGTTGGCTATGGTGGTTGCTCAATGTTGCATATATTGGCAGATAGGGACCTTTATATTTTTATGTTTTTAATTTCTGTTCAAAGAGAAAACTTGCTGGGGGGGGATGGATACATTCACAATGAAACAAAAAAACAGAAGGCATTAATAAAAATAATAAAATTTTTAGTAGATTGGAAAGGTAGGTTGCTGACTAATTCTAGATAAGGCTAAATGTCATTCTAGGGATTTTAAGCTTTTTTCCTGTAAGTGATAGGGAGCCATTGACCATTCTTATTCAGGATAGTCGTGGGATGAAAATAATGCTTTAGGTAGATTAACCTAGAAATACGGTGTGGAAACTTGATGGGTAGAACCTCAAAGTAGGTGAAGATAGATCTTTTTGCAAGCAGCCTCCTAGGTGGTCCAACCTGATGTGAAATGATCTGGACTAAGAAACCAACTGAGAAAGCAATTGAAAGGAGTGGACAGAACCTAATGTGGTGTGAGAGAGCTGGGCACATATCTCCCACCCTCAGACTCAAGGATGATGGCATTTTAGGAGTTGGAGAAAAACATGAAACTAGATTTTCAACCAAAATGAAATATGTTGTCTTCACTTTCCAGCCTCTACTATAGGTTGGTGAAGGAGAGAAAAGAATTTGAAGTCCTTAGGAGGAAATGTGACACTTTCTGATATCAATTTGAACAGATCAATGCCAGGAAGCTAGATTGGGAGACCAAAGCTTGCTCCTAATTGCGTTTAGCAGGATAAACATAAACTGTGGCCAGAAAGGGTTATTGTCTGTGGCAGGCCCTGTTTAACAATCCATCATCCATTAGGGCAAGGCCATGGAGGAATACAATAAGGCTGTGATTTTGAAGAATCATAATTCAATTTTTCAAGGCAACAGAAGGGATAGTGCAGAGTAGATGAGAAAATCAGAAAATATTTATGACTTTTTATTTGGTTGACTCTTATTTATTTGGTTGTTTTTCATTTGACAATCTCCCTCTTCTCAACACCTCAGCTCGCAGTGATGAATATGTATGCCCAGAAGTTTCCCTATGGAAACATTAACTTTACTTACCCACTGTCAGGTATATTGACCTTGTATGCAAAAAATATGGCGGGAAAAAAGCACCTTTGACTCTTTCCTACTTCCTAGCTGTACAAACTTGACCAGGTCAACTTCACAACACTGAACATCAGCTTCTGCAAGTGGAAAATTATGTTGGGGGAGGATTATATTAAGGTCCCTTCTTATTCTAAATATATCACCCTCAGTTTCCCCTTTTAGCATCCCTCTTAATCTTGATAATCTCCTCTATTATTCCTAGATTCTGCTTTCAACTAGCTGTTCATCCAGATGTTAATGGCTAAAGGTACTATCAGGTTCCCTGGAGCATTTTCAAGTATGTAGGAACTCTTCAAGATACGTGACTCAAATTTGTGGGGAGTCTTCTGGTAAAAGGGGTGATATTTGACAGAAGGTAGCTGTACTATTATAGCTCTCAAATTCTGAACTGTTTACCTGCTCTGGCTTTTGCCTGTACTGGAAGCCCAAATTTGAAACTCTACATCTGGCCAGTTATTTTAATCTTGTTCTTTAATGTTACCTATTGTCAAAGATGTGGACCTGCCTCACCACTAGGATAAAGATAAGGATGAAGCAAGGATTCTTTTTAGATAGTACATCAAGTAGGACTGATTTTTTGGTTCTGGTCTGAGTTTTACTTTCTATTTCGATATAGTAAGGATTCTTTTTAGAGGATGAGACCTACTGAGACCAGTAGGGTTGAGTATATGCCCAGAATTCCTTCTCCATGAAGTTCATTCATTTCACCCTGTACTTATTGACTTCTCTCTATGTCTGTAGTCCTGTGCTGAGTATCATGGTGATACCGGGAAGCATAAAATATCTTACCCTCGTGGAACTTGAAATTTAGTTGTAGAGACCAAATTTAGACCCAATACAAATAAGATGATTATAGAAAGGCATTATATATTACAAGTCAAATGAGTAATAGAGATATTAAGTATTATCATTTTAGAAAAAAAAAAGGAGAGATCAGACCTTGTTTATTTGGATAGTTTCAGAAGGTTTCATACAGAAGCTTCATTTAAAATGGGCTTTAAAAGCTGATTATGATCCAGAAAGATAGAAAAGAGAGTGGTAGAGTGTATTACAAACAAAGAAAAATTGCATGGGCAAGCATTTGAATTTGGGCATACATATGACATTGGTGAGGAGAATGAGAGGGAGCATAAGAATATCTTGGAACAGACTCTGTGTGTGTGTGTGTGTGTGTGTGTGTGTGTGTGTGTGTGTGTGTGTGTGTGTGTGTGTGT
>NW_020954569.1:53096440-53137013 GCF_900497805.2 Vombatus ursinus | reverse complement strand
TGTGTGTGTGTGTGTGTGTGTGTGTGTGTGTGTGTGTGTGTGTGTGTATGAAGATAAGATCACAGGCTCTGAAAGCCGGGAGAAACTTTTGACATCTACCTTCCTCTTAATATAGATATCAGACCTAAAAGAAGGTAATCCCTCTTTCCTTGTGATTCTTATTTCCCTTTATTGCCTCTTCCACTCCCCCCTGCCGTGATCATGTTACCAAATTCCCAACCAACCAAGGGAAGGACACCCTGTCTAATACAAACATAGCCCAGCATAACTAAAGTCAGCACCCTTCAATCAGATAAGAATGCCCTGTCATAGAAAGGGCAGAAGGGAAACTAAATATGTTAAACCTGATAATGGTATTTACTCTATTGGACTTCATTGTGAAATGAGGTTGCAAGAGAAGGGCAGATGACTGGGTTAGAAGTGATCCATTATCTGCCAGATGTAAAAGAAAGACTTCTGGGGTATCATGACTTGTTATTGTTCCACTCCAATATCAATTTGCTTTTCAATTTGAATTCACAATTTAAAAGTAGGTTAATTCACTACACAAATATAATCAACATTTTCATACCACATTAATAATCTTTTTTTTTAAAAGAACTTTTAACAGTTTGATTCCTTAAATTCCAAGTCACCCATCCAATGATGGCATGTTAAGGCAAAATCTAATTTGCAGTGAGCAGCTTGAGGCCAAAGAAGCACAGAAGACAATAGATGGGAAATGTCTATATTCTACATTTTTTCCCATGGATGCACTCAGCAGATGGATGTTTGTCTTAATTTACATCTTTCATTACTTTAGATGAATAAAATAATTCTGATATTATGTTGTATGGTACCTCTACAGTGGATACCTTCACAAGTCCCAAATACTATTTAATCAAGAAGTAAAGAATCTTTCACTAAAATCGTAATGTTACAAGCAGAAAAATAAAATAGTTTGAGAAAACCACCTCAATTAAAGAAAGTCAGTTCCATCTCTGTGCCTTATAGTGTTATTGGTACTATCTAGATAATTGAGAGTCTGTGTGACTTACCAAGGTTCATATAGCCAGTATGTGTCAGGGTTTTGACTTGAACTCAGGGTTCATGAGTCTCAGGCCAATTCTCTATCTATTAAACTATGATGCCTCTCACAAAGGAGTGTGGCAGGGAGCCATAGGGACTAGCCACTGAGGAAATTAGGAAAACCTTCATGTAGGAGGTGATGAGCTTAGTTTTGAAGAAACCTAGGGAAGTTAAGAGGTAAAGGCAAAGAGAGAGAGAGAATGCAAGGCATGAGACTCAGCCTGCACAAAGACAGAGATAGGAGAAGAAATGCCTTGTTTGAGGACCAACAGGCAGGCTGGTTTATAGAGTACATGAAGAGGAATAATGTGTAGGGCTTTATGAGTTTGTGTTGGAGGGTAGAGGTAACAGGCCTATGCCAAGGATTACTGAGAAATTAACAGTTGGAAAGAAATTCAGTGTCTTGGGTAGGGAGAGTTGCAGAGCAGGGAAAGGGATGCTCTCAGCACAATACCCTGCTCCAAATATCGAGAATAACCTTTAAACCATTCCAATGTTAAAGTCAGAGATCCACAGGGGCAATTGATCACTCAGTCAATCAATAAGCATTTATTAAACATCTGTTCTGTTCTAGGCACTGTGCTAGGCAGGAGTTAGTTCAGGATCTGAGTTCAGGATCAATAGGTCCAAATCCCAGGGACTTTGACATAGATCATATTTAGGAAAACAATATAAACAGGGAAACAGTTTCTGGACGATTACAGATGCTTCTTAAGCAAAGAATCAGAGCAGGGGCGTTATCCTTTTTTATTCACCTGAAGGTAGAACAGTCAGGGGCTCAGTGAGGAAAATCCTTGAATATGGGACCAGCAATAATATTTCTGTTTCCAGTTCTGTCTGCACACTAACACATTTGCAGAAGCTTATTATCAGAAGGCTGGCCACTGGATGATTATGTCATTTGATGAAAACAATGCATTAAGATCATTTACTAAGGTATGTGAGAGAAAGTGTGAGTGTGGGGGGGAGGGGTTTCAATTTGTTTCATAGAATTAAAAAAAAATCACTGAATTTTAGAATTGTTAAGACCTCAGTGGGTATCTAGTCAAACTGTATGCCTCGAAAGATCTTCTACCACAATATATCTAACGAGTGGTTATCTAGCATCTGCTTGAAGATGTTCAAGGAGTGGGACTATACTACCTCCCAGAGCCCTCCATTCTAATTATTTCTAGTTCTAATTTTTAGAAAGCTTCAGTAAAGAGAAGACGTGCCTAGATGAAATCATAGATCTGAAGTATGACAGAAAACAGTTTTAATAAAGGTCCTACTACATACACATGACTACAAGTTAGAAGCTGTGAGGGATACAAGAGAAGACAAAGGCTTTTTTCCTACTATCAGGAAGCTTGTAGTAATATTGAAGAAATATATTTAACTCCAGAAACAATTAAAAACAGAACAGGACATTATATGATCCAGATTGTAAATGCAAACAAAAGTCATAATGGAAAGCAATGGAGCAGGAAAGGAAAGTCACAGAGAGGAGAATTAAATAAAGGATAAGATTTAAATAAGTAGAGAGGAACACCTTCCAAGGTGGGAGGGAGAAATAATAGAAATACGAATGCAGCGTGATACTCCACAATACAATGCATTTATCAAGTGTCTCTGCTGTGTCCAAAGCACTGTACTAGATGCTAGAGAGATAAATATTGGGAATGATGTTCTTTTTGCCCCCAAAGATCTTCAAATCTAGAAGGAGACCATGACACAAATACTATAATGCAGTGAAACATCTGAAATGTAAGGGTATCTTACTGAGGGGGATCCCAGAAGATTTCATGGAGAAGGTTGCATTTGATTTGGGCATTAAAAGATAGATAGAAAATCATTAGAATAGAGAATAAGAGGAAATTTCTGGGTGTGTTTATTTGGGAATGGATGTGGAAATTGGAAGGAGGCAAAGATACAATGACATCACCAGTCCAAAACCTTTATTTTGCTCCAAATTTTGCCCTCACAGCACAAAGCAGTCATTAAAAAGGTAATACCCCTGGCCATACACACTGATACATTTCCCACCTGAGAAAGAGGTACAATATTGGTAGATAAAGCTTCTTGCACCAAGTATTGCTAATGGACTGCAAAGAAAGCTGCCTCCCAAAGCCTGCAAAGACTGCCTGATAATACAACCACTGCTTTCAGGTGATGATGCTATTTGCCTCTTATGGATAACTAAGTCATGGTCAATTTTCACAAGTCTATGAGTTAGATGCATTCAATCATCTACAGAGTGCAAGTTCTTACCTTCCTTAGCTCAGCTTACTTGACAAATAAATCCAGGTTTTGAATGATCCTAAAACAGATCATTAATAGGAAGGGACAGCAGAAGTTTGATAATAGCTTTTATGTTCTAATTAAAAAAATATTTTACAATCAGTGAACAGTATGTTAAAGTTGGTCTATTACCTAACCAACAAACTAGCAATGGCCACTCTTACACACCCAGTGTCAAACAGACTCAAATTAGACTGAATTAAAAATGATTGACTTTTTAAGTTTTAGTCTTATCACACTTTATAGCAGTTAATAGAGTAGATAGAAGAACTAAAATTTCTTTTTCTTCTTTTCTTTTCCTTTTTTTCTGTGAATGCACAAGTGTGTAATTAAAACTCTGTATTGGGTATTTACTCAAAGTAATTCCTTAAAGATTTTGTGCTACTGTCATTTGTGAGGTCGTGTCTCCCAGAAGACATTCCATGGAGCCAGGAAATATTTACTACATTGTCTTCCTGGATACTCTGTCCTCTGTGTACCTTGGGGACACTGATCTCTCTCTTGGTCCTCTTCATTCTGACCACTCTGTCATAGTCTCCTTTGCTGGATCTTCATCCATGTTATACTCACTAACTACGCGTGTCTCTCAAGGCTCTGTCCCTCTTTTCTTTTCTCTATATAATTTCTCGGTTGGTGACCTCATCAATTTTTATAGGCTTAATTATTGCTTCTGTGCAGATGACAACTAGATTTAGATATTCATGTTTCTTCCTGGAGCTTCAGTCCTACACCACCTATTATCTATTGGATGTTTTAAACTGAGTATCACATGGGCATCTCAAACTCAATATGTTAAAAACAAAATTCTTATTTTCCCCACACCAACTGCTCTCCTAAAATTGCCTAGTATTGTCATGGACATTATCTTCTCCTCCCACCCCTAATCATTCAGGTTTGCAACTTCCATGTAATACTCAACTACTCTCTTACTCATCCCACCTATCCAATTAGTTGTTAGATCTTGTCATTTCTACCTCCACCATATCCCTCATATAGGTCCCCTTTCTCTACTCATACAAGTCAGTGTACATTTAAAAATAACAAGTTATGATTGCACCTAACTATATCATTCTCTAGTGCATATCTCCACATTTTTATAAGAGTACTAAAGGAGACATTGTCATTTACATTACTAAAATCTGAGAAAACTATGTCCAGAGTTTTCCCCTTAACTTGCCAGGCCAAAAAAAGCACAATTGAGGATAGTTTGCAATGTTTTTGTTTTTTTTTGTTTTTGTATTTTTTTATCAATGAAAACATGCTAGTTTTTTTTATGAAAACTATTCTTATTTCAATATTCTCACTGGACATTATCATCATCATCATCATCATCATCAATCTTAGCTAGTATTTATATAGTGCTCTAAAGTTTGTAAAGAACTTTCCAAGTATTATCATCTCCTTTTATCACAGCAACAATCCTAGGATGTAGGAGCTATTATTATTAATAGTTGAAGAGATATGATGAGTTATTGTTATTCCTCAAAGAGCAAAGAATCTGGGAACTGAGCACACTATTCTCAAAAGAAACCCCAAAACAGTCCCCTTTCCTTCAGTCTCTGATGACTTTCATGCCCTAAAGTCTCCTAGAAGCTTATCTACTCTTCAATCTTCAAGATGCCTAACCACAGTTATTTTAGCTCAAGGATATTGTGAATCCAGAAATTTTATGTATTTACATAAATCTTGGGTTTTAGAGTGAAAAAAAAACCTTGGAAAACATCTGTTCAAAGCCCTCATATTAAATATGAAGACACTGAAGTTTGGAGAGGCTAGCTGATTTGCCTCTGTTGACAGTAAATAATAGAGATGGAGTTGAATAAGATCTTCTTTCCAAATCTAATGCATTCTTTTTTGTGATTTCTATATGGAACTAATTTTCTCAAAACACCCCAAATGATAGGAATTCTAAAAAGGTATCAACCCTTTTATCTCTTTTCTGTGTGTTTTTTTTCCCCTAAATTCTTAGTGCTACATTTGAGCCAAATTCCCCTTGAAAAGACATTCACTGATTGGCATTCTTAACCCAAAATTTTCCCCAAATAAAGCAGTTTATATTTTAAATCTTTGTGCTAAATTAAAATATTGGAGATTTGTCTTGAAGAAGAAATTTGTGTTTATACATACATGTAAATGTGTTGAATCTCTGTGTCTATGAAGAAACACTATTGACAAGATCAAAGTTATATAACTTATAATATACTTTTTCTACTGAAAAAAATATGAAAAGTAAATTCATTCATGTCAAGGATGACTGATCTTACTTGTAGGCAGGGGAGGTGGTCACTTCTGGGGTGTGACTTGAGGAAGAGAAATAATATCTTCCCCATCACTTTTCAACATGTCTGAAATTTCAGAATTTGAGATTTATTCTTCTAAATCTTCAAAAGTGTTTTCATGTGTACCTTCTAAAATCTCCTAGCAAAGTGTACCCTTAGAATAGTGATTATAAACTTGTTATCAGCTATTAACAAGTTAGCAGAAATTTGTTTTTCTAATGTTCCTACTCGTGACAAACAATTGAAAATAAAGTCCTCCAGAAATGGGACACAGTATTTGTAGCCAGAAACAGTAAGAATAGAAAGAATCAACGTAGAAAAATGCCAAAGGCTAATACCCTTATTGCTAACTAATTGCTGGAGTAAGGAAAAATGATTATAGTTCTCCAAAAGACAAAGACTTATAAGAATTAGAAAGAGAGTTCTGCACCTGGGGTAATGAAGTAATAACTGGAAGAAAAGGAAAAAAGTTTGTTGTTGTTCATCCTTTGTTTTCAAAGAGGACCAATGACATCATGATGCTGGAATAAAATAGTGGATGATGGGTCATGTCTTGACTTGCACATGAATTGCATTTAAGTGAGGCACCGTTATACAAAATCATCAGCCTCTCTCTTCCAGAGTTGTTGAACTCCAGCGGCAGGACAAAAGCCAAGTCTGATGATGGCCTGGGATACAGAGGATGACCTTGGCATCTTCCATGACTGACCAAGATCTCTGTGCTCCACAGCACTGGCTTCAGCCACCTTCATGGCCTTTGGAACAAATTATTGTCATCCTCCCATTCTGCCAGGAAGTCTTCATGTCCTTTTGGTAGGCATCCCCCTAACTCACTGACATGTTTGAGGCCTGTTGGTTATCCTCCATCTGGTTTAACCTGTTTGGCTGCTGGAGTGTGGCCACAGCACATGCTACAACTACTTGGAGCCACAGGTCACAGTTGGGTGATGGGTGGACACCAAAAGTGGATAAGTAGCTCTAAAAAGGGCTCAGTAACCCTCACACTAGAGGCAGTAGTCCTCCTTGAACATTCCATAAACCCCTACAAAAAAAAAAAAAAGGAATAGGGATTTATACTAAAGACTAGCTCCACCTGCTCTACATAACAACTTTGTAGAATTCTAGGCGTGTCTCCATTCAATGTAAGACCCACTTGTAAATGGGAGTGGGTTCTGATCTATATATGTTTAAAGAAGAACCTCCAGCAAATGGAGAATTCATTCCAAAGCCAGAGAGAGGTATTCACCAAACCCCTATATGCTAGCTTCCCTAATTCTCTTTCTTCTTCTTTCCATGGCCACCAAGTTTAGGATTTTACAGGGTGTGTTCATGTAAAAAGACTAAAAAAAATAGCTGCAAGTGAATATGACAGAGATCAATGTAATTGAAGTCAAATGCCATTTAATAGTTATGAAACATTAGGGAGTAGAATTTTATCTCAGCTTTCCTTGAATCTCTATAGCATGTTGATTACTTTTCTCTGAGGGAATCCCACTTGTGTTGTGATGATTTGTTCATGTTCAGCTAGCTCCAATATATTGTAAGTTCCTTAAAGGCAGAAACCATGCTAACTCATCTAGTTATTCAATGCAAGGCCTGGCAAAGTGTATTGTACACAGTAGGCACTCAAAATGGTCATTTTAGAATGAATTAAAAAGGAGGTATTAAGTTAGATGTCAGAGTAAGGAAGAAATCCTTTCCATCTGTTCATGGATATTCATCCATCTAGTATGTATTAAATGTCCGCTATTTGGAAATACAAAAGAAAAGATGCAGTCTTAATACCTGAAGGTCTTAAAATCTAGTTGGTGAAATTCACATATAAGAAGCAGCTGGCAATTATTAGCAAGTTACAGATAATATAGTATTGACTCGTAAATAAGTGCCATGAAGTATAAGGCAGAAGAGGTAGTGATTGGCACTGGGTGAGGATTGTCAACAAAGAGGAAGTATGCCTTGAGTAGGCCCTTGAAGAAAGTGATGGAGTTGGATGAGGAGGGTCATTCTAGGAAGGGAGAAGAGCATAAATAAAGGCACAGGAGTAGGCTCAAGCAAACTGAGTTGGGGAGAGTCACAGTATGTATTGGGAAGCTTTCTGGGCTGGGAATCAGGAAAAGGGAGCTCTAGACTTGATTCTTCCACACTGGCTCTGTGACCTGGGAAAAATCACAGCCTCTCTGGATTACTTTTTTTTTCATCTAGAAAATTAAAGAATTGAACTAAATTATATTTAAGATCCCCTCTATCTCTAATAATAGCTAACACATACATTGTCTTAAACTTTTGCCAAATGTATTTACATAAAATATTTTATTTTTACTGCCCCCCACATTGGTGAATACTTCCGATGAACTATTTTATCTAAGCAAGCTCCAGTCATACTTCACTTGACTTTGGCCATCAATTCACTAGCTCCCTAACATACATGCTCTTACCTTCTCACTGTCAGCACTTTCTAATTCTGATGCTAAAATAAAAATCATTGCGTAGGGATGGTGAGTGAAGCTACAAAGAAATAGAGTATGTCAATCTACTTCCCCATGGTTCTACTCACTATCCTTTTAACATTATGAATAAAAATAACCTTCCTTGCTCACCACTCCTCTATATGTGTTACCCCTCAATAGAAAATAAGTTTCTTGAGGACAGAACTTTGCATGTGTATTTACAACTCTAAACTTAGTATAGTGATTAGTAGATACCAAGATCTTAACAAATACTTTTTCCTTCTTTCTTTCATTCCTTCCATCTTTCCTTTCTTCCTTCTTTTCTTCCTTCCCTCTTTCCTTTTATGCTTTCTCCTCTTCATCCTTCATCCCTCCCTCTCTCTTTCCCAACTGCTTCCATCCCTGCATGCTTCTCTCCCTCCTGTTTACTCTCACTCCCTCCTTCCCTTTATTCCTCCATTCTTCCTTTCCTTCCTTCTTTCTTCTGTACCTTTCTTATCTTTTCTTTCCTTTCTTTCTCCTTTCTTCTCTCCTTCTTCCTCCCTTCTTTCTTTCTTCCCTTTTTTCTTTCATCTCTCCTTACCTCCCTTTCTTCCTTCTTCCCTCTCTTCCTTCCATCCTCCTTTCATCTCTCTCTTCCTTCCTTTCTTCCTCCCTCCCTTCTTTATTCCCTCCCTAACCCTGCCTTTCTTCTTTCCTGACACAACCCAGAGGAAGGATGTGACACATTTCATTATTTCTATTTCAGAGCTGAAGAAATTGAAGCTCAGAAAGGTTAAGTGACTTACCTATTTCCATGTAAGTAATAAGTCCAAGAATGGAATTTTCTTATTCATGTATCTGTTCACTCCAAGTCCAGTGCTCAACATGTTAATTTTGACACTGCACTGGCAGAATAGAGCAGAGGGGCCTCATTGGACAATAATGAATGATAATGCTGAATAGGTAAGGAGAGCACATTTTAAAGAAGTACCTTATATGTTAGACTTAATAGTTTAGGTTTGATCTAATCTCTGTTTATCTATGTAACTATCTATCTGTTATTTAGTCACTTCTGACTCTTTGTGACCCCTTTTAGGGTTTTCTTGACAAATATACTAGAGTGGTTTGCCATTTCCTTCTCTAGCTCATTTTACAAATGAGGAAATTGAGGCAAACAGGGTTAAATGGATTGCCCCAGGGTCACACACAGCTAGTAAGTGTCTGAGGCTGGTTTTGAACTCAGGCTTCCTGACTCCAGACCTAGTATTCTATCTACGGCACCACCACCCATCTCTCAATCTATCATCTATTTATTTACCTTTATATATCATCTATCTACCCATCTATCTATCTATCTATCTAATCTTTCATTTATCCACCTAGCTCTCTCCTCCCTCTGTCTTGTGTAATCTAGGCCAGCTGTATCAGGCTTTTTGACTGCAGCATTTTTTTTTTCCTTAGGGCTTCCTAGAGTGTGACTTTCTTCACCTCAAGGTAGCGACTGCCTTAGAACACTTCATCCCAGTTTTTTCTCGCTGACTGCCACAGTCTTTTAAGCAGATATTCCAAGAGCTGTCAGAATCAAGGAAGGAAGAGAGAAAAGGTCATGCTAGGGAAGCAAGAAGGGAAAGCAGAGAAACAGGAAGTGTCATGGTGGCTGACCATTGTGCTGATTTCATGCCTTTACTCCTTCGAATGCCTGTTTCAAGAAATTCATTTGGAAGCCTTGGGCTGAGGAGTGAGAACTCTGATTTCATACATGTTCAGTCATAATTTTGCCCATGTCAGGGGTCTACAAATAGAAGATAGAAAGAGAGAGAGAATGAGAAAGACAGAGAGAGAGAGAGAGAGAGAGAGAGAGAGAAACAAAAGAGACTTTTTTTCTGGCTCAAATTACTCACTCAATAACAATCACCTGGAGTTTTAATAGCTTTCTTCTCACTTAGCCAAGCTCATAATACCTTCCAGTCTTACCCCACATAAGGAAAAGTCCATTTATTTCTTCCTCTTATGTATGATATGAAAAGAGTAAATTGTCTTCTTGAACACAGAGAACTGAGAGGCTTCTCTCCTCTACGTTCTCCCAAGTTACTGTAGAGATATTATGTCTGAGCTTATTAATAATTAGTATTTATATAGTACTCTAAAGTTTGCAAATTATTTACATAAATTATCCCATTTGAGCCTCAAAGCAACTTGATGAATTAGGTATGATGATATTATTATCCCCATTTTACAAACATGCAAATGAGAAAGGATCAGAGAGGGGAAATGACTTGTGCATAGTCATACAACTAATTTAACATGATATCCACTATATTATACTATCTTATAGTGAAGCTCCACAAAGTATAAGAGAAGTATAGCATCTTAAAGTTGTATCATAGGATAATCGATCTAGAGATTAAACAGACAATAGAGGTAATAGGGTTGCAGCTCCTTATTTTAATCATGTAGGAATTACGGTACAGAGGAAAGTGCAGACATTTGGAGTCAGATGACCCATTAAATAATAGAGAATCTAAGTAAATAACATCAAGGATTTGACACTCTGTCCTCTGACAGTCAGACACATTGTACTTGAGTGATAAGTACTTGCTGAATAAATGACTCCAAATCCAGTAATTTCCCTACTTCTTCACATGATGTCTTGGAAGGGACTTCAGAGGTCATCTGATCCAACATGTACCTGATCCAGAGACCATCCACACCAACCCAAAGAGTTCAATCAGCCTTTACATGAAGAGCAGAGTTTCAGTCATGGGATTATTTTGGAGAATAACCATAGGAAATGTACAATTTCTGCAGATAGACCATTAGTCCACAGGGAGCTCCTATAAAGTAACCCAAACAGGTGTACATGCCAGCCTCCTTTTCTGCCATGTCATCAATCATTGGAGATCTCCATGAGAAATGTTGTCAGCATCTATAAGGCAGAACAATTCTCCCTTCCCAATCTGATTGTTTCTTCAGCATGTACCAGGCAAGTCAAATCAGCAGCAGCACCTTGACCATCATCTTCCCTCAGATCCTGATGGATACCATCCAGAACCAGAAACCGAAAGCCTTTGGAAGAATAATGCTTCCAATCCAATGCTGTCCGATGTCATCTTATTTTCTTTTCTTTTCTTTCTTTTTTTTGGGGGAGGGGAGTGAGGCAATCAGGGTTAAGTGACTCGCCCCGGGTCACGCAGCTAGTAAGTGTCAAATGTTTGAGGCCAGATTTCAACTCAGGTCCTCCTGACTCCAAGGCCGGAGCTCTATCCACTGCGCCACCTAGCTGCCCCCAGATACCATCCTAGAAAGCAATTCCTGTGGAAATTCAGCTTAGCAAATGACCCAGCAGGTACTAAAGTCACAGTTACTGAAGACCAGAAAAGAAAGTGCTTGCCACCAAAGTCCTTGGCACTATCAAATGGTTTTGCCTCAGACTGGTGTGATTTTATCAATGAATATGACATTATAGAAGCACTAACATCTGTTTTGCTGCGGTATCCTAAAGACCACATTACCATCCATTTGATTTGTAGCTGAAACTTTCCATATGTGTTGTCTTCCCCTACTATATTGAAAGCTCCATGGGAGCATGGATTGTCTTACTTTTCTTTTTGTATTACTAGGGTTTAGCAAAGTGCTTTAAAGTTAGTAATCATTTAATAGTTGCTTTATTCATTTGTCATAAGGATTTGACATGAGAGGTGGGGTAAAGGGTAATATGGGAAGGCCATGATTAATTAGTTCCAGAATCATTGAATTCCCTCCATTCATCAGTATTACTTCCCAATTCCTTTTGTATCACTCTCTTTTAAACAATTAATAAAATAAAAGGGTATTTATGTGCTAAATAGATCTTTGTTCCTTGAGATCCCCTCTGCTCCTCTAAGTTTACCCACCTCTGAGGCATTAGTCCTCAGTATGAACCATCACTCCTGATTGCAATAAAAATACTATGATGTCATAAATGGGGGATTATGACTTCACAGGGGAAATAAGAGAGAAAGACAGACAATTTCAAGAAACCACAATCCTTTATTTATGAGAATGTCTCTGTTAATCAAGAGAAGGGGAAAACACCAAACATATAGAAAATGACAGCAGAATTGTAGCTAAATAAAATATTCTTCAAAATTATCCTACCAATGTCACTTTCTCTTTAGAGGATTCCATAGAAATGCTATTGCACAGGATAGATTTGAGATTCCAGATCTCCCCACAATTAGCACTTGAGTAATACTTAGCCTTGGAGTAATAGAAATTTTAATCAGGCCTCAGAGTCAGCTTTGTCATTCTTTGCCTATAATCTTGAGCAGAAACCATACTTTCCTAAACTTTGTCAGACCATCCAAAATGCTCTTTTGTACATGAACTTCTTTTCCACTCTCATTATGGTCCCATAAGTCTTTTATCCAGAATGTTATAGTCAGGCTTTGACTATTCTTTCTTAGCTATCTGTGACTGCTAGATGGTACAGTGGATAGAGCAGAGGCCTGAAGTCAGGAAGACCTGAGTTTGAATCCAACCTCAAACACTTACTAGCCATGTGACTTTGGGCAAGTTATTTAACCTCTGTTTGCCTCAGTATCCTTATCTGTAAAAGAAGGATAAGATCAATACCCCCCAGGGTTGTTGTGAGGATAGCAAGATAATGATTGAAAAGTGCTCAACATAGTGCCTGCTATGTAATAAGCTTTATGGAAATATTATTTATTATTCCTATTATTATTAGAGAGTTGGGGTTTATTTTGTGTTTGATTTTACTGATGTGTTTGCTTGCCAAACCGAGCTGCCTTATTGTGTTAACATCAAAGAAACAGAATTTTAGAACTGGAAGTGGCCTTTAAAAAAAATAAATGTATTATTTATTCATTTTTAATATTCTTTTCTTTTTTTAAATTTTGAGTTCAAAATTATGTCCTTCCCTCTCACCCTTCCCCTGCACACTGAGAAGGCAAGCAAATAATATCAATTATACATGTGAAGTCATACAAAATATATATTTAATATTAACCACACTGCAAAAAATAAATAAATAGATGAAGCAAAAAAATATATACTTCAATTTGCTCTCAGAGTCCATCAGTTCTTTGTCTGGATATGGATAGCCTTTTTTCATCATGAGTCATTTGGAATTGTCTTGGATCCTTGTATTGACAAGAGTAGCCAAGTCTTTCACAATTGATCATCATTACCATATTGATATTACTGTGCGCAATGATCTCTCAGTTCTTCTCACTTCCCTTTGCATCAGTTCATATAGATCTTGCCATGTATTTTTTTCTAAAACCACCACCCTAGTCAATTCTTACAGTACAACATTACTCCATCACAATCATATGCCACAACTTGTTCAGCCATTCCCCAGTTGATGAACATCCCAATTTCCAATTCTTCACTGCCACAAAAAAAAACCTCCTACAAATATTTTTGTA
Source organism: Vombatus ursinus (assembly GCF_900497805.2). NCBI lineage: Eukaryota > Metazoa > Chordata > Mammalia > Diprotodontia > Vombatidae > Vombatus > Vombatus ursinus. The sequence continues at coordinate 53,123,528 of NW_020954569.1, read as the reverse complement.
CATGTGGGTCCTTTTCCTTTTTCTTTGATCTCTTTGGGATAGAGACCTAGTATTAGTACTGCTGTATCAAATAGTATGCACAGTTTTATAACCCTTTGGGCATAGATGCAAATTATCGTCCAGAATTTTTGGATCAGTTCAAATATCCACCAACAGTTTAATCAGTATACTTATTTTCCCCCAACCCCTCCAGCCTTTGTCATTTCTGATAGATGTGAGGTGGTAACTCAGCATTGTTTTAATTTGCATTTCTCTAATCAATAGTGATGTTGAGCGTTTTTTCATATGGCTAGAAAATATCTTTGATTTCTTCTTCTGAAAACTTCCTATTCATATCCTTTGACCATTTAACAATTGGACAAATTTGATTCAGTTTCCTACATATTTGAGAAAGTAGGCCTTTATCAGAGAAACTTGCTGTAATTTTTTTTTATATTGCTTCATTATTTTTGGTACCTTTTAGCTAAACGTAGTTTCCCTGATATTCTCTTTTAATTAGATCTCTTTTTGATATTGCTTTGTCAGAGATCATTATTGCTACCCTTGCCTTTTATTTTCCTTCAGCTGACACATAATAGATTCTATTTCAGTCCTATATTTTAATTCTGTGTCCATTTCTGATTCAAATGTGTCTCTTGTAAATAACATATTGTTGAATTCTGGTTTCTGTGATCTGCTTCCATTTTATGGGTGAGCTTATCCCATTCATTTTCATAGTTAGGATTATTGTATATTTCCCTCCATCCTATTTTCATCTGTTTCTTCTTCTTCACTCTCTTTTTATTCTGTCCTTCCTCAAAATTCTGTTTTGCTTCTGACCACTGCCTCTCTTAATCTGCCCTCCCTTTCGTCACCCCCTCCATATCTCTTATTCCCTTCTCCTCCTATTTCATTATTGGGCAAAATAGCTTTTTATTCTAAATTGGATGTGTGTATACAGTCTTCTTTTTTGAACCAGTTCCAATAAGAGCGAGGTTCAAGAATCGCCCAACATCCAACCTACCATTTTCCCTTCCACTACAAAAGTTCTTTCTTGCATGTCTCATTTATGTGAGAAAATCTTCCCCATTCTATCTCTCCTTTTCCCCTTCCTCCAGTGCATTCCTTTTTCTTACACCTTCATTTTATTTTGTAGATCATACCAATATAATAAGTTCACATTTATGCCTTCTATGTATGTAGAATCCTTCTAGCAGCCTTAATAATGATAAAGTTCTTAGGAGTTATATGTATCATATAGAAATGGAAACAGTGTAAATTTATTGGGTCCCTTATGATTATTCTTTCATGTTTATCTTTTTATCCTTCTCTTAAATCTTCTGTTGAATGTCAACTTTTCTATTCAACTCTGGTCTTTTTATCAGGAATGCTTCAAAGTCCTCTATTTCATTAAATATCTATTTTTTTACTCTTAAAAATTATACTCAGTTTTTCTGAGTATGTAATTCTTGGTTGCAATGCTGGCTGGCTCCTTTGCTTTCCATAATATCATATTCCAAGCCTTCCACTCCCTAAAGTAGCAGTTACTAAATCTTGTGTGATCTTGACTGTGGCTTCATAATATTTGTTTCTTTCTGTATGGTTGCAATGTTTTCCCCCTTGATCTGGAAGTTCTAGAATTTGACTATAATATTACTGAGAATTTTCAGTTTGGGATTTCTTTCAGAACATGATCAATGGATTCTTTCAATTTCTATTTTGTCCTTTGGATTTAACATATTGAAACAGTTTCCCTCTATAATTTCTTGAATTATATTGAATTAAATACTCTTTTTGTTGCTGCTATTCATCATAGCTTTCTGGTAGTTCAATGATTCTTAAACTATCTCTCCTAAGTCTATTTTCTAGGTCAGTTCTATTTTTTTCTGAGATATTTCACATTTTCTTCATTCTTTTTCTTTCTTTTGATTTTCTTTTGTTGCTCCTCAATATCTCATGGAGTCATTAGCTTCCACTTGCCCATTTATAATTTTTAAGCAATTATTTTCTTCAGTGAATTTTTGTGCCCCTTTTATTATTGGGCCAATTATGTTTTTAAGGTGTTATTTTCTTCATTATTCTTTTGTATGCCTCTTTACCAAACTGTTAATTCTGTTTTCACAATTTCCTTTCCATTACTCTCATTTTTTTCACATTTTTTCCTACCACTCTTAACTCTTTAACTTTTCTAGAAATTCTTGTTGTGCTTAGGTCCATTTAACACTTTTTCTTTGAGGCTTTACTTGTAGCTGTTTTCAAGTTGTTGTCTTCTTCTGAGTTTATGTCTTAGTCTTCCTTGCTACCGTAGTAGCTTTTTTATGGTCAAGTTCCTTTTTTTGTCATTTGTTTATTTTTTCATCCTATTTCTTGAATTTGAACTTGATGTTAAAGTTGGACTCTGCTCACCTGAAAATGAGGAAGCATTGTCCCAAGCTTCAGGATTTTGTTTTGTGCCTCTATTTTCATGACTAGTTCTGGAGATCTCCAAGTTCTCAGTGCTCCCAAGGTGGTATGGTCCAGAGAGAAGTGTGGTCAGTGGTCTGCATTCTTGTCTTTACCCAGGAGGGCCCCTTCTGCCCAAAAGATACAAGTGCTAGAACTCCTCTTGGACCTAGAAATGTGACCAGGGCCCCTGCTCCCATGAGACTGACCACAAGCTCTTCTTTACTCTGGAACTGTGACCCAGAACTGAATATGGGCAATAGAGTTGCTAATGAGCACCAGTCACACTCAATGACAGCAAATGGTCCTTTGTAATCTCTTTCTGATCAGTTGTCTGACTCCCTTACTGTCTCTGGGCTTAGAGCTCCTTCATCTCTTGCAGTCATTTACAAGGTCCATCACTGGTATTGTCACCATGTGTACTATGTTCTGGGCTGGCACCCAGCCCAGCATCAACAGATCTCTTTTGCTGACCTCTTATGTTGTCCTAGGCTAGGAAAAAAACAAACAAACAAACAAAAAACCTCACTCTGATCTTTTGTTGCCTCTGTTGCTCCAAAATTTTATCTGAGGATTTGTTTTAAAGTTGTTTGAAGAGGCATATTGTGAGAGTTCAGTTGATGTGCTGCCTGTATGCCACCATATTGGTGCTAACCCCCTGGAAGCAACCATTTTGAGTGAACATATAATCCAACAACCTCATTTCAGTGATGGGGAAATAGAGATTCAAAAAAAAAAAAACTCAGGCCACTTAGCTAACTCAGCATATAGTCATTAACAACTGTCATTAGTCTTTTGGATTAATGATTCTTTATTTGAGTAATATGAAACTTCTATTTTTATTGGAGATACCAATATGACATATAGGTTTCTCATCATTTGTCCCTTGTTCTCCCTACTTGAACATCCCATATTTAAGATGATTCATTTATCTGAGGATAACCTTTCAACATCATCTCATACATAATTCCTCAATTGTAATGCATATTGGACTGGTACATTCACTTAAGGTACCCTCACCCATCCCCACCACAATAAAACCTTCTGGTCTTTTTTGTGATAAGATGGGAGTCCACTAGTCTTTATCATCTACCCCTGCAACTGTGCCTCAAAAGCTACTAGACATCACCATTTGACTGAACAATGCACACTTAAAACATCTGGACATCATCATCTACCATAGAGCTGCACTTTTAGGACCACTGAGCTTTTCCATCCACCCTGAAGCTAAACTTCTCCATAATTACAGAGATGTATAAGTTACTTGCATTAAGGATACATATTTGATGTGTTTTCATTTTGATGCACCAATGGTTATGCATTGCTAATATGTTACTAGTGATACTAGTTTGATTTCAGAACATCTGATATGCCTTGAGCTAGTTTCCCCACCTTCCATTAGTTGACTTTCAGGATAGTTTTGTGTTTTGTGTTATATTCTGTTGTTTCATTGCTCACTTTTTGTTTTGTTTTCAATTCTTTATGTTTTTTTAAGAATGGACATTATAGGCTTAGATTCCTAAAATCTAGCCACTGCTCAGATTCCTAAAATCTAGCCACTGCTTAGATTCTTATAATTTAGCCAATAGCTTACTAATGTTCAGACTCCTTAAGAGTCTGCCCAATATGATGGATGTTCTAACAAACCTTGTCTTTGGCTGAAAGAAGACTTGGGTCGAATTCTTTCAGACAGTACCCATGTGTTGTGATTTTGCTGTTTCAGGACTCCTGAACCCCTAAACCACATCATTTTGGTGGCCTGTACAGGGAAACTGCCTAATCCCAAGTTCTTCTCCAGCCAAGACTGGAAGGTATATAAGCCTCCCCTCCCACCTTTCTTGCTCTGCAGTTAGGGTCATTCTCCAAGCATCAAGCCTTGGAGGTGCTTTTTGGGCAGACAGTTACAAGGCTGTCTCTCACTCAGCCTGACGCTCTCAGGCTCTCAGTCCACTAGGTCGGTTCAAGGCCATGGACCTGGGCACACCTTCCATAGCACAGAGGACAAGGACTGATGCCCTATCAGGAAGATTAATTCTGTTAATTCCCTCAGCACTAGGGAATTGGGGAAAACTGCAGTTGCTTTTTGGTTCCCTGAGGCTTACTTACTCCCTTCCCTCTGAACCTATGAATTCTCCTTCACGGAGGTTACGGGGAAAGTTAGAACAGCTAAAAATATCTTGGCATATTCTGGAGGTTTTGTGATTGATCATTAAGGAGTTTTGAAACACCTGTACAACCTGGTCACTGCCTTCCCTTGAGTTATAGGAGAAGAGAGTTTCACCCTTTACCCCTCACCTTTGATGGTGTGGGCCCTCCTGGCAATGGCCTTGGGCCCAAGGACAACCTTTGTTTGGAAGCATCACTCTGGTTCAGCACATCCTGATCAAGGAAATGAAGCTAGCCTCCAAACTTGGGTAAGCATGCTCTTTTAAATTTGTAGTTTTAACTGTTAAGGATGAGATGTTGATTCTCTGTGTACAGTAATTTGGAAGTGCATTTAACAAAACTGAAGTCACCTGATTGGTAATGGGCTTGTTTCAAGTTTCAAATTGGTGAACTTTCTGTATCAGTTATGTCAAGCAACTTTTCATAATTTGGTTACGGCTAAAATAATTTAGCTATTGTTGGTTATTGTTTTAATGTGTAAACTAGCCAAAAAGCTTGTTTGGGTTGTGTATGAATTGCTGAGAATTTGCAAGTGTATAGAAATCTCTAATGATTGGCTTTTTACATTAGGACAAATTTAAGTTTGAGATGTAAATCCTGGAAAAGTTTTTCCTAAGCTGTAATTAGTAAAACTTGCTGTTTGAGGTAAAAGCTCATAGGATTTTATTTCGAGTTGTCTGATGGGTCATAATCCATCAATAATCAATAATCCACCATCTAAGAGAAATGCCACAAGCTACTCAGAGAAGGTGATACCAGTGGGAAGTCAGCATTGGCAAAAGCTGAGAGGACAATTTTAGCCTCAGTCTAAGATGGGATCCTCCTGGCTCAGTTTCCCCTTATGTTCCTTTGAAAGGGAATGTTACCCACCTGGCTATTCCTGAGTCTGGCTATGAAGTGGATTTGATACTGCATGGTTGGAAAACTGAATTATCTGAATCCAAACAGAGCTAAGGATGTTTTATCCTATCATTTGGGCCCTAAATCTAGTCCCTGGTTTATATCTGGGCCCTGCAATTTCTTCTGTCAGATTTGTGTCTTCCAGACTACAGGCCATTCACTGCAGTTGATAGAAAACAGCAGTGCACACCAGTCAATGTCCCCCATTGTTCCCTGGATGCAGCCTGTGCTCAGCTCCAGTCAACCTCCTCTTTGGGACCCCCTCGAGGCAGGGGCAGCTCCATGCCCCTTGCCAGCAGGAAGCAGTTTGTGAGACGTTTGCCCCTTACCCCAAAAGAATTTGGGTCCCATTTGTTTGAGGGGGGGATGATGAGGATGGGATCTAGACCTCAAAAAGGAAAAACCCTGGACTTTCCCACATGGGCAAATCTCTGACTTTAGCCTGAGGCTATAATCTCATCAACTGGCCTTTCTTTGTGGCTACACCCAGTCTCCCAATTCTCTTTTACCCTTAACCTAGCCTAGACCTCCCTATGTCCCCAGGCCACTTCCCACCCTTAATCCTATCTAGGTTCCATTCTCCCTTGGCCACTTCTGAAGTTCTATCACCTCATAGACTACTTGGCCACTCCTAGATTCCTCCATAGTCTTTTTGTATATAAGGTCCATCTTGTCTCCATTAAGATGCTTAGATTCTTACAATCTAGCCAATAGCTTACTAATGCTCAGACTCCTTAAGAGTCTGCCCAATATGATGGATGGTCTAATAAACCTTGTCTTTGGCTGAAAAAAAAAGAATGGACATTATATCCAAGGAAATACCTAAAAAGTTGTAACTTTTAAAGGTCACACTTTAATGAATGTTAGAAATATTAACAGACATTGATGTGGGAATTCAGGTGTTTCCAGGATCATTCAAGCACACAATAAAAAAAAAGAAAAAGAAAAAAAAGATAGGTCTCATTGAAACTCAAAGGAAATTGCAGGTGAAAATGAAAAACACCAACAACAATTGATCGACTATTGCTACAAAAAGAGGCTAATTCATCTTCAGGAAACAAATACTTTAAGATATACATGACAGCTAGAGAAGTTGCTATTGATTATACTTTTAGCAATGAAGGCTTGTTAAAGTTGGAAGAACAATGAGAAGACCAGTTTGGTTTATTTTTTAAACAACTGTTAACCTTTGCTACATAGGAGAGAAAAAGCTTTTCATAAGCAAGAAAATGAGAGACTACTGTATTGAAGATTGCAGAAAGGAAGCTTTTTATGAAACTCATCTTTTTATTAAGTGCTGTAGTAAAACTTGGACAAAATAAAGTACTGATAAGACTGTAGGATCTAGGTATCTTTATCATCAGACTATAAAACATCTGTCCAAAAAAAAAATCTTTAAGTTACATAAATTCATAAATGGCTATAGAACATGTCAACACAATTTGCACCACACCATACATAATGAAAATTTAACAGATTTATCCAAGAGATGGAGATTGAAATTCTTCCATGAATTAATAATTTAAAAATTATTTAAGCTATACTTATAACTTATCGGCTATCTAGGATAAATTAAGTAAATTTGACTATTCCTCAAAGGTAGACTTAATATTCAATGTAATCTGTGATTTCTTGATTAAAAAGTAGAGTATATATTAAAATATTGTGAATCTTATGTCAAATAGTGAAAAATAAATAATTAAAGTAGGACATATTGCATATTAAAAGATTTTTAAAATGTAAAATGTTGTAGGATCTATATATACATAGGACAATAAATTTCACCATTTTTCCTTTTTTCCTAACTTGCACAACTATAGAATGTGAATTCCTTAAAACCAAGGACTTACTTATTTTTCTATGTTCATTCCACCACTTAGCACAATATATGTCATTAATTTATCCATCCATTCATTCAATCTTTCATTCACTATAAGACTCTATTTCATTCCTTTGATTGACCTTCAACTTTAGTACTTCAGATACAGTGATATCATTCCATGTATGGCAATCTTAAGTAACTGTGTAAACGTGAGTTACTATTTTCACCACCATTATCATCACCTTTCATTTATTTGATATTCAGTACATGTTGTCAAGCATCATTCATTATGATTTTGTGTCTATAGATGTTATTTTCACAAATCATAAGCCTCTTAGAGACAAGAATAATGCTTGATATGTCTGCATTCTCACAACTTATTTTACATTTTTCTACTCATAGCAAGTGTAGAAATTATTCTTGTTGGTTGAGTGGATGCATGTCATACATGTGTATTCAAATTGTATAAATCTTCTTTAAAAGTTAGGTAGGAACAGGAGTTGTGCTTGTGACAACCTGTGAGTAGTCCAAGCTTCACCAGTGGGGACCCAGCTGGCCAATTCCAGTTGGGCAACTCAGCTCATCCTCCTCCTCTCCTCTCCTCTCCTCTCCACTCCCCACATGGAGTATCATGCCCTTACCTGAGGACATTCTGCCCAAAGTAAGATGAATTTTGATAGCTGAAACCTACCTAGTTATCTTGGGCTAGATTTCTTTCTTAAAGATCATTCCTTAAACACAATTCACTCTGGCTCTCATTGATTGGACAACAATAGGGCCCTGTCCAAGCACCACTTCATGGTTTTTTTTGGCTCTCATGGTTCAGAGTGAATGTATATAGTAACTGTTTCTCTTTTCAGCAACCATGAGGTTTTCTCCTCCCAGTTTGACAGATAGATAGATAGATAGATTGATATAGCTATAGATATAGTTATAGATATATTGATATTGATGAAAGGGACCATCCCTTGGCTCATTTCTTAAACAGGCCTAATCATTCAATGGGTGTTGCCTCACTCAAAGTAAGAACTCAGAAATACCTTAGCTTAAAAAGTCCAAGGTCTTCCACTGCATCCTGATCTATGTCCAGTTGTCCTGATCTATATCTGGCCACTGGGCCCAGTTGGCTCTGGAGGAGAAAGTGAGGTTGATTACTTTGCACAGCCCTCCCTTACTCAAATCCAATTCAATTGCCAAGTCATGTCATCATCTTCCTAATATCATGGTCCTCTTTGAGAACAAAGGACAAAACCACAATCACACATAGCACAAAGGCCAATGCTATGTATGATGTAGTGCCTAATAGATGTTTTTGTTAGTATGATAATTATAATGGTGATATCCAGAATACATCAACATCCTGTATTGGGAAATTATAGTTATTGTAGCAGATATATAGATAGGTAGATATAAATACAGATAGATATAGATATGATAAATAGATATAGATATAGATAGTATGTATGTAGGTGGATGTATGCAGATGTAGATGTAGATACTGAGTATGTACCATGTTTTCAGTCTTGTGGTTGTTGCCTTGGAGAGGCACTGAAGTCTAAAACTTGATTCTTGACTTCAGATCATTTATAGTCTGACATGAAACGGCAGAGAATTGTTCAGTCCTCAGTGGGAGAGGGATTCAATATAGTAAAGTCCTCAATAAACACTTTGCACTCAGATTTTACATTTACTTACATTTTAATTATGTCATTCAGTTCACATTGTCTTGCGTCAAGAAAAGACATAGATTTTATCACGTATACTTTGCAGACAGAGAAAATAATTATGGACATTATTATGATTCGCATTTTATGGATTTGGAACAAGAAATGAAATTACTTGTCTAAATGTTCACTCATTGCTGGTGGAGTTGTGAGTTGGTCAAGTCATTCTGGAAAACAATTTGGTACTATGGCCAAAATATTACTAAACAGTCCATACCCTTTAGCCCTGCTATGACACTCAACCAATTAAAGAGTTAATAGGACATGCATGTTCCAAAATATGTAGCCAAAAATGGAAATTAAGAAGGTAGTCTTCTAATGAGAATTTGCTAAACAAATGGTGAAATCAATATTAATATGAGAGAATATTAATATGTTATAAGAAATAAGATGGACTATTTTAGAGGAAACTATGAAGACCTCTGAACTGATACTGAGTGAAATAGGCAGAACTTGAAAAATGTAAACAATAACAGCATCATAGAGATAAAGAACTTTGAAAGACTTTAGAAGTATGATCAATGTTATGATAAATTACAAGTCCAGAAATCTGATATTGAAACATACCATTCAGCTTCCACCAAGAAGGTTATGGCCTTAAAATTAAGAAAGAGACATATGTTGTCAAACATGAAAAATGTGGGAATTCAAAAATTTTGTTGGAATGTACATGTTTGTGATGAGGGATATATGTGTCTGTATGTATGTGTGTATACATACACATAGTCCAATGATAGGACAGCAGGACAGCAATCCTCATAAAAATAAAGAAATATTTTAAAGTAAAAATACCTACTCAAGCTCACACAGCTTATACTTGAACCCATCTTCTCATATCAAGTCTATTACTTTTCTGCTATACCACACTTTCTTTTGTATACTTTACTCCATGATGGCAGAAACCATGTTGTCTACTCTTATTTTCCATAGTACTAAGATAGGTACAATGCTAGGCACATAGTAGGTGCTCAATAAATATGTGCTTATTGAATTTTATCCAGCATTTTAAAAGTGTCTCAAGTTGAAGGGGAAAATATTATGGGAGCAAGTCATGTTAACTGGTTCATCCATCCTGTTTGAAAACACAATGTCCTTTAGGAGATTAAAAGTAACCGCTTGACCAAATCATCATCCACTAAGCTGCCTGAATGTAATTTATCTGGTGATTTCTTTTCCCCATTAAAATGAAAGTGAATCAGTGCTTATACAGGGAGAGCAAGTCTTACGAGCTGGGGCGACTCTCTCCACTTGCAGAGCCAAGACCGAAAAATTGCTTTGCTGCTGCTCTTCCAACTGTAGGAAGCTGTCATGGGATATCTCAAATGCAACTGACTTGGCAATCCAGAGAGCAAGACATTAGCTATTGCATTCTGACTTGGAGATGACATGGAACTTGTTGGGTAAGGAATGTGAGCTATTATCTGAGTTGTTCCCTTAATCTTCCATTCCTATAATCCCTGCTCATTCTGGGAACAAATGATAACAATAGTAATGATTTTCATTTGTGATTTTTTTTTATAGTTTTCAAATTTCATTTGGCCTTTACAACAGTCCTTTGTATTAGACAGACCATCATCACCATCATCATCATCATCATGATTTCTCTCTGTCTCTCTGCCTCTAACTCTGTCTCTCTGTCTCTGTCTCTTTTTTCTCTTTCACTTCCTTTCTCCAACTCTGTTGTCCCTCAACATGATAAGATTGTTGGTACAAAGGAAGAAATGATGTCAAGTTTTCTGTTCCTGCCTCTCTGAATGACCAAACATTTCTTGACCTGACCAAATTTAGAGTCTCCCAGTCACCTTTTTGTTTAGTCCTGATAGATCTAGTGTGTAAATCAGATGGTTCATCTGCTATCTGTTAAATTTCTCACATGGCCCATCCAGAATCTCTTCTCAGCTACAAATTCTAGTAATAGTTAGACTTTTTGAGGGAAGCAGTTTTTTCCCTTTTTTTTTTGTATTCACATGCTCCCTACCTAAAACAAGAACTTAATAAATATAGAATAATTGGATTAAACAGCAATTGTTAAGCCTATTTTATATATGGCAAAACTCAAGTTTTGTAGCATGTTAAGTGAATAATTGTCAGATAAATAAGTGAAAGAACCAAGAACTGGAGTCCAAATTTACTAGTATCTCTAGTGCCTTTTCCATTACCCCCTCACTACCTTTCCAAAGAATTATTAAATCTATCCCTTTAAAGTTTAACTTGCAACGATGATTGAAAATGTCTGAGGACAACAAGATCTACACCTTCCCTCAATAGACTAAGTGTGGATTTATGGCAGAAAACCTTTTGTTAATTTTTTTTTACAAAATATTATCTAAAATGTGCAGTTATTTAAGTTTCCAGAGCTATACAATTAGTAGTGTGCTCATCTTCCTCTTTCAGTCACACACACACACACACACACACACACCCCAACCAATTTGGTAATGGACCATTTCAAGAAGAAGGAAAAAATAAATTTCCTCTTCATCTATTACCTCCTAGAATACAGCCAGCCTCCCTTCTTCTCCTTCCTTGTACTATAGAATGCCATGAATAGAAAGCCAGTCTCTTCTTTCTGATTAGACATCATCTCATAAGTTCATGCTCTAGATAAGCTCATCCACTTTGTGTTCCATTGTAATTCTGGAAACTAACTCAGTCAGACATTTAACCTATTAACTCCATAGTGTTAGACCCTGGTGGGAAATGCAGCAAAAGTTGGTCTCTGCTTCAATGCTTTTGTGAACATTGTATATTGGCTATTTGATCATGTGTGAAACTCAATTAAGTTAATATCTGATTCTTCCCTCAACAATTTAAGGGGAGAAAACTATATTCCTTCCCAACCCCTGGTTGTACTGAATTATTTTCCTGGAAAGAAAGAAATGTTCCCACATAATTTCCTGGCTTTAAATATGGCATAGCACAAATCTCTCAGGAAAGGCAGATGATCTAGTCAGAATATTACAATGGAATTCATGGTCTTGTGATTTGTCTTGATTTATCTTGCTACCTTCTGACCACTGTCCCATGAATGACTCCATAGAAAATCTCCATGGAGATAGCTTTTAAAAATTGAGTCCTACTTTTATCATTTGTAGGAAGCATGGTTTTAGATCCTCTTCCATAAATTCTCAGAAGATTTGAGGAAAACTCATTGAAAAAAGTGACCTCATGAAGATATCTGCCTCCTTATTGTTTTGACAGTAATATGAAAATCTTTCACATTGTTGTTGTTTAGTTGTTTGCAGTCATGTCTGACTGTGACCCCATTTGGGATTTTCTTGGCAAATATACTAGAATGGTTTGCCATTTCCTTCACCAGTTCATTTTACAGATGAAGAAACTGAGGCAAACAGGGTTGAGTGACTTGCCCAGGGTCACACAGCTAGTAAGTGTCTGAGACTGGATTTCAACCCAGGTCTTCCTGACTCCAGGACCAGCTTTCCATCTACTGAGCCACCTAACTTCCCCTTCTAAGTAGTGTAAAGCAATAACAAATATATGTAGTATTAAAATAGTCTTGCTATTGAAAAAAACAATTACAGTAAAATCAAATGATATTTTTATATGTGTTTCAAAACTGTGATTTCATTAGGTAATGGGGATCTCCTTCCAGGAATACAGAATAGTGACTGATTTATCACTTATAATATTGATAAATTTCTGGACACTGAAAGGTGATATGTGTATGGTCACACAGAGAGCATGTAAACAAAAACAGACCTTGTACTCAGATATTCTTTACTCCAAGGATACCTTTCTACCCATGATGTCATTTTCAAAATCAAGTGTTGAAAGAAATTGTTTTTAGGCAACCCTTAGCTCCTTCAAAGGCACATGCATTCACATGGACACATTCACAAAATATACACACGTTTTCTAGATATAATCATTTGAATGATCTTTCAGATTTAAATCTAAGGATGTACAATATAAGCCCCTCCTACCTGTTAGACATTTGTCTGCAAATGCTAACTTCACACTGAGACAATCACAAAATATACTGAAATATGCACCTCAGGTGTCACATCCCATCACTTGAATTTTTATTGTATGAAAAAGGAGAGGAGTCAAAATTACAAAATCTGGTTGAACTGGGTAATATTAAAAGCAAAGCAATATCATAATTCTGCTGATCCTAAAGATTACATTTAATGATACAGAGGTAGAGTGACCTAGTAACTAAAGCACTAGAGCTGGAGTCAGTAAAATTTAGGTTTGAATCTCACCTCAGACACTAGCTATGTTACTCTAGGCAAGTCACTTAAAATCTCTGGGTCTCAGTTTCCTCATCAGTAAAATATGGATAATGATAGCATCCACTTCTGGAGACTATTGATATACTCAAAGCAGATCAATAGGTAAAACACTTTCCAAAATGTTAAAGTGCTACATAAGTGTAAATTAATATTCCTGTTATTGTTATTAATCAGGTCATTAATATGGAAAGAGAACTGACCACTTTGTACTTTTGACTTCAAAATATAACCATTCAAGGTGATCTCACTATTGATTCATTACTAGGGAAACAAAGCGTTATTAAGTGCTATAACCTGTTGGTGTGTATTTTACTCTGTTCATATAAACCAGTGAAGCAAGATCAATTTCCTCCTCGGTTGAATTAGTTTTCTTGTGGGCACCTCAAGCATACATGCAAGTACAGCTTCCAAGAAACAAATTTATTTTCCTGAAATGATGGTCTTTATTGGCAACATCTAGTTCTTTTAATTTTACAGTTGGTTTCCCAGTTATGATCTCTGTTTTCATGAAGCATGAGAAAAATCCTAGAACAGTTCAATGTGCTTACCATAGAGTTTGTGAATTAGTTGCTTCTTCAAATTGGCAGCAAATGCAGACAGAAACTGCACTGTCAGTAACCCAATCTTCCTTTTCCTCTTCCTCCTCTTCCTCTTCCTCTTCCTCTAGCTCATTGTATTCCCCATGCATCTCCAATTAGCCATGGACCAGATACATTTTGGTGGAGAGTTGGATAAGTAGGGCTGGAATGCCAGGTTAAGTTTGGGAAGATGGGAATCCTAATCCCAGATCTGCCATCAACTACTTGTGTGAAGCACTTAGCCTATCTGAGACTCAGTTTCCCCAACTATGAGAGAGGACATTTTTTCCCTTAGCTTTGACACTGGCAGGATTGAAGCAACAGTTTAAGTTCAGGTCTATGGGTAACCATAGCATGCCCCTTGCCCTGAGTTTGTAGAAGGGCTGACTCAAGCATAGATCAAACTAAATGATTTTCAGAGACCCTTACTGTGGTATGAAAGGAGCTGATAAAATAACAAAAGGAAAGAACTTGAGAAAAGCCCGAAGCATTCTAAAAAATTACCTTTATGGAGATATTGCCATTGTTTTTAATATCTGACCCAGGCACTCATCTCTGTTGTAGCTAAGGCACCTATGTGCTTTATTTTTTTGTAGTTTGTTTTTTTTTTTTAAAGAAGAAGGTAAAGAAAGGTAAAGAAGGTAAAGAAAGGTAAAGAAGGTAAAGAAAAAAAATTAAATTCTTTTTGATGCCTGTGTTGCCTGTCCTTCGTGTTTGAAGGAAGGGATGTGCATTTTAAATGTCTCCTCTAGCTCTGTTCTGAGGGGCTCTGGCTAGCCTGGAAGGGACAGCCATTAGAGAATAAGTGAGAAGTGACATGCTCAGCCTCTCTGAGGGTTTCTTCACGTCCACTTTGGTACCTCTCATTACATTGCTCGAATCCATTAAGACAGAAACAAGGTTATCCCATGAAATGTTTTTGTGACTAAAGAGGACATCCAGCTCTTTAATCAGTGACAGAACATCTACTCTGACAAGACTGAGTGATACAGTGCGCTCCACTACCACCTTTGCAGCTGAGGGGAAATATCACTTACAAGGACAGACAATATTCTCATTAAATTGCCATTGGTTGATCTATCAATGCTCCAGTGAAAATAATTATTCTGAATATGTTTGATGTAAATGTCTATGTCAAATGAAACCTCATTTTATATTTTGCGGATGTCTGATCCATGATAATTCAGCTAATGCCTTTAGGTCGTGGAGATAGCAGTCTGCTCTCCTTAGCTCTCAGAGGGGCTGTGATGACATGCTAGTGGGGGGGCGGGGGTGAACTACTCCCCCCTCCTTTTTTTTTAAATCAAAGTTGCTGTATAAGTAGAGTGTGCTGTCTGCCATCTTCTTCCTTGTCAACAGAATCACAGCTAAGAATGGAATTTAAAAAGAACACCAAGGGTAGCAACTAAAAGGAAGAGGGAGCTAGCAATGAACCAGGCAGGTTGATTTAGCACAATATATATAAAGAAGAAGTGTATGCAGCTAGACTTTTAGACACATAAGCCATTTTTTGAGAGATATAAAATGGACTGGGTTTAAACATCATTTTTTTTAATTGATAGAATCACTGAATTGATAGAATCCAACCTCAGCATTTGACAAACTGGAAAACTGAGGCCTGAGCGATGGGATTTGCTCAAAGTCATCTACCTACAAGCCAACAGCAGAATCCTAGTTCTCTGTTTATAAAATCATAGAAATCTCTGTTTTGGAAGGGTACCTCCCTCTGAAATAATTTATTCTGACTTGTACCTGCTAATATAATTTGCAAACCTGTGGCTTTTCACTTTCAGTTTTTTTTAAAAGCAGAATCGCCCTTTAACAATATCCCAAGGGGGAAAAATGATTACAGAGTCTGTGTCTAGGAAATCATTGCTTTATTGAGCTTTCCATTCTACCTCGGGAGAAATCTAATTGTTAGGAAGTTTATTTTTGTGTGTTTTATTTTTTCCCTTTACATCAAATCAAAATGGGCTTCTCTGCAACTTTGAAATATTGCTTCTAGTTGAATTAATTAAAATGTATTGTCTTCACTGTTGCAGGTACTGAACTAGTGGTAGAAAATGCAGATACAAAAATGACAGTTTTTGACCTCAAGGAGTCCATATCACAATAGCAAGAAGATAGCACAAATAAGGAAATGATGACCAGGGAGCTTTGTTTTAGGAAGCCATAGGAATGGTGAGTAGGTACATATGGCAATGTAGATTTGATTACTGCTCCTAAGAAGTAGAAAAACAAAGAAGGTAATGGGTAGAAATCAAAAAGACATACAAATTGATACAAATCATACTCTTCTTTAGTGTGGGTTAATTTCAATTTTTAGATGACTTGGCACTTTCCCATTTACTTATTCATGCACTAGGCAGAATGGCTCAACCCGGGGACCAAGTCCCAAAGCTAAGTGGTTCTGCCCTCTAGGTCAAGTAAAACAAGTTCCTTCAAATATGTGAAGACAGACATCAACACCTTCTTATTTACTATATTCCACAAAACCATCATAACTACAAATATATCCAATTCCTTCAAAAATATTTATATGCTAGGTTTTCAAGACATCTGACCTTCCTGGTTATTCGTATATGGATAGATACCCTCCAGCTTTTAAATGTTTTTTTGTAAAATGTAGCCTAAAGAATGAACATAACTCTCCAGCTGTGGTCTAAGCACAATAAAAGATGATGGGATCCCTACTTCCTTTGTTCTAAAAACTGTGCTTCTATTAATGCAGCCTAAATCAAATGATCATGTTTTGGCTGCTTTGTCATACTGTTGGGTCATATAGAACTTAGGATCTATAAAATCTTTTGTAAATGATTCAAATCCACTCAGCAGAAGAGCTTCCATATCTTTCCATCTTGTCCATGTGGCTAATGATAAATTCCTTCCTAACATCTAGCTATACTAACATCAAACATTTCCATGATTTACTAGTAAAGTAACCCTGTCAAAAAGGGAAATGAGATTACTTGAGTTTGACAAACCCATCCTGGCTCATGGTGATCAATGTTCCTCTTTCTAAGGAGTCAAGTTTAACAACTTATAGCTTGATGGATATACTTTCATTTCCTTTTTGAAAACTGTGGCCCCATCTTCATATCTGAAGACTTTCAATACCTCTCCCATCATTTAGAGATTTCAAAACTTCACCAACCATGACTCAGTAATCACATTTCACAATCATGTCATCGTGTTGAAATGTTTCCTTCTCTCTACTTACATTGCTACCATCTTAGTATAGGTTCTTATCACTTCTCTCCTGGACTAGAGCAATAAATTCCTCTTTGATCTCTCTGATTCAAATCACTCCCCTTGCTAACTGAACCACCACACAGTTGCCAAAACAATTTCCCTAAAGCACAGAGATCAACAGCTGACTCAACTACTCAATAAACTCCAGCGGTTCCCTATGACCTGTGGGATCACATACAGACTCCTCTGACATTTAAAGTCCTTCACACCCAAGCTCCAACCTAACTTTCTGGTCTTACTAAACATTACATCATAAAATCTATGGTCCATTCAAACTGGCCTTCTTATCACTCCTCACAGATGATATCCCGTCTCCCATCTCTGTGCTTTTTCCACAGGTTGTCCCCTCTTCCTGCAAGGTATTCTTTCCTCACCTCTGACTCTTAGAATTCCTAGTTTCCTGGAAAGTGCAGCTCAGGAACCACCTTAAAAATATAGTACTTTTCCTGGTACCCACTTCTCATACACACATAGCTATTAATGTCTTGTATTTGTTTCATATATATTTTGTATACAGTTATTTTTCATAGCTTATAAATTACATTGTATTTATCATATATATATATATATTGTATATGGTTATCTTGTACACATTTATAGGCATCTATGGTATGTCATATAAAATATAAACTCCTTAAGGGATATTCCATTTTTGTCCTTTTATCTCTACCATCTACCAGAGTGCCTACCCCATGCTAGGTGCTTAGTAAATGCTTGTTTGAAGAATGAAGGTTCATCGGTGCCTGAATATTCACTCTTTCCAGGTAGTTAGTTTCTCTTTTACTCTCTCCTCCCTTACCTTGGCTTTCAGTTCCACTTAAACTTTTTTTTTTGTTTTCTACTTCTTGCTGTAGAGATATTTCTCCTTCTTATAAAAAAAAGAAAAAAATGATAGTCCAGTAGTTCTGCTTTCTCTCTGTTCTACTTTATTTTTACTTCAACCACACCAGATAGTGATTCTATATGATCCTGGAGCTTTTGCGGCCCCCAAAATTGCTTTTAAAATCCCATTTTTGTGATCCTAGCAATCACTGCCAGCCTTAGTTCATTTAAGGATTTAGAGATCCTGCCAGTCTCCCTACAGGACTATGGAACTATTTTTTACTTATGCCCTGCTCTTGTTTCCATCTTCTTTATGGGTCTTTTAAAGTCTGAGTTTTTCAAAGAGTAGCCTATATATCCACACAGGTCTCATTCTATTTGTGACTATTGTATACATTTCTGAATATGTTAGCAGGATTTGGGAGCTTAACAGCATGAAATCTCTTTTGAGGCTAATCCCTTTTCTAGCATTGTGATACCCTCTTCAAGGGAGAAGATGTGGGAAAACAACTCAGCTAACAAATAGCTTTCAGAAAGGTAATACTAGATTAGTTCTGATATTAGTTTCATTATAATGTAACACTAGACAGATACACAATGGTTGTGTAGATTCCATAGCAACACTATAAATTCCTGGATGAATATAAATACTCCATTAATACAGTTCAATTCATCAAAAGCTTACTAAGTGCCTACTATGTACAAAGATGTGAGTAGGCATTAATGGTACAAAGACAAAGTGAAAAGAAATTCCTGCCTTCATAAAGCTTATATTTTCCTGAGAAATGCCACATACAATAAGATAATGAAATGTGAGATTTCTTGAGGAAGGGGAAATATAAAGAATTTGGGAGAACAGGAAAGTCTTCCCATAGATGGGGACCCATGAGGTAAATCTTCAAACAATATCAGGCTTCTCAGAGGATGTTGTACAATGATAGGACATATAAGGCAGTGGTGGAAAGTTAGTACAAAGTTATGTTGGAGTGAAAGATATGTTGAATTCAGGGAATAAGTTTGTTTCTCTAAAGTACAGAGTTTGACAGGATTGCAAAATAATGTTGGAAATGTGAAATGGATCAAAATTGTAAAGGGAAGCATGAGTCAATTAAAAGAGCTCTTACTTTGGATTCATAGACTCCAAATTAAAATCTTACCTCTATCACTTTATGACGTTTTGATAAGACACTAAACCACTTTGTCTCGGTTACCTCATTTGTAAAATATGTGTTTGGGGGGGCAGTTGACTAGATGGCCTTTTAGGTCACTTTCAATTCAAAATCTATAACCAAAAGTGAGGAGTTTTTATTTTATTCTATTGCTAACAGTCACCAAAGTACTTTGAGCAGGCAAGAGATGTGGTCAGTTCTATGATTAGATGGATTATTTTGGCAAATGTGTGAAAAATACACTGGAAAGGAGGGTGAAATATGATCAGGGAGACCATTTAGGAGTCTTTTGCAGTAGTTCAAACAAAAGTTGGCTTTTCTTCTGGGATCTTGGAAGGATCTGAATTAAGTTAATAATTGGTTAATAATCATGTTTGTGAAGAAAAGGGAACTGATGTGAAGTTGTTTGCTTGGTTTTGTTTTTGTTTTTTGGCAGAATCAACAAGGTTTGGCAACTGAGTAGATAGATATGAAATGAGAGGTAAGGGAGGAAAGATGAGTGATAGATGACTATGGGTTTGGGTGACTGAAAGGACAATGTTGTCTTCAAAAGAAATAGGAAGTTTGGTAGAATGTAGGTTTAAGGGAAAAGATAAATAGTTCCATTTTGGACATGCTGAGTTTACAATGATTATGGTATATGCTATTGGATATGTCCATCAGGCAGTTGGTTATGTGATACTGCAGCCTAGTGGAGAGGTTAGAGACTATTTACATAGAGATAAATAGATTTGTGATTCATTCACTTAGAAATAAATAAAGGAATAAGCAGTAAGACCCTACAATGTAGCAGCCACTATGCCAATATTTACATAGATGGGAGATAATGGTACCATCAAAAGAAGATTCAGAGAAGAGCCCAAGAGAACTTTGGATGGAGGTATCCATATTTAGGGGATGGTCTACCTATCAGTACCTTCTATTTCCTTTATAGACCCACCATGATGACAACACAAAGAATGATACACACCCAAGATCAGTGCCGTGGGCACCATAATGGTGCTAAATATCCCATCTGCTTTGTCTCTTTTGCAACACTCCCTCTTCTCTTTCCAAGATCCGCACATGTCAATTGACACTCTTTAGATAATACAGAATAGTGAGTACCCACTTCTACCACTATTCCTACACCAGTCTCCTTCTGACTCTAGCATCTCTAAATAGACTGGTAGAAAATCCTGTGCCATCAGCTTCCACTCAGCTGAGATGTTCCTGGTAGGGATGAAAGCATTCAAGGGAAGTCTCCACCCCACTGTGCATGGCAGCACCCGTGCTCACTCCCTGCTTCTTAGCACCAGAGTGTTTTAACTTTCTGACAAAACTTTCATGGGGTGATGACATAATAATACACATGTCACAGATTGCCTCCTTTCCCTGTTCCTTCTCTATAAAGAGGGCGAAAGCCTTAGCCTGTCTCTGGCAAACACTGAATAAGCACATTCTGGGCTTGATATCACCAAACGATATGGCTCTTTATGATATGGCTGGGGTGTTTATGTCTTACTTCCACTATCCAAAGATACACAAACACAAGGACCCATCTTCACACTCAGCATATACAAAAGCTTTAGCGCTGGGGTCCTGAATCCCATATAATGGATCACTATGGAATTGTCACCTCACACATTAAGGCTGTAAAGGAATGGAAATTGAAGAAAAAAAGGACTTATTGCCTAATATGGCCATATAGTTGTGAGTATAGAGTCTGTAGTACTTAGGCAATAAGTCCTTCTGGTCCCATGACCCTGTCCCAAATTGCTCAGTATATAATATACCCCAATGG
The DNA here is from genome assembly GCF_900497805.2 of Vombatus ursinus. Taxonomy (NCBI): domain Eukaryota; kingdom Metazoa; phylum Chordata; class Mammalia; order Diprotodontia; family Vombatidae; genus Vombatus; species Vombatus ursinus. The sequence goes on along the minus strand of NW_020954569.1, from coordinate 53,102,635 downwards.
TACTGCAGGCTTACTCCAGATGCTCCAGAATGATGTGGCCAATCTGAAGAACACCAGACACAGGATAAATTATGATACCATCTTCCACATGCCTGCTTTTGATCACTGATGCTGGGGACAGAGAGAATACAACTGTTCCCAGTCTGTTCCCTGACCTTCTACTCATTTTCAATGACTCTCAATATCACAGAGAGAAATAGAGCATGATAGGGTGCTTCCCCACATTTCTTCTATTTCACATCTCTAGTGTAAGGTATCACAATGTTGGACATATGAACCTTAGGTTTCTCAATAAGACTAAAATATAGTGGAAAGGTATCAGCTTTCCTCATCTTAAAACAAAAAAGTAGAGATGGCATTTTGCAACTGTGCACAGTAGGTTCCCCCTGGGTCCACCTACCATGACAGATGGTTGCCCCAAATAGGCCAAGTGAATTGTAGCTAATAGCTCAGCCTCTTCCTCTAGCTTCTTATGGGAATCCATAGATTAGGAAGGAAGTTGGTGCATCTTGGATCAATCAGGTCTTGATATGGGGGTGAAAATAGTATGATTTTCACAGTAAGAGTAAATGGAGTAAGAGAGCCAGGCTGAGATTAGGAGGAATAATAGCAATGTGATCTATACTGTTCAGTCTTGGGCCATGCCCCCTTTACAAAGTTTTAGGGAAGTAGGAATGTTTATTGGTACCAATGTCCATCCATGATTATGATTTTTGTTGTACCAGAGCCTATACAAACTGCTCACAAATATTGGGAATAAAAGCAATAATTAAAGTTGTATTCAGATCTTTTTGGGTTCTGCATATTATAAGTTGCACAGCTGAGTTAACCCCTAATCTCTAGTACCCAGAGAAGGCCATATAGTTGTGAGTATAGAGTCTGTAGTACTTAGGCAATAAACATTTATTCAGTGCCTAATATATGCTAAGCACTGTGCTAAGTGTTAGGGATGTAAAGAAAGGCAGCCCCTGCTCTTGAGGAGCTCATATTCCAATGGTGAAGACAACATGCAAACAATCATGTACAATAATTTTTTTAATTAAAAATGAATCTACAGGATTAAGTGGGCTTAATCAACAAAGGGAAGGAACCAGAATGAAGGGAGATCATGAAAGCCTTCTTGTAGAAGGTCATATTTTATCTGGGAATTGAAGTAAGAAAGGGAAACCAGGAAGTGGGCATGAGAACACAGTGAATTCCAGGCATTGGGGACAACCAGTGAAAATGCCAAGAGTTATGATAGAGTTTCTTGTTAGCAGAACAGCAAAGAGGCTACTGTCACTGGATTATAGAGTACAGGTGGTTATAAAGTATAAGAAGACTGGAAAGGAGGGAAGGGAGCAGCATATAAAGGGCTTTTAATATCAAAGTAAGGATTTTATATTTGATCAGGGACTGTCTTTAGCCTCTTTTTGTACTTAGCACAGTGCCTGGCACTTAATAGGCACCTAATAAATGTTTCTTGATGGATGGCTAGGTGACACAATGGATATAGCACCAGCCCTGCAGTCAGGAAGATCTGATTTCAGATCCAGCCTCAGATACTTACAAACTGTGTGAACCTGGACAAGTTACTTAATCCTGTTTGCCTCAGTTTCCTCATCTGTAAAATCAGCCAGAGATGGAAATGGAAAACCACTCCAATATCTTTGCCAAGAAAACCTCCAATTGGAGTCACAAAGTATCAGACACCACTGAAATGACTGAACAACAAAATGTTTCTTGATTGATCGATTGATCGATCTTGGAGGTGATAGAGAGCCACTTGAGTTATAAGTATGGAGATGACATGGTAGAGCCTTCACTTTAGGGAAATCACTCTGACAGCTAAATGGAAAATGGACTGGAGTGGGGAGAGACTTTTTTCAAGTGAGCTTACCAAAAATGTTAGCCTAGATTGAGGTTAGTCTGTGGTTCTGCTTATACATCAAAAAAAACAAAACAAAACTTTTTTACAACCTTGCCCCTCCCGCCCAAGGACTTACTTTTACTAGTCAGGCAGAAAAAATAAAATGAAATAAAATGGTATACTTAATGAAATAGTACAATAAAGAAAGTTGCACCAGAACATTCCCCCCTTAAACCTGGGACACATTCTGCCATAAGTATGTATGTAATTAAGAAAGAGAGTGAGCTCATGCAATAAACACATGGAGAACAATATATGTGGCTAGGACATACATGTCAAAAGATACCTGCTTGAGGAACATGTATGACCAAGTTACATGTGTGGAGGATGACTTATGTATCTGATGCCCGAGGGGCAACAATACCATCTCGTGATAGCATTACACTGCCCTTCTGAGCCTGATGGCTTACTCCTGGTCTTCTCTGGTTTCTGCTAGGTGTGCTGTCTCTGCAGGGTGTATAACACAGTTCTCATGGTTACTAATATATGTTTCTCTACTAGGCACAGAAGAACTTCTTTCTGTTTTCCTTTGCTTCCTTCAAGTCCCAGCCAAAATCCAACCTTTTACACATAGTTTTGTTTCGTTTTGTTTTGTTTTGTTTTGTTTTGTTTTGTTTTGTTTTGTTTTGTTTTTTCTGAAGTCCCTCTTACTGCTAGTGCCTTCCTCAAAGATTCCCTCCAGGACATCCTGTATATGTCTTCCTTACACAAAGGTGTTTTGTTTGTTTGTTATGTATGTTGTCTCCTCCATTTGACTGACAGCTCCTTACAGACAAGGGTTATTTTTTGCCTTTGTTTCCCGAAGATGTAGCATAGGATCTAGTACACAACAAGTGCTTAATAAATGCTTGCTGACTTGTTCCGATTTTTAACTTCAGCTGGAGCCCTGAGTAAGGTGTTGCCTCTCCCTTGATAAGGAGAGGAGATAGCTCTGCCTTCTCTTAGCTTAGAACCTAAAGGTGCAAATTTCAGCTCCAAAGGTAGGACTTTCATATATCCAATCATCAGACTAGAGAAAATGTCTCAGCTGCTTTCTTGTTTTAAGGAGAGATCTATCAGCTATTAATATCAATTCACAGCATCTTATCTTTGTGTGGGCTTTTATCTCTAAAAGGACAATCTTTCCTTCAGAAATCAAAATCATTTGGAAGACAGAACAGCTAGATAGTTAGTAGAGCCAACAATCATTTAATATTTGTCTCTCTGTCTCTGTTTCTCTTTTTTCTCTCTCTGTCTCTTTATTTGTCTCTCTCTGTCTCTGTCTGTCTGTTGCTCTGTCTTTGTATGCCTAGTGTATGTATGTCTTTGTATGCACTACTTAGCATAGTGACTATAATAGAGCAGGAACTTCATAAGTGCTTATTAATTGATTGATTGATTGAAATGTAGAGGTGTGCCCCCCTTTCCTGCCACAGATGCTATGCTGGACTGCCAGCAGAGTTAACTCTCACTATTATTTAATGTCTCTTTCCAAAGTGTCTCAGTCTTCAGATTGTTTACCAATATTGACTGTATTAACCAGAGGATTCCTGATCTTCTGGTCTTAGTAAGATATTTAATTATTAAATAAGATTTGTTTCTTGAGACTGTCCATTCTAATTTGCATGTGTAGCCACAGCTGCAGTTAAGTTCACTTTGCCTAGTATGGAAGAGATTAAAGTCCACAGAGAATTGATATGCTATTAAAAGCTTGGCTACATCACTTTCTTGACCCCTCCTCTTATTTCTACACTCAAGATATGAATCAGGGAAACATATTCTGGAAATTAAATGTGTACTACAGCTTCTGCTATTTAAATTTGTTCCTTCACACATGTTGTTTACTTTATTTTACTTTTACTGTGCGTGGACTGTTCAAAACTGACACCCATAAAAAATAATGCCACTGCCTCGAAATAGCGGTGTCTTTGTATGTACAAGGCTATAAATAAGCATGGCAGTTAAACTTCTGTGCTTTTAAACTTTCGCCCCTTAATCTCTGTCACAGTAAGAGGCCTATCTGGTCTGTCTTCTCTTTTGCCTATGATAAAATGCTTATGCGGCAGTAATCAGTCTTATGTCCTCCCCTCCTTCCCATTTATTTATTTTTAATTTCCAAGTTTCAGATACCAACTTGCTTGGGAGTTTTCATGGCATCCACCTCTGCTCTTACTCCCAACAGACTGCCCAGGAATTAGAGTGGGGCAGAATACAGCCCCTGTGGCAGCTTCCCACACCTCCAAACACTGTCATCTATCTGCCTGTCCCGATTTAATCTATGGTCCTGCACACCAATAATATAGCCGCTTAAGAGATGGAGGACAGATATTTCCCCCTCATTTTGCTTCTTTCTAAATATCATAGACTTCCTTTCACATACTACAAGATGTCCAGTTAGATGGATCTTCTTCTCAAGAAACTCCAAACAAAGAATTCCAATTTCTTTCAAATTTGGGTAGTTTATCTGCCTCCTGATCACTGGACTTTACAGGTCCATGTCCCCCGCAGATGCTTAAGGCTGAAAAGCCTTTGTCACTGCATGTTATTTGCGGTCCCTCCCTCCCCTCTTTTTAACACATTAGTCAGTGTCCAATATTGCGAGAGCTAATAAAAAAAAAAACAGCTACAATATTTTACTCTTTACCTGTCAAATCACAGCAGTGTAGGGACTGTACGTATGTATGTATGAATATTCTTGAAACATATTGGAACACATTTTTGTTAGTAATCCAGATTATTGATGATGATGATGGTATTTATAAAGGAAACATCGCTAACCACAACACTGTCATTGGACCTCTGCTTCCTCATCTGTAAAATGAGAAGTTTGAACCAAAAGACCTCAAAGGACCTTTTCAGCATTGCATCTATGATTATCTATGATTATGCCATCCAGTGCATTAATTTACATTATTTTGAAACATATAGTGGACAAAATGTAAGGAAGGGGTAACCCAAGAATCAATGGTATTCCTGAAAACAGAAGGCATCTTTAGATGGGTGCTTTTGTCAGGTACAGATTAAACCAGTCGGTTCCTGAGACACTTTTCACCTTTGGGATTCCATGATTCTGTGAGAATGTGCTCAGTGAAGGTATAATGAGAATGTTATGTAGCAAGGCTAATAGACAAGAGATAGATGATTTAATTTGCATAGTGTACCCCATAAGACTGTAAATGGCCAGCCAGGAGGGCAAAAACTGTGTGGAATTCAATAATGAATGAATGGAAATTGAAAATTCCAATTACAGTATTGGGTGAATCTGCATCATTGCATCTATCCCTTACACATTCAAATGAATGAATGAGTGGTATGTATAAATAAAGTGTTATAAGAACAGATAATAGATCATTATGGACTGGCAGAATCAGGGTAAGATTCATGGACAGGATTTTATTTAATTTGAGACTTAAAGGTTTGCTACAGATTCAATATAAAGAGTTTGGGAAAGTGGGCATTCAGGGCATGAAGAACAGCATAAGCAAAGATACAGCAGTGGAAAGAAAAGATATATTTAGGACTACCCTCCTGAAAAGGTGATTTTTCTGCTATACGGAACTCCTGTTATGTGAAGAGGGAACTCCCACCAATGCAGATTGACACCGTCTCTATAACTCATTGTCTTAGAAAGCTGGCTAAGGAAGTGAACTGTAAAGTGACTTGCCAGGGATCACACAGCCAATACGTGTTAAGGAGGAACTTGAACACACTTCTTTCTGATTCCTAGAATAAGCTTCTTTCCACTACACCATGCTGCCTGTAAATATGATATTGTGAGACAAGCCAAGAAAAAGTAGGTTGCCCCTGAATTACATCAAATGAAGATCACGGTGTGCTTCACAAGCACATCTTTAGGTGTGCTTCACAAGCTTTCTCACAGTCTAGATAAGGATATATGTTATTCACATGAATGAAGTTTTCAAAGCTTTAACACAGCTTTTTTCAATGTCGATTAATAATATTTTGTTAATATTTTTTCAAAACTTTCTACTCTGCATATCGATAATAAATGTTTCCAGAAAATAATTTCTACAAAAGTCTTTTATTGAGGCAGTTTATGAAAGTGACAGGTTCCTCAGACTTGTCAGGACAACTTAGCTAAAATTCTGCTATTAACTAATTAAGCATTGCATGCAATTTATTTTGAACAAGTTATATTCAGACAGCAGCCAATTATAATCCTCATGAGGTTTTGGATTCCATGTGAAAAGGAATATACATATGTAGGTAGGTAGATAGGCATATAGATAGACAGACAACAGATAGATAGATAGATAGATAGATAGATAGATAGATAGATAGATAGA
>NW_020954569.1:53036246-53096430 GCF_900497805.2 Vombatus ursinus | reverse complement strand
AGATAGATAGATAGATAGATAGATAGATAGATAGATAGATAGATAGATAAAAGAATCAGAACAAAACAGAAAGGCAGTATGGTGAATAGAGTGAATAGTGAATAGAAAATGGGCCTTGCAGCTAAATTCATATCCTGCCTTTGACACATCCAGGCTGTGTGACCCATGAAGTCAGAAGTTTTTAGCTTCAAATTTATTATTTTTTTTTTGCTTAATAGAGAACCATATATATCTAGAGTTGGAAGGGATATTACAGAGTCCAAAACTCATTTTACAAATGATGTGACTGAGTCTCAGGAGATTACTTTATTTACCAACACTCACAGATGAAGTTATTGTCAGAATCAGGAAATTTCTTGGTAAGACTAGCTTCATATCCTAGCTTTCCTATTTGTGTCAAGGTTACCACAATTTTTCTAGTCTTCTAGGCCATAGATCATCCCTGCTTGTGGGTGATAAAGATAAAATCCTTCATCTTGCATCTTTGACATCCTTTCCAGATGTCTGTGGCCATCTCAGGTTCCAGTGACTTCTGACTTGAGGTTCCAATAATCTATGACCCAGGAATGTTCATGAGATTAGGGAAGAGTAGAATGTGATGTAATAAAAGTTACAGTTTGTGTTCATATTGAATTTTATAGATACAAGATAACTGACCTTGTGACACAGTTTCAGTCATCATAACACAGACTTTTGTAACCTTTGGGCACAGTCTGAACCTGAACTTCAGTCAGCTTATAGCAGAAACCAATACACCTGACCCACCCCCATATGTATACAATACAATGGAAGAAAAAAGCAAAAATATACACATAAGTAAAGCTATCCAGGTGGCCATTCTCTTAAAGTTGTTCTGTTCTTTCAAAACTTTCTCTTTCTTTCTCTTTCCAAAACACATAACCTTGCTCCTGTATTATAATGGGCCAGCCTCTGCACCACAGATTAGCTGTCCTACCTTCAGAATAGGCAAAAGGGCTCATAATGCTAAAGAATCTTATAAGCTATAGATTACTTTAGTCCATGTAGCCCAATGGAGATGCCATGTAGTACAAACTCCTCTCTTTAGGGATGTTTATCAACTCCACACCAACCCTGAAAAGTCTCTGGTCAAACACTTTACCTTTACAAGGTGTCACCAGTTCAAAGAGTAATAGACTTTAATGTTAAGTTGCTTTTGTTCTTAAATGGTTCTGCCTTTTTTCAAGCTAAAATTTTGTTCTTCTATAACAACACTATACATATATGTGTACACTGTGTATGTTCTGTATGTATGCAAATATACATATACACACATGGTGGTGGTATATAGATAGGATATACATACATACACACATATACATACATATATACATTATATACATATATATATACACACACATACCCACACACACACACACATACACACACACACACACACACACACATTCGTTTATTTTTGGACCTGTGATTTCACTGTTGCAGGGGACCCCTACCAAGGAACCTCCTCTATGAAAACAGATTAGCATCTTCTCTTAAAAACAAAGGCTTACAGAGTTTCCAAAGGCACTAGGAAATTAACCAAATTGCTCAGGATCACACACCCAGTATGTACCAGAAGCAGAATTTGAAAACAGAACTTCCTGATTCAGACCCCAGCCCTCAATCCAATAGGCCACAGTGTTGTGTGTGTGTGTGTGTGTGTGTGTGTGTGTGTGTGTGTGTGTATCGGTGTGTATGCATATTGAGAGAGAGAACAGTAATTTTATCAACATTGTGAACTCCCAGTATAGAAATTCCCTCCTCTAAAACAGATAAATTGCAACTATTAAAACTTATTATCTTAGTTTCTTGAGTGCTTTATTTGGCCTGATGGCTCAGGTTAAAACAAAAACCTGGATTTCAGAATTTATAGGAAATTGGTCCTCAGGAAGCGGGTACAAAAAGAAATTTATTATTATGTGGCACAGTAAACAGGCAAATACACACACACACACACACACACACACACACACACACACGATGACAATCATCCCCATAGATGCAAGAAACTCACCCAGCAGTGCGGAGAGGGACATGTAGGGGAACAAACATGTTCAAAGTTGGGGTTCAGGTAGCAAAGGCATATACCCTAAAGCACAGACTTGGTGAAAAACAGTTAATCATTGCCAGAGGAGGGAATGGGGCATTCCTAATCAGACTCAGATATGGTAGAAAAGTTCTCAGGATTACTTATGATACCTAGCTTAGGTAAGGCACAGGTAGGGGGAGCTTCTTTAACAGGACAAGAAACTAGAAGATCTGAGATGACTATCTGAAACAGCAGAAGATGAATAACTCAAAGACCACTGCAGTTGGTCAGGTGTTTGTTTGTTTGTTTTTTTAAATAACATTTTATTTTCCCCAATTACATGTAAATACAGTTTTTAACATTCATTTTTTTTTAAATTTTGAGTTCCATTTTGTCTTCTTTCCTCCCTCACCATCCCCCTCCCTGAGATGTCAAGCAATTTGACATGTTATATATAAACAATCATGCAAAACATAAATATGGAAAATATATAAATAAACATAAATATTAATCACGCTGTGAAAGAAAACACAGACCCAAAGGAGGGGGCATGAAAAAAAAGGCGAAAAATAGTGTGCTTCTATCTGCATTCAGACTCTATCAGTTCTTTCTCTGGAGGTGGATATCATTTTCCATCATGAGTCCTTTGGAATTGTTGCTGAGAATAGCTAAGTCATTCCCAGTTAATCATCGTACAATATTACTGTTACTACATATGTTTGAATGATTCTGCTGACTTAACTTCGCTTAGTTCGTTTAAGTGTTTCCAGGATTTTCTGAAATCAGCTTTCTGGTCATTTCTTATAGCACAATAGTATTCCGTTACATTCATATACCACCGCTTGTTCAGCCATTCCCCAACTGATGGGCATCCCTTCAGTTTCCAATTCTTTGCCACTACATTTTTTGGTACAAATAGATCCTTTTATCTTTTTTTTTTTAAAATCTTATTGGGATACAGACCTAGTAGTGGTATTGCTGAATCAAAAGGAATACAGTTTTATAGCCCTTTGGGCATAGTTCCAAATTGCTTCCCAGAATGGCTGGATCAGTTCACAACTTCACCGATTGGTCAGGCGTTTTACCCAGTCAAAAGCTGAGAGTATTAACTGCCTGACATAGGGTTAACACAGAGTCAACAGAGTGGAAAAGTATAACTTTGTTACCTTCGCCTATATCCTTGATGGGCATTAGGACCACTAAGCCTAAATTATTCCATACTGGAATCTTCTAAGTCTAACTGAAACATTAAACAATATAAAGATTACAATTATCACACTGAGGCACTGATAGGTTCAATGACTTATCTGTTATTACACAGATAGAATTGTATTTGTTGAAGATGTAACTTGAACCTGTGTTCCCCTGATACCATGAACATTCTTGGTATCAATTATTGTTGTTACTGTTTGTTAATGATTGTTAATTTTTATTAGTAAGATAATGATAATAGGTTACATTTACACAATATTCTACAGTTACAAAGAATTTTCACATAAATTTTCTAATTTAATTATTGTAATTACCCTTTGTGATTAGTAGTAAAAGTCTTCTCATGTACATTTTACACACGAGGAGCTAAGGTGACTGGGTAAATTACTTGCTCAAAGACATGAAGCTTATAAATGAGAGAGTATACTTTCTGGAGATGCATAGAATAAATATAATTCTCTTATATGTGGTCATAACAAGATCAAGCTTCTAAGGTCAAACTGTTGCTGACTTGCTATGTCACCTTGGCAAAGTTGATTCACGTCTCTGAGCCTCAGTTTTCTCATCTTAAAAAAAAAAAAAACAGTTACACTAGACGATTTCCAAGGTCCCTTCTAGATTTAAATTCTGTGTAATTTCCTAGATAAGGACAATAGTCAGCTGAAAGTTTTTGATTCCCTTGGACTCTATCATCTCTAGCTAGAGATCTGACATTTATTATACTCCAGGGTAAAGTAAAAGACTTTATCCATGTGAATTTTGTGCTTACTTTTAATTTGGAATCATTCTTTTTGCAGCAGTTTGGCGAGTTTGCCCAATCCTGCTCTGGGGTAGTAATCAGCCCATGATGTAGTATTGGTATCATTTCATATTTTCATTAAAGTGCCCTAAGGATTTCTAGCATTTGATGCCAACAAATTTAAATTATTAATTTTATTACAAGAATCTTAAAATGACAGAGTTACTGAAATACCTTTTAGATTGGTTTTTAACTAGAAAACCAAAGAGAAAGGGTGTAGATACTTGGGAAATAGTGTAAAAGTGTGACAAAAGAAGTATTGATTCAAAATCAGGTAAGGGGATATTTGGAGAAAAAAAAAAGTTCACTATACATAAATCATTGAATTGGGATAAGATACTAATGAATGTAACAATTAACCTCATAAATAATATAAGTATATAACCCTATAAGTAACCTAGTAACTCTGTGTGCGTGTGTGTGTGTGTGTGTATGTAATCAAAGAGAAGAATTTAAGTAATCACAATTATTTACTGACCAGTAAAGAAGGGAGAAGTAGTGCCAACTAATTAACATTCTTTTAATGTCTTCTACTTCTTTTGACATCAAAGTGTATTTCAATATAGCCTTGTCATTTATCCATTGTGCTCTAACACAGGAATGGGAGATCAACAATTTGAAGCTCATCCTTAAGAGATTTCATATGTGAACATAACATGGGAAACAAGCAGTGACTCCCATTTTCACTCCCCATATCTGGTGAGGTCCAGGACAAAGAGCAAGGCCACTGGATATTAAAGGAGATACGCCCAAAAGGGGGAAAGGCAATATGACTTTCTTACAGGCACTGTCAGATACAACATGTCTCACCCCTGTTATCTTCTTATTTATGCTGAATCAGTATTCTCCAAGGTCACAGCTGATATGCTATCATTTTAACATAAAGATAGTACTGACCCACCATTAGTTGGACATACTTTGCAGTATTTGGGGTTTGTCTTCACACAATCTTTAGTTACAGTCAGTTTAGCCAATGTTTTCCAATTTTTGTCAATATAATGGTCTTTTTATAATGTGAAAAAAAGTTCATGGACTTCTAAATCATGGTTGTTTTTTAGTTACTGTTAACTGAGAAAACACATAAATTTGTAAAAAGCTACTATGAATTCAATGTTTTCTAATAGCCTAGTATTCCAAAGGATCCAGGACCTGATCAATTAGTGTACTGCTTCCAAACAACACAGATCACAACCTCACCATACCTGCCAATCCCTTGTAATTCTTATGCTGATATTGAACACATTCGCCACTAGGGTTCCACCCAAAACCCAAAGATCTCCCTTTCATCTTCCTGATTACACATCCATCAATTTCCCCTTGCTCTTGCAACATGACCAACCCATTTCTTTTTCTTTTATTTTGAAAATAAACAAGGATTTCTAAACATCTGTTTTCTGCCAAATACAGTGCATAGCCATGCATTTTTCTGACGGATTTGTTATGCCATTTCTCATAACTTGTTTATAACATATTGAAGCCTGTCCACACCATAGGATTAAATATCTTCTTTTGAGTAATGTTATATTTCTGTTCTTCTGAGATATTAGGATTCCATGACTCACAATCATACAATATCTATGAGAATATTGAAAGACAGAGAGAGAGAGAGAGAAATATCTTTGCTTCAAATAGAAGTTTTGAGTAAGTCGAAAATGGTATGATCTCTTAAAGACAAATTGCCCCACTATACTCCTACTCTGTTTTACATTTTGGGTGTCAGCCCCACATATAAATAATGATATACCAGATGCATTACGTCATGGCAAAGAACCACTTCCTACACATTTTATAGTCAGATCAGTAGGATTTAAATTCAGGAAAAATACAGAGAGAGATCAATATAGATACGGAAGAGTCCTCTTAGAGATTTACCCAAATAAATTGTAGTGGGGGACTTTGGGGGGTCCAGTTTTAGTTCTGGCAGCAGATTTTCTTGGTATTTGGCTTCCAAAAAACCCTTCCTTTTCCTTATTTAGTTTGGTCAAGAATATCTTACGTATTGCTCTAGCAGCAAAAGGAGGAAAGGCAAGCATAGCATGAAGAGGAGTAGAAAGGGGTGAGGGAGAGGGTTAGGTGATAGGAAGATACTCACAGAAGTTACTTCTTATTTTGAATGAAATAGAGACATTATTAAAATAGAATTTCATAGGATGGTAGCATAGTTGATTTAGAGACGGAAAGGACCTAAGAGGCTATCTAACCCAACTTCCTCTTTTACTGGTGAAGAATCCATGACACAAGAGGATAAGTGATTTGCCAAAAAATCACATGGGTAGTAAGCATTAGAGGTGGGATTTGAACCCAGGTCCTTTTACTCTTGGGTCAAAAAGGAGAGACAACGGATCTTTTCCTTTCTGACATCCTAATATGTTGTCCATACAAGTATATGGAATAAATTGGACAACAACCATTCGTCATCCTCTTGTTTCTGCTTTGGTATTTCGTTTCACCATGTGGACAGTTAGGACAATATGTTGAGTGATTATGGCACTCACTTAGTTGTTGTATCTGTGTTGTATCTGAGGCTTGATGAAGGCGGCAAATTACCATCTGCCAAAAAACAAGATTCCTATAAGGTGGAGTATCTCATCATCCAATGGGATTTCCTCTTTGACTTGGTCTCTGCAATAGACTTCATTCGTGACAGTGGCAAACAGCTTTGGCAAGCATACATTTCCTCAATTTATGTTTTACTTTATATTAATAATCAGAAGGCTGTTGGACAAAAAAAAATATCTGTTGCTGCACAGTAGCTTGTATGATGTTGATGTGCATAAGGGATACTGTGATGGAGGAAAGCCTTAAAGGTGGTATTTTATTCTATTGAACAAATGGATTTCTATTTTATTAATCAAAACATTTTCTACCTATATTTGAAAAAGTCTTGCCCATTTGCCTGTGTACATGGATTCATGTGGATTGCTGTGTACATGGATTCATGAATTCCTTGTTGTCCACATGAAATCAGAAAGGTGAAAGAGGTCAGCTGTCCCTGGGGCCAACTATATTCTCAGCAGTGTTGGAGTGCTGGGCAAATGGTATTCCATGTATTAATTGATTTCTTGATTGTGTATATTGAATCATAGGACCAGAGATCTAGAGTTGTCAGAGAACTTAGAGGTCACCCAATCCAATCTACTCATTTTTACATATGAGGAGACTGAGGACCAGAAAGGTTAAATAACTTGTCCATTATCACACAAGTAATATGGGGAAGGGGCGGGTCCCTCAAAAAAAAAAAAAACAACAGGATGATGTGGTGGAGAGAGTGCTGAATCTGGAATAAGGGAGTTCAGTTCAAATTCTTCCTTAAACACTTACTAGCTTTGTCAAGTTGGGCAAAACATTTAACTTCTTTGGGCACCAATTTCCTAATCTTTAAATCATGGGGGATAGACTTGATGATCTCTGTGGTGTCTTCTAGCTTTAAAGTTATGATTAGGGATCTTTAAGGTCAGCCTTCTTTACATTTTGTGGGATCCTGACTCCAAGAATGACACATACATTCCATAGAAGAGTTTCAATGTGAAGAGAGATGTTTTACCTCTAGTCTAGACTGAGGAACAATCTGCATGTATATCCAAATCCTTTTGCCCATATAAATGTAAAGAACTATGTCTTATCACCCTAAAGAACATGTAAAATGCAAGCTCAGAGATTCTGGAAATATGGAGAAACGAAATTATTCATTGAAATTCAGACTGGAGAAATGAAAATAAACAGACTCAAAGGAAACACATCTAAAAACTTTTTTGTTTCCTCAAGTATTTGACATCTTGAGTTCTAAAACCAAAACAGTTCTTAGGAAGACTGTGAGCAATATGTACTCTTGACAAGTACCTCCCTTAACAAGTACCTCCCCCGTCATCTCCATGCACTAAATCACAATGAGTAGACCATCCTATTGCCAATGATCAACCATCATCCCAAGAAGTGAACATAATCAAAAGCTAAATCAAATAAATATGTCTCACTCTGAAGAGTCAACCAAGTTCCATTTTCTGGTGGATAGCCAAGAGGAGTGAGTGCCAAAGGCATATGGCTATGGGCACATCTGTGCCAGAAAAATGTCAACAAATTGGAGGGGATTCAGAGAAGAGCAGTATGTGTGATTAAGAGGCTGGAGGAATTTACTTATAAAAGAGATTAAAAGAGTTAAGTATGTATATATTGGCTAATCAATGTATGGAAAGGCATTGATGGTGGAGGGAATTTTTAGTATCTACAAGTGTTTACAGGAGAATTAGCAGCAAAAGAGCAAGAGGAAATACAGACTTGGAGCAAAGAGCGCAATGGGAAATAAGACAAAAAGGAGTAGTCTAGCTGTCAGCAATATTTCCTAGCAATAATCTTAGCTTAAAATACACTTATCCATTCCCCCTACCTCCCAAAACACACACACACACACACACACACACACACATACACACACACACACACACGTCCATTAGACACAAAACTGGTCAAAGTAAAAGCATGTTCAAAGGTTTAGTGATATGACTAGAAATCCTTTGTAAAGCAGAAACTCCACTCCATTTCCCTTTTAGCCCCTCCCAGGTTCATTTGTATCTGTTTGCTGTTTACAAGTTTCCCAAGAAAGTCGTGTTAAACCCTAGTTGTGTAAGGGATTCTGGAAAGACTACAGAGTAGGTCAGAAATTTCCATGCTCTCCAGATTTTCTCCATAAACAGACAGAAAATGGTCACAAAATGAATGTAGAACAGCAAAAATAAAGGGTTAAAGCAATTGTTTTCTTAAAGATAACTTGAGAGGACCTTGCGGAGCTGAGATTTTGTCTGAGAAAAGAGTAGACACCTACAGGCCAACTCTACTGAATCAACAACAGTAGGCCCTGAAAGCAGCACCTTTGGGAAGCAGACTAAGTCTAAAGAAATTTCACTTTAACTTTCACCTCACAGCCTCAGGAATTGTCACCTCACAAACTTTCATCTAAGAAACATCTTTTTGGTTGTTGTTGTTACAAATACCTAAATGTCTTTCAAGTCATCAAATATCCATTTTTTTTTCATTCAGAATCATACTCAACTTTGCTGGGTAAATTATTATTGGTCACAACTCCAGCCCTTTTGCTTTTCAAAATATAATGTTCCACGACCTACAATCTTTTAAAATAGAAGATTGAAGCCTCTTCCCCCATCCTCTACCCCATTTCTGGAAGCCAGGCCTAGCAGTGCTGACTGGAGGTGATCCCAGGCTGTGGCTGTGGGGGAGAAGAATCCAGTAAGTGCAGTATCACAGGGAGCAAGAATGTTTAAAGGACAGCGTAGCTGAGGGCCCTAACTGTAGCTCAAGGCAGAAGAGGAGTCCCTGAGGTTGAGTCCTTGAACATAAATTTGAAAATAACAGTAAGGAGGATCTAAGGCCTAAAATACTATAATATATATAAATATACAACCCACAACCCACAACTAAGGATTAAAACCTGATAATAATGAGCTGCTAGAAATAAAATAAAATAAAACAAAATAAAATAAAAATAAAATGAGTAAGCAAAGGAAAAAGAACCCAGTCATAGAGAGATACTTTGGCATAAAAGAAGATTTGGGTTTATATTCAGAGAAAGATAGTGAAGTGAAAAAAGTCACTCCTACCCCAAAGAATAACATCAAATGGTCACAAGCCCAAAACAAGTTCTTGGAAGAACTTGAAAAGGAATTCAAAAATCAAATAAGAGACATCAAGGAAAAGTTATGAAAAATTAAAAGCAATCCAAGAAAATTAACAAATTGGAAAAAGAGGTCCAAAATTAGTGAAGAAAGTAACTCCTTGAAAATTAGAATTGGGCAAGAGGAATCAAAAAATGTTATAAGACACCAAAAAAATAATAAAAATAAAAAAAATAGAAGAGAATCTGCAACATCGTACTAGAAAAACAAGTGATGTGAAAAACAGATAGACGAGAGACAATATAAGAATTATTGAACTACCCAAAAGTTATAATAAAAAAGACTCAATACAATATTACAAAAATTTATGAATGAAAATGCCTTGAATTTTCTAGGACAATAGGGTAAAGTAGAAATAGGGGAAAAAAAAAAAACAACCTACCATTTACTACCTGAGAGAGATCCCAGGAAGAAAACTTATAAGAATGGCATAGTCAAGTTTTAAAACTCCCAGGTTAAGGAGATAGTATTGTAAGCAACAAGACGGGAAAAAAAATTAAATACTGAAGAAATACAATCAGGATTTCACAAGACTTGGCAGCTTTCATTTTAAAAGACTGTAGGTCATGGAACATTGTATTTTGAAGAGCAAAAGGGCTGGAGTTGTGTCCAAGAATAACTTACCCAGCAAAGTTGAGTATGATTCTGAATGAAAAAAAAATGGATATTTAATGACTCGAAAGACATTTAGGTATTTGTAACAACAACAACCAAAAATAATAATAATCAGAATTCATTAGAAAATTTTATATAAAAGATTCAGAAGAAATATAAAGAAAACATTAAAGACTAATTATAAGGCACTCATTAAGGTCAAACTTTTTACTTATGATATTTATGAAAATGTTAGCAGTATTCTTAAAACTGTCATTATTACTAAAGTAGCTTGAAAGAAAGGTTGGGGCTGAGTTGTGTATGATTAGGTGATTCTCAAAACCAAAACTGGGCAGGAAAAGGTAAAAGGGAGTAATAATATTATAAAAATGGGGCATGAAGGGAAGAACAGAGGAAGCAGGTAAAGGTGAAGGGCTGGTAATGTCAGAACCTTACTCTCATCTAGTTTGAAGAGGAAACAGTGTGTACACCTGGAAGGGTGTAGAAATCTTCTGAACATGTAGAGAGGTGAGAAAACTGAGGGACAGGGTGGGGGAGGAACTTTTAGAGGGGTGAGTCGATGGGATTTTGGAGGATGGGGGGAGAGAAAATGAGGGGTGCTTTTGGAGGGGTTTATGGATTGAAATTGGGAGGTGTGAGAGTGGGGAGAGAAGATAAGGTAACAGAGATAGGGTAAAAAGAGAAGCTGAGAAAGAAAACGGTAAAAATAAGATGGAAGGATATTCACAAATAGTAATTACAACTTTGAACATGAACGGGATGTTGATAGCAGCTCTCTTTATGGTGGTAAAGAACTGGAAATTGCAGGAATCCCCATCAATTGGGAAATGGCTGAACAAGTTATGACATACGGTTGTGATGGAATACTACTGTGCTATAATAAATGATGAGCTCATTGATCTTGGAAAGGCATGGAAAGGCACATGAAATGATGAAGAACAAAATGAGCAGGACCAGGAGAACATCGTGTACAGTAACAGCGGTATTGTTTTAAGAACAACTTTGAGTGACTAAGTCATTTTGAATATTATAAATATACAAATTAAAAATAAAGGATGTGTGAAGAAAGATACAATCTGCATACAGAGAAAGAACTGATAAATTGATAATAAAAGTATGTATAGAATAATTTTACATGCACATATATATACACATATATTTATTGTATGTGTCTATGTTTGTATCTAATGGTAGCCATCTCTAGAGTGGCAGGGAGGAGGGAAGAACAAAGCAAAGAAAAAGAAATTTATATAATAACTTGTATATTTGCAGGAAATAGCAAGTTGTACATGGTAGGTTTGTAGTTTCGTGTGCAACCATCTTTTTTATTGTACTACATTACGGAAATGCCTGTTTTGTTACCTGAGTTGAAAATAAAATAAAATTTTAAAAATGAATAATTTTTTTAAAAAATCTAGTTGTCTAGATCTTCCTCAGTATGATGTCCCTTCTGAGCAGAATTCCATGTACTAGTGACTTTCTATTCTCCCAACTCTAATAAAAACATATATTGACTTGGGTCTCTTTTAGGTGACTAGTTAACGAATTTTATTAACTATACTAGCCTGTTACTAGCCAAGGGCTATGACCATACCAGTAAATATTCACATTTTAACAGAAATGTTACTTGTCTAGTTCTTAAAACTCACAGAATAAGCAACATAGGAATTCCAGGCACATTGGTTTAATATCTCTAGTTGGAGATTTGGTATTTATTATCCCAGAGACTAATAATTCAGTCTAACATCTAATCTGGATTTTGGGTACTATGTGTTTTCACAGTTACGTTAATCTCTTGGAGCCACTAAAAGCTCAGAGAAACTCTCTAGGATGGGGATTCTTAACTTTTTTTTGTGTCATGGACACCTTTTGCATACTGATGTAACCTATGGAGTGGGCAGGTAAGTGGTGCAGTGGTTAGAGTGCCAAACCTAAAGTCAGGAAGACCGAAATTCAAATCTTGCCTCAGAAACTTACTAGTTTCTGTGATCCTGAGCAAGTCACTTAATCCTGTTTGTCTCAGTTTCCTCATCTATAAAATGAGCTGGAGAAGTAAACTGCAAACTACTCTAGTATCTTTGCCAAGTAAACTCCCAAAAGGGGTCACAGAGCAGGATATAAGTGAAAATGATTGAACAACAATAACAAGTAACCTATAGGACCCCTCTCAGATTAATGTTCTTAAATATATAAAATAAAATACATAGGAGTATAAAGGATACCAATTATACTGAAATAAAAAATAAAAATAAAAATCATGGACCTCTGGTTAAGAACTCTTGCCCCCTCGTTTCATATCTGACAATGGAAAACATTGTACTCTAATTAACCCAGTATGGATTTCTCATTTTTCAGACAGCCATGTGTTGAAAGATCTTGAGCTATCACTGGCTCTTCTAGATAGAACTGAATAGTCTTGAATACTTCTTTATGGAAAGGAAAAGACAGAAAAACATTCAGAGCAATGCAGGAGATAACTTCAATTATATCCCCCTAGATGTAAAGGAATGGACTATATTGCCCCTCATATCTCTAGTTCCCAAAAGTAATAATTTGGACAGTAATAATTTAGATAGTACATTACAGTTCACAAAGGACTTTTCTTCTAACAACTTTCTGAAAAAGGTATAAGTATCCTACTTTTCAAATAAAGGAACAAAAGGCCCTATAGGCTACGTGTCCTGGCCGTGGCCACATAATCAATGCAAAGCAAAATTGGAATTTTGCTCCAATAATTTTGATTCCAAATTCTATCAATTTTCCATCATCCCATTCTATGTCTCCAGGTGCCTGCTTCAGGATAATACCTGAGAGACTGTGGCACCACCCCCCTCACAGATCACACTCAAGATAAGCCTTGTCAGGGGTGGGGAACTTGCAACCTCAAGACTTCAAACTTCACAGAACAAATCCTCCTAATAAAATCCTTAATAAAAGGATTTGTTCTGTAAAACTTGGACTCAGTCAAAAGGCCGCAACCAAGGCCCTAGAAGTTAACATGTGGCCTTGAAGCCGCAGGCTCCCTGCCCCTGATTAGATGTTAGGGCATTCTGGTTCTGTTAGGGAAAAATATTTTCTATAACTTAAATACTCATTCAAGTACAATATTTTATTCAATTAATCATTTAGTTAACAAACTTATTAAGCACTTACTCTGTGCCAGGCACTTTATCAAGCACCAGGGATACAAATCAAGATAAAAACATGGTTTCTGTTCTCAAAAATCTCAAAGTCTAGTGGGAGAGAGAAATGACATCAAAATAACTATACACTAAAGACATGAACAGGATGATTTGAAAATAGACTTTGAGAGAAGGGAATAGAAGTTGGAGGGATCAGGAAAAGTTTCCTGCAGGTAGGATTTGAGCTAAATCATGAAGAAAGACAAGGAAACTAGAAATTGGTGATAAGAATGGAAAACATTCCTGAGAGACAGATTTGCCTCTGCAAATACACGGTCTGGAGAGAGGAGTATGTGAGGAACAGCATGTGTGCCAATATAGCTGGATTATAGAGTAGGCGGAGGGGAGTAAATCATGAGAAGACTGTAAAAGAAGGAAGGGCCAGGTTGTAAAGGACTATAAAGGCAAGATGGAGGGTTTATTTATTTGATCCTAGAAATAATAGGGAATTTATTGAATAGGGAGGTATCATTATCAGATGCATGTTTTAGGAAAATCTCTTTGGCTGCTGAGTGGAACAAGGATTGAGGTGGAGAGAGACTTGAGTCAAGGAGTTGAATTGAAAGGCTATTGCAATAATCTATGCAAGAAATTGGTGATAAGTGCCTGAAACTAAGATGGTTGGTGGCTGTGTGAGTGGATAGAGGGGTACATATATGAGATATATTGTGAATGTGGAAGCAACCACGCTTGACATGGAGTGAGGTTTAGGATTTGAGGATGACACCAGATTTTTAAGCCTGAGTTATTAGGAGTATGGTGGAACCCTAGACAGCCATAGGAACACTGGAAAGAGGGAAAGGTTTTGTTTTGTTTCATTTTGGGGATGAGGGTGGGGAAAATAATGAGTTCAATTTGGACATGTTATTTTGATATGCCCACAGAAATACAGTTCAGGATATCTAAAAGTCTGTTGGTTAAACTGGACCAGATAGAGCTCAAGTAAAAGATTAGGGCTAGATATATAGACCGAGGAAATATTCCCAGAGGTAATGGCTGAACCCATTAGAACTTCTATCTTTGTGATCTCCTAAATATTTATACTTTCTTCTTATCCCAGATAAAATGAAAATCCTTTGACAAATTGTAATCTCTTTAGTTTATCACATATTTTATTAGCCTTTTTCACAGTTTCTTGTGTATATTAAGTGCTTAATAAATATTTGTTAAACAGAATTATAGAGGTAGTATAAGAAAATGAGTAGCATGCAGACTTGGAATTGTGAGACAGCTATTCCTTGTGTGTCCCTGAGCAAGTAATTTAAACTCTACCTCAGTTTCTTTTGCAAAATGAAGGGTTGGGCTCAATGATTGTTCAGGTCTCCCTTCATTACAAATCAATGATCCTACAAACTCACTGCACTTAATTTTCCTAAAACAAATAACCACAGAATGATATAAAAAATAGACCTTATTTTTACTCACAACTTTAACCAAGTATGTTTAACATTGGTTTTATGCAAATGTATGAGACAAAATAACAAACAGTCCCAAAAGCAAGTAAGATCATCGATAAGGCCAATTTTAATTGTGATTATGCTAGTCCAGGCTCTCATCTCTGTACCTTTCCTCCTGATGGCCATTCCCCCCTATTTCTTTACTTATATTAATATCACAATCCCCACACCCTCCATCTGCACTACCACCACCACCTATTTCTGCTTGATGATGTAGTATATTCTGCTTCCCAAGAATAAAGTCCAGATTCGTTCTGCTCCACACTTTCCCTTACCCCCCAACATATCACATCTCTCCTCCCCGACTCTAAACTCTTTATCCTTCAAGGTATGCCTCAGATTACATTTCTTCATGAAGCCTTGCCTGGACACATAGAGAGCTCTCCATTCTCTGAAATTCTGTAACATAAAGTTAGTACAACACAATTTATGGTTGAAATGTGCTCCATTTTATTTGCTCAAAACATAGAATCATAGATCTAGAAGTGGAAGGGAATTCAGGGACCATACACTTTATCCTCCTCAGTTTATAAATGAGGAAATAAGCCCAGGGAAGTTGTATGATTTCATAAGATATCAAAGGCAAGATTCAAATTCAGGTCTTCTGACTTCAGAACCTGTGTTCTCTCTTTCCATTGTGTTAGAATGTCTCTCTCCAGTCAGACGTAGCTACTTAGGAATTCAGACTATGGCGTATGGTATTTAGCTATACCACAATGACCGGCAAAGACCTGAGGACAAAGAAATGTTTCGTGTGTGTGTGTGTGTGTGTCTGTGTGTATACATACCATATACACACAAACATACACACATACATACACATATATCTATGATGTTTGGATCTGAACCTGGGATCTTGTCAGTGTGCAGAACATAGATAAAGATGATCAATTTACCTCTAATTTGTTGTTTTAGAGCAGTGCTTCTCAAAGTGTGTAGTCAATGGATCCTTGGGTGTCCCCTATAACCTTTCAGCGTATCCACAAGGTCAATTATTATTTTTCATAAACATATTAAGATTATTTGACTATTAAAATGCTCTTCCATTTTTCAACTTTTATCTGCATGAGGCCATGCTTTCTTCATATACTTCAACCAAAACAATACACTGAAAAACATGGAATACAGAAGCAGTTGTGAGAATCCGAGTGACTTCTATTTAGCCAAACATTAAAGTGATATGCACAAATATGTAAAACAATGCCGCTGTGCTGTTTTTTGGAGGTTAATATAGTTTTTTCTTGAAAACAATGTTTTACATCAATATGTAATACATTTATTGTTGTTATTTTAATAAATTAATACCTCTTTTTAAATTTTACCAGCTTTAATTTATCATATATGGATATACATACACATATACATATATATAGCCCACACAAAAAAAATTCAGACTCCTTAGTAATATTAAAGAGTATAAATCAGTCTTAAGACCCAAACAATTGAGAAATGTTACCTTAGAGAGATGCCTGGGGTGCTGAAAGGCTAAGTGGCTTGGCTGTCATTGTTGCCATTGAGTCCTTTCAGTCATGTCTGAATCTCCATGACCCCATTTGGGGTTTTCTTGACAAAGATACTGAAGTGGTTTGCCATTTGCTTCTCTAGCACATTTTATGGATGAGGAAGCTGAGGCAAATAGGGTTAAGTGACTTGCCCAAGGTCACACAGTTAACAACTGTCTGAAGACAGAATTGAATTCAGGTCCTTCTAACTCCAAGGCCAGCACTCTATCCCCCTCTATCTAGCTTCCCATAAGTGACTTACCCTGGTCATAAAACAAGTATTCCTCAGACGCAGGATTCGAATCCACACCTTCATGTCTCTACAGGCCACCTCCAAGCTACTCTTTTTTCCTCTTAATACATATTCATAAGTTGATTGTTTGGTAGGTTATGGTCTCAAAGTTTACCATCAGGAATCAGAATCAAAGAGCAACACTCAGATTCCACAACAAAAGAGTTAAAATATTCCAATAAATCCAAAAGATACCAAAGGTGGAGTTCCTCAGATGTCTTGGATTGTTTGCTACTTCTTCTTTTCACACTTTGCTTCCAATTTGTTCTTTATCCAGAACCTACTGTGCCAAATCAGGCTTGTGATTAAGATCAAGTCTACCGGGAAATCAGCAGAGAGCTGGTGAGCTTTTGAAAAGGGCCTTGCTGTCCAAAGTTTGGAAACTCTGACAAACAGCTGTTATAGCACTATTGTTTTATTATTATTTTTTTGGCTTCCCTTAAAGGCCAGAGATTGAAAATCACTGAATTTCAAATCAAAAAGAATTTAGCCCCTTGCAAACCCCTGCTGCCTCCACCTCCAGCTGTTTTTTTAAGAAGCAAGATGAGATCACAATCACATAGATGCTATGTATATTGACAGTCTTTATACCTGCTGTTGCTTTTTTATGAAATTATCTATTACATATGCAAAAGGGGAAAGGAACGAGTGTTTATTAAGCATTTACTATGTGTTAGGTACTGTGCTAAGTGCTTTTCACAAATGTTATCTCATTTAATCCTCATAACAACCCTGGGAGTTTAATCCTATTAACTTCATTTTATAATGGAGAAACTGAGGTAGAGTGATGTTAAATGACTTCCCCAGGGTCATATGTCTAGTAAGCATAAGGCCAAATTTGAACTCAGATCTTCCTGACTATGCTCAGCACTTTATCCATTGAGACACTTAGCTGCTTCTACAGACTTTTTCATTCTATGAAATTTTTTTTAAATTTAAATTTTAAATTTTAAAATTTCCAAATCTCTAGGAAATGACAGGGATCCTTTTCCCATTGTAAAGAAGTGGGAATATTGGATTTTTGTAAGGGAGAATGGGACTGGTTGGTAAAAAAATAAAAAATACATATGGGCATAAACTGGTTCAAGGAAGCAGTTTCTAAAATAAAAAAAAAAAATGGAGCACCGTGGAGTCAAAGGACTTGAGTATGAATCCACCCTCTACTGTTTACTATGTTTATGTCCTTGGGTAAGTCATTCCAGCCTCCGTAGTCCTCCATTTCCTCAACTATAAAATGATGGGGTTGTGCTAGAGGGCTCCTAAAGCCCTATATCCAAATCTATGATTGTGAGTATGTAGAGGGGAACATGTTATGGGGAAAGACTATTCTTGCTCCATGTCCTAGAACTCTGTGTTAATTGCAAATATGGCTGAGGAAACCCATCTAGGAGACCCCAGCTGAGACGAGGTCCCATGAAATGTAGTGACCCGGGAAACATCCACAGGGGTGAAGCCACTGATGCAAGGTACACTTGAGTTCATACAACACACCATCCTGATATAGCAGGAGAGCACACTGGACAAAGAGTAGATAGTGCTCATGTGAGACAGTCACTAATTACCTGTGTCATTGCTAGAGTTGGTTTTACTTACCTTTTCTCAGTTTCTACTAGGATGATAAGTCTCTAAACCAATAAATGGGGCTTTTGGGAAAACATAACAAAAAATTAAATGTGAAAACACTTTCAAAGGCTTAGTTATTTTTAAATCTGCTTGCTGCCTTGCCATCTGTATGGCCTTGGACAATTTATTTAATTTCTCTGGGCATCAGTGATATCATCTAAAAAAAGAAGGGGTTGGATTAGATCTTAAGTGTCAAATTTGAGGCCCACAGACTGAAGGCTGTAATATTTCATCAACACTCCCCATTTTAGCCTGCACTAGATGAAAATGTAATTAGGAAATAATTAACAAAATAAATAAAATGCAATAGAACATAGATAATGTTATTACGTAGTTTTCTAAGTCAGTATGTGACCATCAGGGATACTTACATAGGTTTAGTGTCCCATTTCTCTTTGAGTTTGAAACACTGGATTAGAAAATCTTTAAAATCCCTTTCAGTGCTAAATTCTATGATCTTCCTCTTCTTCTTCTTCTTCTTCTTCTTCTTCTTCTTCTTCTTCTTCTTCTTCTTCTTTTTCTTCTTCTGCTGCTGTTGCTGCTGCTACTACTGCTACTGCAGCTTCTGTATATTATTATTATTAAAATATCTTTATGACATAATGGTTTGTCTCAGCATGTGTAATATATAAACATCCCATAGAAGAACTGCAGTAGACCATTATGGGGGGGAAAACTAATTTATTATATTGTATATTAATATATATATGTATAAAGATAATCCATATAAAATATTTTAATCGTCTGTGATTTGACTTTGATATGACCCACCTTAGAATTAGAAATTTGGAAAATATTAATAAAGATATGAATATATATGTGGAAAAAGTGATTTCTTTTTATCTTTTCATCTCTCATTTGCTATCATATTTTTTTTTCACTTTTCTTATTGAAGTCCCTACCATTTTGTCAAAAAAATTATGCATTGCTTAATAATATTGCTTAAGAAACTTAGTAAGGGACAGTACATTTGGGGATTTAAGTTGTTAAGAGATATCTGAACACTTCAGGTATCTACACTGGAGAGCCGATTATGGTTTAAGCCAATCCAATTGCTTCTTCAGCTCAGCCCACTTTATAACTTTAATTAAACAAAATTAAAATTAATTATTAATGGAAACAATTAGATGAATTAGCTAAGGTGACCTGATCCTTATTTTTTGTTCTCTATGAAGTACCACAAATGTACCCAGCCCTGCAGAGTCTAGTCTGAGCTGTGCTGAATACCAACAGAGTTCTTGCCCTAAGGAGCTTCCACACTCTAAATAACTTGAGAAAGGACAGATTGTGATACAAGGCAGTGCTGATGGGAGCCAAGACATCTCAAAGAAGAGCTGGTCTTTGGAGAGTTCTTAGCAATGGGAGAATTGGGACTTTGGAGAGATTTGTAGAAAGTTGACCTATGATGCTGTCTGCTGAATAACAAAACAGTAAGACAGCTCAGCAAACAAAATAGTCAAACCAACTGTTTTCTAGTGATCCTTCCAGGATCAGTTCAAATCCTTCCTTTTACCCTTCCTTCCCTGATAACCTGATTTTGTCTTCCCCTAAATTTTTACTTTTTTATATCACCCATTTTTAATTTATCACAAATTATGATTTTCTCTGCCTTTTTATGTGTCCATGTCTTACGCCCCCTTACATACTCAAATATAAATTTCAAGGACACTATTTTATACAATTCTGTATACCCTACATTGCCTAGTCTAGTATGGCACCCTGCATGTAGTAGGTATTCAATAAACACCTACAAATAGGTATCATTACTTAGATACAATTAATGGAGTGATGCACATTTTTAAAAATCTCTTAGCCAATCCTCCATTGTATGATTTAGTCTCAGTCTAAGAGTCAGTGGTACAGTCACAAAGTCAAGAAGTTATCACAGAAATCATCATTAGAGCTGGAAGGGACATTCAAAGATCACTGAGTTTTTAGTTCCCTCATTTTAGAGAATTAGAATAAGCTTTATAAAATAAGAAGGATAGGGATTTAAGGGTTGACCCAGGGTTTCAACATACGAGAGGGTATGTTTTCACCCCACTTGGGTAGACTCTCTCTTTGATGTGACTACTATCCACAAGCCTCACTTCCTGGTTCTCTCTTCATTTGTGGCACCACTCAGCTAGCTTCTTCCGCCCACCATAACTCATCTGTCACAATGGTGACCTTTTCCTCAATCTCACATTCTTTTCCAGCCAGAGATGATTGTGTTGGCTAAATGACAGGCTATTTCCTGTACCATTAAAAAGCAAAAAACAAAAAAACAAAAAACAAAAACAAAAACACAACTTCACCTTCAAAGAGACTGACTGTCCTCTGTGCAACTGACACTCCCCATTCCCATCCCACCAATATAATTGTTTTTGTCCCAGGTAAAATAATTCCTATATTATAATTGGAATTAGATTGGAAGTAGGCATAGGAACAAAGAAGAAGAGAAAGAGAAGAATAAATATAAACAAAAAGATTCTTTCCCCCCTTCCCACCTTCCTGGTAGGCATAGTTACCACCTTATTGGATCTTTTAGTCAAAGAGTTTGACACAGTGCACCTTGATGTGTGTAAAAGTATAATAAGGCAGTCACTTGACTTACATCCTACTATGCCATAACTCCCACAACAACTATACCTCGATGAGGGCACTAACTGGGCTCAGGTTGTGTAGCTATCTGGATACAAGAAAAGCTAATTTCCTCTCACAAGAGGTCTCACCTAGAATATGGAGAAAATCTAGTTCTCAAGATACAGAACGTGGCAATTATGTCCTGCTAGTGGATTTGGCCTCTGAACAAGACACACAAAACCAAGAAATAAATGAAAATTTTCTTTCAAAAATATCTCCCACCATATTACCTTTTTTGGTTTCTTCTTTTCTTTTGAAACACATACCTAGGTATCCATCGATCCTAAGGACTACATCCATTAGCACTTGACCTTCCCAGTGTGGTACCCAATAACCACCCAGAGTACAGGGCTGCTATATCCTACCTTCCCATTCCTACCACCCAATGCTGTATAACAACACAATGATATCAGTCTGCCCAATAGCTAATTCCTTCAGAAGTCAAGATCTCTTATTTCCAAAATCTTAATTATCTATCAACAAATCCATTCTAATATGCTAATGAGAGAAGACTAGAGGGCCTTACCTTTGTGGGTTATTCCATTGTATTATGGCAGGATGTTTTGTGATTAAGTGGCACTTTGTACTGAAAATCAAATCAAACTATGCATGTGGGTCCCTGATTATTCTGCCTATTAATGGAACTGACCTACTCTCATCCATGCAGTGGGGCTTTATCTACTTTGAGGACCGCTCAATTCAAGATAACATACAACAACATTATAGAACTGTTTGTTTGGAGAGGATAAAAGGGGAGAAGGGAACTTTCCCTTACCTGTGAATGTATGAAAATGTTCAGGAGATTTTTTTACATCTGTAAAGTAGTCTCTAAAATTGCTTTAACCTTTAATATTCTATGATTATATATATATATATATATATGCATATATATATAATTTTTACTTACATCACCATTCTCTCCCTACGTGAAGGGTTCTTGATCCCTCATGAAGTTCAGTCGCAGCAAATGAGAATGTTTAACGTAGAGAAAAGATGTCTCTGGGTGGACATAATAGTAGTCTTCAAGTTGAAGGGCTATCAGGTGAAATAGGGAATAGATTCATTCTATTTGGCCCCAGAGAGAAAAACCAGTGAAAATTGCAAAGAGAAGAATTTGGGCCTGATATAAAGGAAAAATTTCTTAATAATTAGAGCTATGCTAAAGTAGAATAGGCAGCCTCAGGAGACAGTGTCTCCCCCCTCATTTCACACTCAACTACAGGCTGATTAGTTATTGGTTATGTGCTAATGGAGAGGGGATTACCTTTTGTTATGACTCAATTTAGATGGTTGCTGAGGTACCTTCCAGTGCTAAACTCTAATTCTATGACTCTATGAAATGAAGATTGTTTCAAAACTAGTCTTTCAATCCTTCAATATAAAGCCAAAAACATGAGAATGTGGGAGATACTACATTATGAATTTTATCCCATTCCATCCCACAATGTTTTCTGACTTTCACGTCTAATTATCCAATATTGCTTTACACTTTTTCACCATTTCTGGTCTCTTCTGCAAATGCAAGACCAGGAATGTTTTGCTATTTTATTTATTTATTTAGTCACGAATAGTCCAAAAGCAGAAATTCTCATAGAAAGAGATTGCAAATGAGAATTTGAGAAGCTCATTTATACTCACCAAAAGAACCAAACATTACAGAGTAATGACAATGGTTTTGGAGAAATTAAAACAGGAACAATCATGAAAGAACATGATAGGGGAAGAGGAATTATGTAGGCAAAACAATTACAGCCATATCCCCATCAGCTACTGATTCCACTGTAGGTAGCTACCATGGATCTAAGAATATCAACCTCAGGGACCACTTTTGATGCTAGCAATCTTATGATATTATGAGTTTTACCAATAAAATCATTCCAGAATAAGACCATTTTCTAATTTCATAAATAAAAGTCTAATACAAGACCACATGGAAGCAGACATGCACTATATTCAAGTATTTAAGAAGTGGTCACCTAGAATAGAGATTTGATTTGTTATATTTGTCCTTTAACTTTGATTGTTTGAATAAAGATTAACACAAAATTAGAATAAAGTATTATTTTTTTAAATCTGCCCTGAGTAGAGTTACAAAAGCAACAGAATACAGATATAGATGGAAAGATCGATAAATAGATAGATAGATGGATAGATAGATGAAAGATATGATATACAATTAAAACAATTCTAAACTAAGCTATTTAAGCAAGCTATTGATACACAAAAGAGAAAGAAATGAAAGAAAGGTGTTGTCCCTAATTATAACAGTTTCCTATAATGTTACCTATGTAAATCCATTGTCATAATGAGAAGAATGAAGGAGCCTAAAAACTGATTTAGTCAGCAAAACACCTGATCTACTTGCTAAGTGGAGAGATGTAGTAGCCACAGGCACGATTGATTTAGAATACAAGCTCATTCATAAAATCTTGCAGAGCAAGATGGTAGAAGATCACGAGCAATTTTGTCTCATAAAATAGTGAGAAACATCAGAAGAAAAAATGAATTTAAAGAAAGCTTAGTGAAAGACCCAGCTAAGTGAACTCACTCCATCGGTATTTAAGGATGAACTTGGAAGGAAAACAATAAACAGATGAAGATGGAAAAGATCTGTGAAGATTTTTATTACAAATATGTTTTACTTCCAAAGACATTAGATCTTTAACATCACAGTTCTGGACTTGATTCTTGAGAAATTGGAAAAGCTATTGAAGAAAAAAAGATTGGTTAGCAACTGCTTTAGTTCAAGTGTACCCAGAGCAGGCACATGCTAAAGGTGATACAATTTTCAGGTCACTGACGGATTGATTGCCAAAGTACCTGAGGAAGGTAAGACAACTACCAAAAAGAGGTGGTGGTGGAATCTAGACCTTATTACTACCAAAAGAAAGTTAATGAAGGGAACACTGAAAAGCACTGAAAAATGTTCACTTTCCCACATGGACAAAATGTTTTAAGTAATACACACAGAAGGACATCCTTGAAGAAGATATTAGAAGGGGACAACAAGCAGGCTTTCACAAGATATACTGTATGGTAAACAATACCTTTACTATTATGTAATTGACCATAGGCTATAGAATGTTCGAGGTCCTACTGTGCTTATTTTCTGTTAAGCATTAGACTTAGCTGAGTAGTCTCTCATTTAACAAGGTACCTCCCCTGTATATGTCGAAATCAACTGGAGATTGTTGTAAGGGATATTCAAATAGGAATAACCTCATTCTATAACCCTCTGGTTTTTATTATCAAGCAAGGAATAAAGCAGAGAGATGTGCTTTCCAAAGTTATTCTATAGCATCATAAAAAAGATCTAGCACAGAATCCATGTGGAAGAGAGATTTGCAATAGTCAGTTGATAAGCATTTATTAAGTGTCAAACTCTGGGGATACCAGAAGCAAAAAGGTAAAAAAAGGCAAAAAGCCATTCTAATCCACAAGTAGCTCACAATCCAATAGGAGGGAGAACAACCTTCAAAAAAATACATACAAATAAGCTACATACAGAAGAGGAAAACATCAACAGAGAGAGGATACTAGAATTCAATTTGATTGGAAAAAGTCTTCTTATACAAGATAGGCTAGTTTAGAAGGAAGATAGAGAAAGTACTTAGCATTTTACACTGGCAGAAATTAGGTTTAGAACAACACCACATAGCATTTATGAAGATAAATTCTAAACAGACACATAATTTTGGCATAAAATCACATTTTAAATTAGAGAAACAGGCAAGAATTATGTTTTTATTTATGGAGAAGAGTACAGTTTATGTCCAAATAAGGGAAAGAGATGATCACAGGAGATAAATGGACAGTGTTAATTGCATAATTATTTAATGGGTTTTTTTTTTTGGTTAACATAAACAAATTCAATGCAGCTAAAATCAGAAGGGGAAAGAGTAGGGGAGAATCTTTGAGTTGGGGTATTTTTTTCCTGACAAATATCTCATTTCTAAGACATATATGGAACTGATTCAAATTTATAAGAAGTAAAACTATTTTCCAATTGACTAATGGTCAAATGATATGAACAGGAAAGGTTTGAAGGGAAAAATCCAATCTACCAACATCCATGTTAAAACATGCTCCACATCACTAATAATTAAAGAAATGACAATTAAGGCAATTCTGAGATTCTACCTCATATCTATAAGATTATCAAAGATGATATAAAAGAAAAATTACAACATTGGAGAAGCTTCAAGAGAACAGACACATTAATGTGCTATTGATGCAACTGTGAATTCATCTATTTCTTATCAAAAGCAATTAATAATTATGCCCCAAAAGTCTGCCTTTGATGTAGTGTTGCAACTACTAGGTCTAAATATCAAAAAGATAAAAGTAAAACTATAAGGACCCATTTGTGCAAAAAAAAAATAACCTTTATCACAGCTGTTTTGTGATCATGAAGAATTAGAAGTTAGCAATCAACTGAGGAATGTGAACAAATTATAGTATATGAATATGTGGAACAGAATTGCACAGTAAGAAATAACCAAAAGAATCATCTCTGAGAAATTCAGGAAGATAAAAATGGACTAAAATGAGCAGAACTGAGAGAACAATTGATGCACTAACAACAAGGTAAAAATAACTTAAAAAGAAAAAAGTAAATGGAATAACCATCCATGATTCTGAAGGTGATAGCCTCAAGATTCAAAGTAAGACAAACATTTTTAGACATGGCTAATACGGGGATTTGTTTTCCTTTACTATGCATTTTAGTAGCACAATTTTTTCCCAAAGTATGTATAGGAGAAAGAAAAAAATAAATGCTTATTATTTTTAATAAAAGGTTAAAGAAAAAGAATTATTTAAAATTCAGCCCGATCATTTTCTCTTGGTCAACTCTTGGTCAGGCACAGGATTCATTTGTATTATCTTACCAAGAAAAATTTATATATAGGCCAATTCTTTGGGCACTCCTTCAAGCTGTATATTATATTCCAGATGAAAGAGGTTTTCATCCACTTGATATTTCTTGCATAGATTGTGAGAAAAAATATTCTAAGTGATTCTGGTGCTAATTTAGGAAGTTTTGAAATGTTCTGTGGCTGATGTAATCAGCAGTTTTATCTGCAAACAGAAACATCTGAAGATTTCATTATCTATTACAGAATCCTTAAATTTGGACTCTTTCTGGGTTAGCCTCTTCCATAAAAGTGGCCAATGCCTTTGATGAACATATGCTACCTGTTTTATGCTTTTTTATATTATTAATCACATATTTATCTCTGCCACAACTTTAGGGAACGTTGAATGAATATGAATACGGATTTTTTTTTCCTCTTCACTATCTATAAGCAGTAAGAGAGGAATATTGCATTCCTTTCATCTTTCAATCATTTGTATGACAATAAAGACATGATCTTGTGTAGAATTTCACTTACAGAACCTGTTTGCTTCCATCTTACATCATTATCAATGATGTCTCTTATACATGTATAGATAATTCTCATAAATATTTGCAAAGGTGAGAACAAAGGCACATAGGTCAGTGGTTTTTAGTATTCCTTCTGGTATTTTGTGCGTGTATGTGTGTGTGTGTGTGTGTGTGTGTGTGTGTGTGTGTGTGTGTGTGTTGAGGGGGAGTGGGAACAATAAGATCCTTGGGGTTTTTTTTTTCAAATTTTTGTCAACCTCTCTTACTTTTTAGATCCCTTGTGAAATGACTCAATATCTTTGAAATTCTGTCACCACTAGCACAAACCTCTTCCTTATATATTTCCCTTAGCCCAAAGAATCTTCCTATATTTCCTTCATTAGCAACATTTCTGTTTCCTTAGAGGCTTAGAGAAGGCTCTGTCTACCCATTTATATTTCATAAGGGACTAGTACGTAGCATCTTGGGAGTGTGATTTTGAGTCTAAATATGATGATGACTCTATTCTACTTAATGGTAAAAAATTGTTATAAAAATATTTATATTTTTTCTATTTTTATCTGATTGTTATAGTCTTTTGAGCTTCACCCTTAAATGCTCTCAGTATGACTATGCATAGCTGAGTCTCTCACCAAGTTCTTATTTAGAATGTAAGCTTTTTAAGGACAAAGACTATCTTGCTTTAGTATTTCTGGAATTGCTGCTTATCCCAATACTTGACACATAGCAAATACATGATAAATGCTTTTTTTCCCTCTGCATTTACTGTAAACTTTTAATTTCCACATGCTGCTTTTAGCTGTTTTAGTACTAATAATGTCCACAAACTTTCAAGTTCTTCTTCGGTGTTTGTTTTGATTGGTTTGGTTTCTTTTTAATAAATGCATATCTAAACCATTGTTGCCTTTGGCTGCCATATTTCTCTGCTGAAGAAGATCAAGTGTTTTCTTTTTTTTTTCTAGGCATTTTTTCTCTCTTTGTTGTGATGATAGATTTATGTTGGTCAAACTTTTTTTTTTTTGAGGATGGCAAGAGCTTGTGTCATGTGCTGTTCTTTTGTATAACATCTGATATCAGCAGTATATCAAAATAGGTCTACTTGGAATTCTCTCAACTTTTTGCCATGTCTTCTCTCTGTCTTTCTTTGTCTTTGTCTCTCTGTCTCTGTCTCTCTCTCTCTGTGTCTGTGTGTCTCTGTCTCTCTGTTTCTGTCTCTGTCTGTCTGTCTGTCTGTCTGTCTCTCTCCTAAAGCAGTAATAATGTTATGAACAAAAGATGTAGTGGGAGGAGAAGATCATTGTGAGTTAAAGTAAGCTGGAAGGGCTTCATGAAAGAGCTAAATTTCATTTGGGGACTTCAACGATGACTGAGTTAATGAGTCAATAAACACTAAGTGCTCACTATATGTTGGGCACTTTGCTAAGTTCTGGGGATGCAAAAAAAAAAGTAAAAACTTCAAAAAGCTCACAATCTAACAGGGGAGACAAAATGCAAACAAATATATGCAAACTACACATGCATACATACATGCATATGTATATATAAACATGATATATATACACTATATTTATTCAGAGTATATATACAGTATTTATATAAACACATACATACATATACTTACATATATATATAGAGAAAAAGGAAATGGAAGCACTGATTGTAGCTAACTTTCTTAAGGAGTTAAGACACAAAAGGCAGGAGATATATGGAATGATAGTGGGGATAGATAAATCAAGTGTTTTGTTTTTTCTTTTTTTTTTTGGAGGATGGAGATAACATGGGAGTGTTGTTAGGCAGTAAGGAAGCAGACAGTAGAAAGATAGAGATTGAAGATAAGTGAGAGACTGGGGAGAAGGCAATCTCTTGGAGAACATGGGATGGAATGGGGTTACTTATACAGGTACATGGGTTTCCCCTCATGCAAGACAGGGATGAAGGACAAAAGGCTGGTAGAAGACATTGGGTGATGTGAAATGAGGAAGAGGGAGGAAAAGGGAAAGACCTTGGTTAGTGGTCTCAATTTTTTCAGTAAAATATGAGGTGAATTTCTCATCTGAGAGGATGAGGAGGGACCCATGGGAGGGTTGGGAAGACATGAAAATTATTAAAAGAGTTGTTGCATTAAGTGGGAAAATGAGTCAATTAGGGAGGTATAAAACAATCACTTTGCATCAGTGGGAGCCCACTTGAACTTATGTAACATAAAAAAAAGAAAAAAATTATCTAACATAAATTTGTAGAGGTCCCAATCAGCACAATATTGTGATTTTCTTCACTTTCATTATGCAACAGGTACATAGGAGCAAAGGCAGTGA
Organism: Vombatus ursinus; assembly: GCF_900497805.2. Lineage (NCBI taxonomy): Eukaryota > Metazoa > Chordata > Mammalia > Diprotodontia > Vombatidae > Vombatus > Vombatus ursinus. Next base: position 53,067,688 of record NW_020954569.1, on the reverse strand, counting down.
ATGGTGATGGTGTGTCAAGGTTGAGACTTGGCAGGGTAAGGTTGGCAATATGATTTAACAGTCACTCAAGGGAAGAGGACAGTGAACAGCTGAACTGGTTCAAGATAGGGAAAGGAGAAAGTAGCTAGCATAGGAGTGATCTTGTCCTGAGAGGGTGATAGGTCCTGAGAGAGAACCGAAAGGCCAACAGACTGGAAATCACTGTGTAGACAAAGAACAGGGTTTGGTCAGAATTCTGATTGGGTGGTAGATATGAAGTGAGGGAACCTCAAAGGAGAAGGGGTTGTTGAGTGATGGTGGGGGAGGAAAAACTGGAAGAAGCAAAGGAAAGAAAGAAGTATTCCAACTCTTCCACCTTGACAAGTGGGGATAATGAATGAAAGTACATCCAGTGCTTAAAAAAAAATAGCCAGTGAGGCCATGTCAACAGGGGGCTCAAATGAGATCCACAAGATGAAAAGAGTGGGAAAGGAAAAGATTTCAGTTATAAACAAATTGGTTGCCTGTGGAGCAAGCATCCCAGAGAGCAAAGTAGAAGGATTAGATAATTTGGGGGAGGGGCATTCTGAGGGGAATGGAATACGGGATCAAGCAGTAGGAGAAAAGGATCTGAATGATAATCAAAGAGGTAATTCAGAATCACTAAGATAAGTAGGTTGAGTAGGATGTGGCAGGGCAGGGCAGAGAGGATACAGGGATGCTCTAATTATCAGGAGTAGAAAATGCAAAGACACTGTAAATATAGCATTTGAAGGGGACAATGAAAAGATTACTTTTATGTCAGTATGGGGGTGTCAGTGGAAGATAAAGTTGGTAGCTAGACTGGAGACAGATTATGAGGATACTTGACTATCAGTCTGAGAAATCTGAACTTTATTCTTTGACTGTATTGTCACTGATATATGTGTGTGTGTGTGTATATATATTATATATATATATATTAATGTAAGAAATGAGCATGTCCAAATCAGTGCTGTAGGACAATGAAACTGTCAGTAGTATGAACTATGGATTGGGAGAGAATAACGGCATATAGACATGAGGAAACTGATGGTTAGAGCCAGGTAGATAGCACAATGGATGGAACACCTAACCCAGAGTCAGGAAGACCTAAGTTCAAACCCAGCCTCATTCACTTACTAGCTGTGTGACCCTGGACAAGTCACTTAACCCTGTTTGCCTCAGTTTCCTCATCTGTAAAATGGGCTGGAGAAAACTGACAAACCACTCTAGTGTCTTCGCCAAGAAAAACCCAAATGGGGTTTTGTCCAACAAAGAATTGGACATGAAATAACAATAGCAGCAACAATGAGATTATTGGTAGAGAGAATGGAAAGAAAAGGATATATATGTGAGAAGTTTCAGAAAATGATTTAGGAGGACTTGGTAACTATCTGAGTGTAGCTAGCACACCTACAGTGCTTTACAGAATACACACTGCTTTACATGTTTCATTTGACCCTTACAAAAAATCCTTAGTGATTAGTCATGTGAGTATTCTTCTCATCTATCAGCTAAGAAAACTGAGCCTCAAAGAGGTTACATATGTTCCTCAGTTATTACACAGCTATGAGGTGGCAAAGCTGACATTCAGACCAAGTCTTCTCATTCCCTGTTCAGCACTCAATGACAAAAGAAATAGATTTCTGTCATTCTGTTGTTTCAGTCACCTCTCACTTCTTATGACTCCTTTTCAGGTTTTTTTGGCAAAGATACTGGAGTGGTTTGCCATTTCCTTCTCCAGCTCATTTTACACAAGAGAAAACTGAGGCAAATAAGTGATTTACCTAGGGTCACACAGCTAGCAAGGAAGTGTCTGAGATCAAATTTGAACTCAGGTCTTCCTGATTCCAGGCCTGACACTTTCCACAGTGCCACCTAGCTGCCCTTCTATTAAAAATAGATCAGTCAAAGATAAAAGATTTTAGTTTTTTTATGGGAAATAGAATTATGATTTCATTGGGATAGTGAGCTCCTGAGTGAGGACACTCACTCTACTAATGAAGGTTGGCATCCTCTCTGCCACCTATAATCCGAGAGTTTTGCCTAGATAACTCAGCATTTACATGACTTGTCTGAATTCACAAGTAAGTATGTATCAAAGGTAAGACAAACTCATTTTTTCCTGTTCCAAGGCCAGCTTTCTGTCAAATATACCAAAAACAGTCCTATTATAAGAAATAAGGAAACAAGGCAAAAGAATTGATTAAATTGAGAATAGGGTACACCTTAGGGTTGTGTCTGAGATAAAATCAGTGCACGCAAATATAAATATCCAACAGGAAAGGGAACACCCGGGTCTGGAGTTCAGGTGTGAGTACAGAGCTAGAGATATGGAATTGAGAAGCAAGTCTCTGGAGCAGGGGTGTCAAGCTCAAATAGAAACTGGGCCACTAAACCTTTCATAAGGATCCCTGCAGACATCACATCAAGTTAGTTTTAAAACATGATGATATCTATGTTTTATTTTATTTTTATTTATTTGGTTAAGTATTTCCCAATTACATTTTCACCCGGTTCAGGCCACAATGGGAGAGTTGTAGGCCCCATGCTTGACACTTCTGCTCTAGTAGAAACTGAAGAACAGCCCAGTTTTGTCTACTTTGGGGAAGAATAATGACCAAATATGTGAATTCTCTGCTCACTGTCCAAGGAAGCAAGTGTTTATCTAACTAATAAGGCTGCACCTAGCTAATAGGCCACCAGTGACCATCAATGGATAAAACAATATTTGAATTTCACATACCAGGGAGGCAAATTTAAAGGTTTTTTCTTTCCTTTTAATGGAAGTATTTGTGATTAAGGATTGAAACACAGGTTACTCAAACTAACATTTGCCCTCTGGATTTGAATGATAAACAGAAGGATAATTAATAGTTTAGCTAATTGTACTGCCATGTTATGGACATCAGCTGGTGTGCATGTTGTCGTGTGGAAGAGGGATTAGATTTTTTTCTGCTTGGCCAGAGGACAAAAGTAAGACCAATGTGTCATAGAGGCAAATTTCAACTTAGCATTAGGAAAATAAACAAACAAAAATGATAACAATCCCAGTCTAGCCAAACTGGAAAGGGATGTCTCAGGCAGTAGTGAATTCTCTGGACCTGGATGAGTGCTTGTCAGAGCTGCTGTGCATGAGAACCATATTTTGGGTAATGGTTAGACTAAATGACCCAGGAGAGTTCTTCAACATTTTGATAAATTACTTGGATACAGGCATAAGTGATATGCTCATCAAATTTGCAGATGAGAGTGATAGGCGGGATCACTCCCATGAAGGTTGACAAAAATCTGTGTTCAAAAAGTTTCCAATACCCTTTGCTCCTATTAAAAAAGCAGGGAGCAGATGAAGACACTTGATTGGGGCACAAGTAATCCTAGGGTTCAGAATGAGGAAGGTAAATGGTCTGATATTCCCTGACTTGGTTGGAACACACCTGAGTAGTCATTTCTGTCCATCACATTTTAAGAAAGACCTATATAAAATATGATGACCAGCAATGTGAGGGAATTCAAAACCATACCGTAAGTGAATTGTTTGAAGATCCAGGGAAGAGGGGATATTTAATGTAAAGGAAAAGAAGCCTGGGGCATCAGGGTATAGAAAACCCATGTGAGATGCTCTAATCAGCTGCCATAGGTTCAATTAGCATCTTCATAAAGATGATTCTCAGATCTTGATATCCACCCTGAGTTTCTGTCCTGAACTCTAGTATAACAAACTGCCTATTAGGAAATCTTGAACTGGATGTCCTGAAGGCACCTCACACATTCCATATCCAAAACCAAACTCTTTATCATTTTCCTCCCAAACTTCCCTATTGCCATCAAGAGCACTACCTTCCTCCCAGCTACCCAAGCTTATATGCCAAAGGGGTTTTCCTATAACAAATTTAACCATGTCTCTCTCTTTATGAACTACAGTGGCTCCCTGATACCTCTAGTATCAAATATAAAGTCTTCAGTCATTTAAAATGTTTACTATCTTTTCAATCTTGTAACACAACTCCATTCCACAATTTATTGTTGTTCAGTCATTTCAGTCATGTCAGATCTTTTTTTTTTTTTTTTTTTTTTGGTTTAGTGGCTTTCCCAAGGTCACACAGCTAGTACGTGTCAAGTGGGGATTTGAACTCAGGTCCTCCTGACTTCAGGGCCAGTGCTGTATCCACTACGCCATCTAGCTGCCCCAGTCATGTCAGATCTTGAGGCAAAGATACTCAAGTGGTTTGCCATTTCCTTCTCCAACTCATTTTACAGATGAGGAACCTGAGGCAAACAGGGTTAAGTGATTTGTCCAGGGTCACACAGAGCTAGTAAATATCTGAAGTTATATTCAAACTCAAGTCTTCCTGATTCCATGTCTAGCACTCTATCCACTGTGCCACATAGCTGCCCATTCTACAATTTACAATCTAGCTATAGAGGTTAATTACTGTTCCTCATATGACATTTCATCACTCATCTTTGTTTCTTTGAACTAGTTTTCCCTCATGTTTGCCTCACCTCTGCCACTTCATTTTCTTGGCTTTTTTCAAGACTTAGTTCAAATCCCACCTTAAATAAGAGGCATGTGTCTATTGAATGGACCTATTTATTCATGTTGTCTTCCTTATTGGAATGAGACCTTCTTGATGGCAGAAACTTTTTGATCTTTCTTTGTACCTCCAAAACTTAGCACAGTGACTGGAATGTAGTAAGCATGTAACCAAAATTTATATACTTCTTGACTGTATTTGTAAGGTAATGATTTCTCCATCTTCAGAAGTCTACTTGTCAATGACTGCATTGCCTCACCCATTGAAATTTCATGATTCCATGCAGTTTCACTTAGGATGGAACCGCAAGCTTCTCTCTCCCAAAGAAACTTCCTCTATTTTCCTTTCCATCTTGTTGCTGTATTGTTTCCTTCATGATGCAAATAGTAAGTAGGATCCTCAAAGGCCAGGGTCATGTCTAACTCATCTTTGTATCTCCCATAGTTCTTAGCACAATGCTTTACTCTTTATACTAGGTATTTAATAAAACAGACACAGAAGCAGTGTGTAAGACCTGAAGATGTAGACAGCTATGTTCACTTATCATCACTATATTAACAAAAATGACTATGATCCTACAATCTTAATTTCTCAGAGAGATGGAAAAGAGACTTGGGTCAAGCAAGTCCTGGTTTTTCATTTTGTTTTTATTTTTAAATGAGTAATGGTGGTAGAGATAAATATAAACCATGAGTTTCTCCTATGAAGACTACCTGCTACATTGGAAGCAGCTTAAAAGTAACATGGGCACTGGGCAGGAAGGATAGTGGTGGAAAAGTTCCAAGAGATAAGAGAAGTGAGACATTGTCTTTCATTAACCTCACTCTAATAATACTCAACATGTCTACAATTTGTTTCTGTTCTTGTTTTCTAATTTCATAAAAGCTGCCAAATACTTTAATTCATTAGGTCCTCATAAAATCTTGTGAGTTAGGGCAAATATTATTACATTCTTTTTATTTTCAGATGACATTCAGAGAGGATAGATGACTGGCCCAATGTCACATAAATCATAACTTAAGTCATCTGAACCCCTCATCCATACTTCTTTCCTAGTATAACCTGCTTCCACTATTTTATACTTTTGCAAAGGGCTATACATGCCCCAGATAATTTAATACCACCAAACATATTCTATAAGTACTGCATTTGACTCCCCTTTCTTCAAGTATATTTAAATTTAAAAGGCAATTTTGCATTCTGCTTTAGTGAGCTGCTCTGCCTTATACTTTTAAAAGGATCATTCAACTCTTTAAATTCAGGTCATGTGTAAATGATGAGCATTTTAGTCAGTAAACAGTGCTCTCACACATAGTAGGCACTCAATAAATATTTGTTTCATTTGAATTTGAATTAAATCAATTGTAATTTGCCTTGTTTGACTTTTCTCCTACAAACTTCTCTTCTCACTGCTGCTGCCTAAGCCCTCTATCTACAAACTTAAGCTTAAGAAATGAATATTTGCATCTGGGGCCCTAAGTTCATTTGCCAGGATACTTTAAATTGGGTTGGAGATCCAAATGGATCTTGTTCAAGCTAGAAAACTTCCTCTTGGGAGATTTGATGCCTGAAGACTAGTAGGATTTTGGAACAAGCACAACTTTGAAATTCTTATCTCTAGGAGGAGCCTCACAGATTTTGCTCCCATTATTGTTACAGATTTTCAGCTTTCTATTTTACAACACAGGGAACAACCCAAGTAAAACATGTTTTTATTTTCATTTTCCACTTGCATATATTAGCAAATGAAAGGCAGATCATGCTAGGAGAGCTGTATAAGATCTGTCTCCCTTCTTCCAACTGCCTTTTAGGAACTTACAGTAGGGCTACCAGATTTTTTTCCCCCTAGCAAATCCAGGGACACATATTTGCATATCAGTTTGCATGTATTTGAATTTTCATTTGCATAAATTTGCATGCTAAATGACAAAACCCCAACTTCTGAGCATGGAAACTAAAATAAAATTGATTAATTAGTGCAACCTACTACACTTGTATCTGAGCCCAATAATATGCTGAAGCTTTAAGAGTTGGAGCCAATAGTGGCCTGAAGGATAGAGAGCCAGCTCTCCAGCTGTTCCTTTATCATGTAGACAGTCCCATGGACATAATATGCTGAGTAATAGAGTGACCAAAATGAAGACTACTCCGGGACATTCAGGAAATATGGTATCCTGAACTTATTGATAAATTGGAGCATGATGCTAATCAAGTACAGCATTTTATGCCCATATTTTCCAAGTTCAAAGAAAAAAATGGTTGTGTACTTGTAGCTATTCCCAAACTCTGAACCAGTCTTTTTAAGAATGCATGCCATATCATAGTGATAGCAGTAGATTGAGAGCTAAAAAGGATTTTACAGACTATTAAACTCAAAACTTTCCTTCATTTTATAGATGAGGAAACTGAGGCAAACAGCTTTAAGTGCCTACCCAAGGTCACCCTGCTAGTAAGTGTCACAGATTCAAACCCCCGTCCTTCCTGTCTTCAAGCCTGGCATTCCATCTAATGTAACACCTATCTGTCCTTACAATTCATGTATGTGTGTATGTGTGTGTATATACACACACACATATGTATATACATAGATGTTGCTTTTCAGTTGTGTCTGACTCTTTGTGACCCCATGAACCACAGCACTCCAGGCCCTTCCATCCTCCACTATCTCTCAGTCTGTCCATGTTCATGTTCATTGTTTCCATGACATTATTTATCCATTTCATCCTCTGCTGCCTCCTTTTCCTCCTGCCTTCAATCTTTCCCAAAATCAGGGTGTTTTCCAATGAGTCCCATCTTCCCAATATCTGGCCAATATACATACATGCATGCATATATACATATATACACACATATATTCACGCACACTGTATATATTATACATATATATATACATATGTATGCACATATACACATATATGCTTTAGCTTCCCTATTAGTTGCTTCCTGAAATCAAGACACATAACTTCTTCATCTTTATATCTCACACAGTACTTAACACCTTAGCCATACATGTCTTGAACACATAGGTACTCAATAAATTTTCAGGGAATTAAAAAGTGAATAGATGAGAGAAAGAAGGTATGAGTCTACTTTCTTGCTCTGATTCAGAAGAACCCTCCATACTGGCCACTTGTCAGACTGACGGGAATGCATGTTGACATCAGCAGGACACAGAGACTGGGGTCACTTCCCTTGGCTTCTCCAATTACCCAGCTTGCCGGGAGGAGCTGAATCAACCATGAAAGTCATCTGACTTCGTGCTGGTGAACAGGGTGCTCTCTCCCTCTCCGGCCCTTGGCATTTAACCATGTTGAATTATGAATGTGCTTCCAATCACACTGTTTGCCTTGGAGCTGGGTAGGATAACTACAGAACCGCTTTTGGAATTAGATTTTTTAAGTGGACCATGCAATTTTTTAAGCAAAGTTTATTCAGAAAGCCCTGGTTATCACAAGATTTGTCAGATCACAGGAAATAGCATTGTCTCATCGCTGCTTTTGAAAATAGCCTACCATGCTGCTCTCTGCGTGGTATGTACCTTTATCTAATATTAAACAAAAGTGGTCCACACAGCCAGGGCAAGTTTTGTATAATCAAATAGCTGACATTTTGCTATCTGTCTCTTTATACAAAGTGCAGTAGCAAAACTTGTGTAATGGTTTTGTGTCAAATGGGACCTTTTCTTAGATGGGGACATGAACTCTGTTTTATTGTTAAGAAAAGAAGATTAAAGTCATCCCAATAAGTAAATGCTGAAAGAGTATTAGAAGGTTGTGTGTTATTTGTAAGTTTATTATTAAGATTCTTTTGTTCAAGTCAGAGTGAGTGCTTGTGTATGAGGTATTAAAATTCATGTGAATTGGCGAAATAATGTGAATGACAGCCCAGGAGACAGAATTCCCCCTATTATCTGCAACCCAGGTATGGCCATAGAGAAATCTCACTTAAGCCTAAACCCAAATGAGTTTACCTGCTTCTGCATACAAAACAGTAACAGTAATAGTAATAGTGGTGTCCCTGATGGGTCCAAGACATTCAGCCCAGATTAAATTACATCTTCAGTTACAAGGTGCATCTAAAATTCCAGAGCACAGCTCTGCAGCAGAGGTATTTCCATATTGTTTGTGGTGGGGATTTCTGTGAGTGGCTTTCATATGATCTAGACCTTGGGTGACCTTAGAAAAGTCACTTACTCTTTGTAAACCTCAGGTTTCTTAGGGAATTGGATTCAATGATCATTAAGTTATTTTCAACCTATAAAAATTATTTATTTGGGTGGCAGGAAAGTATAATGTTAAAGACAGCAGACTTGGAGGAAGAGCATTTATATACCTGTGTGAATATGCAAAAATCATTTAATCTCTGACCTTAAATAACTCATCTGTAAAACAGGATTATTTACACTCAGATTCTCTGTGTTGGGAAGAAAGCATTTTGTAAAACATAAGTCTACATAAATAAGAGCTTTTATTATTATGAATCTCACTATTTAATAGCAACTCTCTCCTTCAAGGCCTCCGCATTGAACATTCTGATCTCTGCCTTTAAGACTTCCATCAATGAAAATCTCTCCTTCTTTCACTTCCCCAATCAAAATCCTATCTATTTATCCCTTTGAGCCTAAAACAGGTCCCACCTCCTTCCTGATGCCTCCTCTATCACTACCTTCACTAATCTTTTCTTTCTTGCACTATTACACTTAAAATACAATTGTTATTCTCAGTTGTTCTCTCTTTCATGTTAGTTTCATATTGCTAATTAGACAATAAGCTCTATGAAAGCAAGGTCCATTTTTTCTCTAAATCATAGGAGACGTATATATATATATATGTATATGTGTGTATATATATATATATATATATATATATATATATATATATATATACTGGAGAGACAATAGACAATAAATATGAACTGGTTAACTGAATGAAGTAATTATTGTAATGCTAGGAAAATGATAGAAATCACTGACAAATTCTTGGCACACAACAGCAGAGAGACTCATAATTTTGGAGCCGCGGCCTCCTAACCTCTGCCTCAGAGAGTCCTTTCTTCCTTTAAGATGCAATGTGGAGGTAAGCAACAAGATATCAGAGTGGATTTTTTTTCCAACATCCACAGCCTTTCAAACATCTACAAAACAGAAATTTGAGCCAAGGATAAAGCAATTTCAATAATTTCCATGGTCTAGGATACTCAGAATTTAAAAAAAAAAAAGTTTAAAAATACCCTCAAACACAGGAACCACACTCATTGATCCTGAGTTCACTCAGCACTCGTCTCCCACCTCCCACACTCTTGGCAGCAAGGAAATTATTAGCAGACCCAGGGACAACACAAGCCTATATCAAAACTCACCCCTGTACCTTAATCCCCTCTCCCTCTTTCCAGTGTCATAGAACCCTCTATGGCTCTAGACTATGGGAGTTTCTTCAGGCCTCACAAGCTAGTTTGGCTATTGCCTTTCAGAAACAAAAGTTTGCTGGAGCTGAAACCCAGAAGCACCAATGCTGCAAAGCACTTGCTAACGCCAGAGAAAGCAGGTCCTGAACTGCTGGTGCCGGGACAGAGAAATAAGGAACAGGAAGTGAAACGGGTCACCAAAACATGATGCTGTGCATGTAGCCAACAAGGACAATGCCACCTAAAAAAATGATTAAAATAAAATAACTGAAGGAACATAGTAATGTGTTTATAGGAATAGAGAGGAAAACATATTCTTTATATTTTTTTAGATGTAGCTGAAGAAAATACAAACCTAACTCATAACTTTAAATGTGAATAGATTAAATATTCTAATAAAATGCAAAAGTGACAGATTGGATAAGAAAACAAATTTTTAGAATTGGTTACTTTCAAAATAAAACTGAGGGGACAGGAAAAAAAATCACTACATCTCAAGTGAATCCAAAAATCAAATGTTGTCATCAAAGCAAAAAACAAATATTCAAAATTAAAAAGGGACAAAAAAATAAAATATGTTGTGCTGAAAGGGACTATAGGAAACAAACTAAAATAATCAATAAGCTTATTAGTTTATTAGCTCCAAATACCTTAGCATCCAGATTCTGAAAGGAAACATTAGCTGAGCTTCAAAAAGACATAGACAGTAGTATAATAGTGATGGGAAACTTCAACATTACTTTATTAGTTTCAGGTAAGTCTAACAAAAAGATAAAAAAAGGAAAAAATGGAACTGAACAAATTTCTAGAGAAACTAGAGTCAAATGACTTATGGTGTTTTCTAAAAGAGACAGTAAAAAATATATACATATTTCTCTGTACCACAACAAACTTTTACAAAAACTTCACCATGCACTATGGCACAAAAATATTACAACCAATGGCAAAAAGGCAGAAATAATCAATACATCCATTACAGACCACAATACAATAAGAATAGAAATTGGTCCATGGACAACAAACAAAAGTTATAGACCCAAATGTAGACTTAACAATGAAATGTTAATTAAAGAACAAATCACAGAAGCAATTAATAATTATGTTAAAGTGGGTGGTAATGATGAAACAATATACCAAAATTTCTGGGATAGAGATAAAGCAGTCCTCAGGGGGAGAATCATATCCTTACATTAACAAAATATAAAAAGAGAAGGTTAATGCATTGAATATACATTTTTTAAATTAGAAAATCTACAAATAAACAAACTTCAAATAATCAGAAAAAATATTGAAAATTAGAGGGAAAACAGAGACAAAAAATGAAAAAAAAAACTAAAAACTGATTCTTTGAAAAGTCTAATACATTTGATAAACCATTAGCTAGTCTGATTAAAAACAAGAGAGCAGAAAATCAAATCAAGAAAATAATAAAAGAGCAAGGTAAAATCACAGCAGTATCAGATGGAAATTATGCAGTTATGTGCTAACAAAAATGGGAACACAAAAGAAACAGAGGACTACATTCAAAAATATAAAATACCTAAACTATTGGATAGAGATCATAAATAACCCAATCTCAGAAAAAGAAATAGTTCTAGCTGTAAAGGAACTACTGAAGAAAAATCTCCTAGACCCAAAGGATTCAAGAGAGAATTCCATCAAACTTTTAAAGAATAGCTAGAACCCATATTTCAACAATTATTCTTAAAAATCGAGAGAGAAAGAACCCTACAGGAATCTTTTTTTATAAGACAAATGTAATCCTAATACCTAAACGGAGGAGGGAGGAAACCACAGAAAACATTAATAGGGTAATATCACTAATGAACGCCATCTTAAAGATTTTTATACAAAATCCTATAAAACAGATGACAGTGATTTATCCAAGATATCATTCCTTATGATAAAGTAATATTTTTACCATGGATGTAAGTATAGTTCCACATTAGGAATATAACCAATTTAATTAATCATAATAAAAACCAAATAATCCAAAAACATAGGATCATTTTAATAGACACAGAAAAGTCCTTGACAAAGTACAACACCCTTTTATGCTAAAAACTCTAGAAAGTATAAGCATACAAGGATTTTTAATATAATATAAAGTATCTATTGCAAACCACAAACACATTATATGCAATGGAGATACACTAGAACCTTTTCAGTATACACAGGGGTGAAGTGAGGATGTCCACGCTCTCCCTTATTGATACAGTTCTGTAAATGCTAGCAAAAGCAATCAGATAAGAGAACAGAATTTAAAGACTAAATATAGGTAAGGAAGAGATAAAACTATCCCTGAGTGTGGATGATATGATGGCTTACTTGGAAAACTCCAGAGAATCAACAAAGATACTAACTGAGATAATTAACAGCTTCAACAAAGTTGTAGGCTACAAAATAAATCCTCCAAAACCAATAGTATTTCAATATAATAATAACAACATAACATAATAAGAATTAATAACAGAGAGGGAAATCATATTCCAAATAACTACAAAATGCATAAAACATCTGGAGATCACTCTCCTAAAGCACACAAAATATTTGAATCGATTCAATTACAAAATGTTTCTTAAAAAAAAAAGTTAAAGGGGTAGCTAGATGGTGCAGTGGATTAAGCTCCGGCTTTGGAGTCAGGAGGACCTGAGTTCAAATCCAACCTCAGACACTTGACACTTACTAGCTGTGTGACCCTGGGCAAGTCACTTAACCCTAATTGCCTCACCAATAACAATAACAAAAAAAAATTGAAGAACAACCTAAATAGCTGGAGGAATATTCAGTGCCCATGAGAATCATGAGTCCTTTGTAATTATCTTGGGTCACTGTATTGATTAGAATAGCTAAGTCTTTCAAAGCTGATCATCATTGCAATATTGTTGTTACTGTGTACAATGCTCTCATTCCGATTGCTTCACTTTGCATCAATTTATGTAAGTATTGCCAGGTTATCTGAAACCATCTCCTTTATCATTTCTTATAGCACAATATTATTCCATCACAATTATATATCATGACTTGTTCAGCCATTCTCCAATTGATGGGCATTGCTTCACTTTCCACTTTTTTGCCACCACAAAAAGAATCACTACACACACACACACACACACACACACATACATATGTACATATACATGTACATATATATATACACACACATACATATTGTCCATATAGATCCTTTGCTTTTTTCTTTGATCTCTTTGGTATACAGACCTAACAGTGTCACATATTTTTTTCAATAGCTATATCTTTTTCAGGTATGAGTTTAATTAGATGACCACTAAAGTCCTTTCTAACTCTGAAATGGTTACAAAATTAGTCAATGAAAAATCCAGAACTAGAACTCACATTATCTGAAGGTAAGCTTCAGAAAATGTATAATGTCCAAGATGGTCCTGCCTGTGATTTCCCCCAGTCTGTTCAAAATCTTCTATGTGTAACCTATCCCAATGCCTTATTCCTCTTGAAATTGCTTTCTACCCTCATTTTACCTTTTGGTCCTTAAATCCCTACATATTTCCCAGTTCTGGTTTCATATGTATTTCTTCACAGACTTTACCTTACATCTACATAAACAAGACATTCTCTACCCTTGAATGCATTACTTCCTTGTCCATCTGATCATCAAGCTGTCATTCCCATCATCTTTCTTTGTGCATTGACATTTGCTCCTTTTCCTCTGCCATACCCTCCAGACTCACATGTAATGCCATCTCTCCTGGCCCTGTACCCTCCAGATTCCCAGGTGTTGCCATCCACTATACCCTAAGGGTTACTGTTCCTTGCCAGCCAGCTCAAAGCTGAATTCTTCTGTATCACCTCTAATACAGTATTGTATCATCTCTACTATAATAAGAGCCAGTTAATATCAAGGACTGCTCACTTTTTTCTATTTGTAATCCAGTATTTCATGAAATGATTATCATACACGAAGAACTCTATAAATACTTTTTAACATTCATTCTTTCATTCATTTATTCATAAATTAATTCGTAATATTCTTGCCTCTCTTGTCTTCCACCACACTCCTCTCCTCTTACGACTCTGACTAATTCTTCCTGGTGTCTTCCACTGATTCATTTTCCTTCTGTTTCTAAGTGTGGGTTATTGCCAAGCTCAATCCTTTGCCATCTTCTCTTTCTCTGTCTTCCCCGAGGGAGAGAGTTATCACAGTACCTGCTGTGGTTTTAATTATTACCTGTATGTCTGCTGATTCCCCCTCCACAATACTCATCACATTCATCCTCTTCTTCCCGTCACACCACCAACATAGGTCAGGGCCTCATTACCTTTTGCCTCTATTATAGCATTATCTTCTTAACTTATCTGTCTTGTTTCTGCTTTTCCTTTTTCTAATTCATCCATCAGAAATCTGTAAAATTACTCTTCTTAAATTCGTAGAGGAGGCCATGATAACTTTCCTGCTCAGAAATCGATGAGCTCTACATTGCATTTAAGAAAAAAGAAATATAATCTCTTTAACCTGGTATTTAAGGCCCAACCCACATTTCTAGCATTATTCCATATTATTCCCCTTTTAACAAATTATTTTACAGCTAAATTGAACTACTGGTCTAGAGCCTATTTCCTATATACCTTTGCCTGTTAACATCCTTTCTCTTCTTTCCATATCCAGCTCAAGTACATTATTTTCTATGTAGCCCTTTCTAATACCTCCAATCCCCTAGATCACAGTGACTTTTTCCATCCGTCCATTATCTTATGCAGCTTGTCCTAAAGCCCCTCCTTGACCTTTATTACATTCTGTACTGTCCAGATGCATTAAACCTCATAATAATTAATAAGCTCTTTAAGAGCAGAGATGGTTATTTTTTTTTCATTCTTGTGTTCCCAGCATCTAGTTCAATTTTTTCCCACATAGTATCGATGGAATGGACCTCAGAAGTCATACAGTCCTACTCATCTCTGAATTCCTGCTCATGCAACATCCTAGACAAGTGATAATGCAGACTGATCGGAAACTTCCAATAGAAGGAAACTCACTACTCCCAAGACCACCCACTCCACTTCTGTGTATTTGTAGTTCTTTCTTAGGACAAGCTAGTCCATCTCCCTACAACTTGCACCTGTTCTAGCTTATCACGCCCCTTGTAAACCTTCTCTTTTCCATGCTAAATACCTTAAGCTTCTTCAAAAGCTTCTCATATTGGATGTTCTCCAGTTCCCTCACTATCTATGTGTCTTTCCTGCAGACATGCTCAAATCCACTCTCTTGTCTTAGGTGGAAACACCTAAATTAGAATCAGACAGTATAAATAGGTTACTTGTTTGAGGTTATATAAATTAGAATAACAAAAAGCCGTCACATCCAAAAGTAGCTTGCTTTACAAATCAGATGTTTTTGAATATTTGTAAATTGAGGGTGCATGATAATTTTATCTCTTACCACAAAATAGAAAATAGTCTTAATAAAAAAAGATGAATGACACAAATAAAAAGTTTAATATGGTTTCAGTAAAAAAAAAAATCATGTTCCCAACCTAATGCTTTCCTTAATTGACTGGCTAGGTAATAGTTAGGCTCATTGTCCTATATGAAAACCTGCAAATGATCTATGATTTTATCCAAGTTGGGAACTCTAGGTGTCAGAACAACCTTCATCAAAGCAGAGCACAACCCTTAGATGACCTAGTAGATCAATGCTAAGGAGTTATTTAAAACACATAGAAGTTAAATGACTTGCTTAGGATCACACAATCCAAGGTAGAATTTGAATCTAGGTGTTCTAAATCCAGCATTTTACCCATTACACTATGCCACCTCCAACTAGGCTACCAAAGATATATATTTATCTGGCTGGCTATTGTAGCACAATCATAAAGTATTTGAAAATTAAGCATAACACTGGAAAAGCAGGAAGGGGGCAGGCTATAAAGATCCTTAAAAGCTAAATAAAGGAGTTTCTATTAGATCCTGGTAGTAATAGGGAGTCGCTGGAGCTCATTGAGTAAAGTAACAATATAGTCAATCCTATGCTTTAAAAAAAAAATTCACCTTAGCAGTTGAGTGGATAATGGATCAAAGTAGAGAGAGGCTTATGTCAGGGAGATACATTAAAATGCTGTTTCAGTAGTTCATGTAAGATGTGGTGAGAAATTGGACTAAGGTTGTGGATGTGTGAATGGAGAGAAAATGACACATATAAAACATTTTGTAAAGGAGCAAATGAGAACAGTTGGCAATGGAATGGCTATGTGGGATAAAGGAGAGTGAGGAATGAAGAAGACACCAAGGTTGTGAGCCTGGGTAACTAGTACGATGGTGATATGTTGGGTAGCAATGAGGAAGTTGGGAAGAGGAGAAGGTTTGTAGTGGAAAAATAAGCATCTTTATTTTGGATGAGTTTACTTTGAGAGGCCTAAAGGGCATCCAATTCAAGATACTTCAAAGGAAGTTGGTGGAGTGTGACTGTAGCTCAAGAGAGAGACCAGGGCTGATTGTAAAGACCTTGGAATATTGTGCATAGAGATTTTTAACTGAACCTTATAGAGCTGATAAAATAGCAAAGTGAAAAAAAGAACAGAATAAAAAAGGGGGAAGGGGGGAGAGTTCCCTTTACAGCGCCTTGAGGAATAGCCTCTATCAGTGGGAATGATTTGGATTAAGAATCAGCAAAGAGACTGACAAGGAACCCTTGACAAGATAGGAGGGAACAAGGAGAGAACAGGGTCAGGAAAACCTAGAGAGGAGACAGTATCCAGGAGTTTTGAAATACTACAGAGAAGTCAAGAATGATACCCTTATACCCTGATACCCTCTCCCACTAAAGCAAGTATTCTTCTTCTTAAGCGACCTTGTTTTTAAGTATTTTATTCTCTCTCTCTCTCTCTCTCTCTCTCTCTCTCTCTCTCTCTCTCTCTCCATATATAAGTATATATATATATATGTATAATGAATGTATAATAAAGATATGAAGAATAGTTTATAGACATTGTGTATTTGAGTGTAAGTTCCTTGGGAGTAGGATTTTTTCATTCATTGCATTTGTATCCTCAGTGCCCAACACAATCTCTGGCACATAGTAGGTGTCTAACAAATGTTTACTGATTGATTTCACTTTATTTTCCCTCCTTCCACCTCATTGGAAGAGTTGAGGAAAAGTAATATTCTTTCAGAACAATCTACAAGAAGTATGGACTAGAATGGCAATAGAAGTGTCCTGTTCTTAGGGGTTGGCAGTCAGGAGAGCAGGGCCATAGACAGAACTGTTTACCTCTGCTATTTACTAGCTATGTGATCTCAGGCAAGTTTGAATTCTCATTTTCTCTCTCCCTCTCCCTCTCCCTCTCCTTCTCTCTCTCCCTCTCTCTCTGTCTCTCTGTCTCTCGCTCTCTGTCTCTCTGTCTCTCTCCCTCTCCCTCACCCTCTCTCCCTCTCCCTCTCTCCCTCTCCCTCTCCCTCTCCCTCTCCCTCTCCCTCTCTCTCATCATCATTTCCCTTACTACTTTTGTGGTTGGGGGATGCATTGATACAGGGAACTCCTGCTGAGAAAATTTCCTCTACCAATGCATGTTGGAAATTCTTTTGTAACATACCATAGTAGAGAGGGTGCCTAAGGACATTGAAAACTTGAGTGACTTAACCAGAATCACAAAGCCCCTATGTATACGAGATCAGACTTGAGCCCAGAGCTGCCTATTATGGAGTCAGTTCTCGACTCTACAACATTGCTTCTCCAAGAGTGTCAAGAATCAAATTTATATAAACTGTTTCTGTGAGTATATATACATACATATTGAGTGTGAGAGTATGTGTGTGTTTACAAATATCATGCGTGCAAATATATGGATATATAATTCAATGCACACAAATGCATAACATATATGTGTGTGTATATTTATGTACACATGCAGGTACATATATACACATAACACAACTCATTCTTACACATACACATATTCTGGCATGTTCAGTGAAACAAAAGACAGTAAGATTTGTTATACTCAGATTGTGTGAAACAAAATTTATTCATGCTTTCTCCAAATTAAAAATCTTACTGTGCCAATTGGTAAACTATTAAATGCATATAAAACTAGATAAATGAATAAATGACCAGTATGATTCTACGAGCTTCATTGTGTTTTAACTTCCCTGTCTACACAATATATGGGCATATAATTTTACTAGACTAAGGATGAAGTCTGCTTGTACCGGGACTCTTCCCCCTAGAAGGAAGAGGGAATATAAGTATACAGAAAGAGCTTAAAATTGGAAAATCCATTTAGTGTAGCCCCTGACATCAAAAGAATTTTAACAATCCCTCTGTTTATTTAACTAGCCCTTTGAAAAGTGGCTGAAATCTGCCTCTCCTGGATTGGTTCAATTTTAATGGACTCCTTTTCCTCCTTTTAGACTCCTTTGTCTAATTCAGTATAAAAACCTAAAGAATGTAACCACCCTTAGCCAACTGAAAGAAGCTCAAAGTTCTTGAGAGGGTTGGTTGCCTGGGACTGTCAAGGATGATGCTTCTTCTCTTGAAACCAGTTTATATTTATGTATACATTATATGTATATAAATAAAATATATATACATATTTCATAAATGTGTATATATAAATATATGTGTGTATATATGTATATATATCTGTGTATGTGTGTGTGTGTATATATATAATATACACACACACACACACACACACACACATACATACATATATACTGAAGGTGACAGTGAGGCAGTCAGGAAATATATATCCTTAACCCTTCCCCGCCAAAGCATTCTGTATTTTTCAATAAACCTGACAGTATGTTGGGTGTGAGGCTGCCTATGTAATTTTATACATCAGTCTGGTCTGATGAAACTGCTATGTCCTTCAGAAAACCCAAGAAGAGATCAATTTACTTTGACCCTTATCAATGAAAATGGTTATTGAATTTCGTTGTACTGGAAAGCAAAGAAGTCAGGAGTAGTTTGCTGCCTCCTATAACCTAGGAATATGCTTCCTCAATTCTAAAGAAGGAAATGAAGTGCCTTAGAAATAAAACAAAGTTTTATCCATGTAGACAGAAACAAATTTATGCCTCAATATTCACATATGTGAAATGAAGGTAATAGTATTTGCCAACCTTCAGAAATGAGGTATGTTATCTAAAATGTAATAGTGTGTCATATGAAATTAAACTAATTCCATTGTACATTCTGAACTTAAGTTTGACATACAACCAAGTAGAACTTTGAAGAACAGAAGTAAAAATATATCATCAAGAATGAGCTGATCACACAGAGAGTAAATGATGACAGGTGGAGAATCAGATTGCTCCACCGCAGCCCCTTGCTGTACAGAGAAAAAGGAGACGGCCTCTAACGTGCTGGGTGGACCGCCAGTGATGAACTTTTAAGAGGTTATAAATAAGAGTTGCATAGGATGGGAAGACATGGGTGAGTGATGATATGAACTGTCAACGAGAATCAACAAATGAGTAAGATCACAGATCCTCTTCAATATTGGTATAATGAATTTCCCAGTCTAAATTACAAAGCTAATGTTAATTACAGAACACAGCCTATGTGACTTCATATGTCATAAATTGGTTTAAACTTCCCTCTCACTATGTTAAAGGGAGAAATACTAGATTACTTTCAAATTCTGTAAGTTCCTCATCAGTTATCATTAAAAGTTCCCCTTAAGTTAAATGATTATGATATAAAGACTACTCTAACTTAATCAGGGTACTTCAACAGTTAGGATTGTAGCAGTTCTGAAATGAAAACATTTTTGACATTTTTAAAATATGTTTGGCCATTCATCACTTTCTAATGATGAACATGAAAATGACTGGCTTAAGATTACAATTACATGAAACAGCTTCCATCTATCAGACTTAAAGCGGAATACAGGTGCACTCCCTTTCAGGAACATGGATAAATGAGAGGCTGGACTCTGAAGATGTCAGATGAGGGGCTGCTCACTAATTCTGCATATGGACTCATCAATCAGCCGCCTAAGAGAAAACTCGACTAGGACATTTCAAGTGTGATTTTATTTAACAACAAACATCAGGAACACATTCACTGAGTACAGTTGAGATTCATCTATATGCAAACAGGAACTAACTCAGAGCTGGCATGGGATAGTATGGGAGCTAGAACTCTCAAGTCAACAAGCATCTGAATGAGTTCCAACTGGACACTTCACCCAGATAAGTCATATTTTTGGTGGTGCTTTATTGCCAAAGATGGCCTAGAGTTTACATTGGATTATCCCAGATAGTCATCATCAAACCATTTTATCGATCCAATGTTCAGATGAACCACAGTGAGAAAAACTTGCCTTAAATTGTGTCTCCAACCCCAGCCCTCCCAAATCCACTATTTTAAATGTTTGCATGCTATCATTTGGCACTGACTCTCTGTTCTTCAAAATATCACCTTATAACAAGTTCATGTGTATGCCAATGTCCTTTTTTAACAAGCAGCACTATCACTGCTTAAAAAAAGCAATTATCTAACTTTTCTATCTTGTCCTTCCACACCTCGAACATTAAAACATACACACGCATACACATACAAACACATACAGTCCAACCTTTTTCCAGCTCTCCAGCTCACCAACAAAAAGTCAGGGGTTAATGAAATCTTGGAAAGGAAGACTTGTTGTTAGCTCACATCAAGAAGAAACTTTTTAACTTCCTCCCTTATGAGAAAAATAGCACACATAAGTTTTTAGCTCGTTCTTATAGGGAGCCCTACTGGTGGAGAATTTTGGGGTGGGAGGGGGTTATTAACACCATGTGGCCAAACAGGAAATATGGAGGCCATTAAAATGACTCCCATCTGATATCAGTTCTACTTTGACCAAATCTATGCTCATTTTGTAAAAAGGTAGCCTTTACTCTCCTCCTGCCTTTCCTTATCTTCCTATTAACCTTCTTTTCCCTTATTTATATATTTTCTGTCCCCAAAACTTGTTCCCATAAGAAGTCTTTCCTAAAGCCTAGCCATTGACTGGGCTCCCAAGTATTAACAAGGGTAGATATAGGAGACTAATAATAACCTGAATGAGAAGAGGAGTGAAAAACTTGGGCCATGTAGGGAGCCAGTTAATGAGTGGAAGGTTCATTTACCCCATTTCCCTGATGAAGGAGTGATCCACTGGGGCCTAGGTTGGGATGGGTACTAAAGCCCTGCTTCTGGTCTAAGAATAAAGTGTGCTGAATGGTAGAGAGTGAGTGGTCCAAGTGGAGAGTCACATTCTCCATCTGGTCTGGCAGGTTAGGGTGAATTATGTCTAAGAGTTTGGTGTTTAACTGTGTCTGCATCTGTGCACAGACTGTCAGCTGCTCTAAGACAGCTGCCAGACATTTCTGACTCTTTATTTGTAACCGCTGGTTCTTTGCCAGTTCCTGCCAAAACTCCATGAATGCCTTAAAGATGGGCAATATCTCCTTACCTTGTGAGTGGCCTTCTTGGGCTTGGGATCCTAGCATCCCCATGACAGGCCTTCCTACAACAAAACCTGTAGTGGATGCTCTAGGACTCCCCAAATTTCCCATAGTGATGATGCCAATGGTAGTGGCTGCACTGGACCTCGAGTTACCTTCACTAGGCCCTATTACATCACTTTGCATGACAATAGCAGTGGTAATGGTTCCCCTTCTACCAGGGAATGTCGTCACAGAGCTAGAAACAATGCCACCGCTTGGCCCCACAGACACTGTGGTAGTAGTGGCAACTGTGGTATTCTCTGCAGTGGTTCCTGGAACAGTTATAGATCTTAAGGCCATCAAAGGGCATAACCGTGACCAAAATGAGTGGCTACCCAACACGTGAATCTGTGTGATCAGAATGTCTGCAGAGACCCTCTACCAGCCTCCAGAGGACTCATTGTGCCTCTCTCTGCAAGAAGCTCAGAAGGACCCGGAGGCCCAGAAACTCTGCAGTAGGGAAAGAGGCCCCCACATTGAGCCCTGGAGCCACTGATGGGTTAGAAGGGTGAGTCTGCATCTGAGGGCTGGAAGGGTTCTGGTAGCCTGCCTTGGCTGATGGGTGGATGGTGGACACAGGAGAGGGCTTGTTCCCTGAAGGCACCTTCACCTTCATCTTTACCTCTTGGTGACGAAAGCTATAAGAAATTAAACAATGTCTCAGAATAAAGTCCACCCTCTTTCATTCTACTACTTTCTCCCTATATCTTTATCCTGCTAGCTTCTAGGTCTGGGAGCTTCCATAGGCTCATAAGGTATAGAGATAGAAAGGGCTTCAGAAATCAATGGATCATTCATTTAGAACTGGAGGGAAACTTGAGGTTATCTAGTTCAATCCCTTATTTTGACAGATGAGGAAACAGGGCCAAAGAGGTAAACCGACATGGACACCCGACTGCCCACCATTCCCCGCTCCCCAACTGCTAGCACCTTCCCTCTGGGATTACCCTTTATTTACCCTGTGTATATCTTACATATGCATCATTATTTGTATGTAATCTCCCCACTAGAAAATAAATTCACTGAAGGCAGAAACCATGGTTTTGCCTTGTATCCCTCACGCTTAGCACAGTCATTGGCACACACAGTAAGCACTTCATGAATGCTTGTTGACTGAACATTTGTTGACTGGCTGACTAATAGTAGATCTAAGAAGCAAACTCAGGTGATCTAATCACAAACCCAGGGTTCTTTTCACCATGCGACAGCCCCCTTCCCCTGCCTTCTAGGATTGCTCATGCAGAAAATCATTCCCTTTATTCCAATAATGCTGTCAATACTGATCAAAATATTTTTTTTTAATTCTTCCTATGGAATGTTTCTCAGAGATATTTAAAAATATCTAGCTCAACGTTTTATAGACAATTCCTTTCTCATGCAAAATGACCCAGTTTGGTCACTTACCTTATTCTCCAGACTTGGTTCCAAATGAATTCGGGATGTTGCAAAAATTCTAAAATCAAATCCCACCCCCAAAGTAGGAAAATATATAAGCACTGAAGATATTCAAAAGAATAAACAATGTTTTCTGGGGACAACTTCTCAGAGATGCTTGAGAAATGTCATAAGCAATGGCAGCATCATAAGAACAAGGCTAGGGCCTCCCAAGGGTTCTCTGAAGGGACTATTCACTTGGATGTATCCATTCTGTTACCTATGGTTTTTAATTAGTTTCATTACTTTATAGCCACATCCAATGGTCTCTATATCCTTACCTTCAAGATTGGGTGCCTAGGAGCTGTTTATCACTACCTAGTACTTAGTAGATACTCTCAGCTCCATATCTATGATGCTATGAAATAATTATTGATTGATTAATAAGTACTTCATTAAATGAATGACTGACTATAAGACTGAAGTCATGCTTTTTTTTTTACAATATGAACCAGCAGGTTCTTTTTTATGTTGTGTGGATTTTTATTGCCATCTACCCTGCCCGCCCCCTTCCTCTCACCCCTTTTAGGCAATATGGGTGAAGCATTTTGGATCAAATCAAGGCTGTTTTAAATGAGAAGCACTTCAGACAGGAGGAGGGAAAAAGGGAAGAGAAACAACTCCTTGGGGATGTCTCATTCGTTCTGCAAAAGTTTTATTATTATTACTATTATAAGACAAATTGGAATGCAACTTAATTGAAAACATTACCAACCAGATGCAGAGAAAGAGAATAACAAGTCAATGTTAAAGTGTGTATTTATTTGGAGAATACCCTGAGAGCATAAAACATGCCTCAATTTTGAATTTTAAAAGACAAACTCTAGGCAAGGCCTGGAATGAGAGAAAGAAGAAATTAAAGTGTGTAATGATTTTTTAGTAGTTGTTTTTTTAAATGTCCTGCCTGTAGAGCTAACACCTAAGATCACTGAAATGGAAAGTCTTTTCTAAATACAATCTGCTTTCAGAGTTTGCTTTTGGCACTTTACTCAGGCTGTGTCTACACAGGCATGCTAGAAAATTGAGTTATTAACCAGTCCTTTTGATCAATATAGACAGCCCATATGGGTAATTCAAAATAGTAAGGATTCTCTTTTCCTTCAATAGCTGGCTGTTTTGCTTTGGTTTTGCCTGAATCATCATGAAATTGTCTTAGTTGTCTGTCCCGTTTTATCAGTAGATATAAAGTCTTTACTGAGAGTGAAATGGAAGCAATTTCATTCTTTTTTTGCATTTATTCAAAAAGAATGTTGTCAAAACTTGCTAATAAGAAGAACTATATGACATGATACAGAAGAAACTACCTGGTGTTTTCTCAGATACTAATTACCTGTGTGACCTTGGGTAAGTCACCTAATTATGTAAGCCTCAGTACCCTCATTTGTCAAATAAAATTAATAATACAACAATCATGTAAGGAATACAAATCAGGCTACAACCTGATAGAATAAATAAAAGTTTGTGGCTACGTGATTGCTATAGCAGTTTGGGGACAATTTAACACTTATTAAGAGAAAGAGATATTCTCACTCAGTTTTCAATCTAAGTAACAAAGTATGGTATGAATAGAACAAATGACTAGCAAGTATCAGTCAGTATAGAACAATTTCACATATCCAGAATTAATAAGATTTGGTGTGAATAAGTGAATATAACTCAGAACTCCCATAAAGTTTCATGAATTTCTCCTTAGAGGGAGATGTGCTGTTGGGTCCTAGAATTCAATTCAAGAAGCATTTATTAAGAGCCTACTGTGTTGATTAGTGTACTATCCTCTTCTGACAAGTAGCTGACATATAAAAAATGATCAAATATCTAGATATATCAAAGACCTGAAGAGACAGGGCTGAGTTCCTTGAGAATGATGATTGCACAAAGGTATTTGTATCCACAACCCTAATACGGTGTCTGGCACATAGCAGGTGCTTAATGAATGCTTAGATTGATTGGCTGATTGAATAAACACAAGTCTCTTATATAAGCTGCAAGATAAAGTATTCATGTGTACAAAGGAAGAAGAAAGACTTAGAGAAGGCAGAGTTCAAAATATTAGTATTTGTTTTGTTAGTTGGGGAAGGCTTCTTAGCAAAGGAGGCCTTTTTAGGTTTCAGGACTGATAGCACCCACACCCTCCTCAGGGCAGCTAGGTGGTAAAGCAGATAAAGTGCCAGGCCTGGAGTTAGGAGGACCTAAGTTCAAATAGCCTCAGATACTTACTAGCTGTGTGACCCTGGACAAGTCACTTCACACTGCTTGCCTCAGTTTCCTCATCTGTAAAATGCGCTGGAGAAGGAAATGGAAAACCACTCCAGTATCTTTGCCAAGAAAACCCCAAATGGGGTCACAAAGAGCTAGAGAGGACTGAAATGACTCAATAACAACATATCCTCCTCCCCTAACCCAATCCACACCTATGCATAGTTATCTCTTAGTTTAGATCTGCTCCTTCATTTCTGTGTGTCTTTACACAAGTCACTTAAACTGTGGTCCTTAGCTTTCTTATCTGTAAAATAAGGATTGAAAGAGAATATACTTATGTGGCTACATGAATATGTGTGTGTGTGTGTGTGTGTGTGTGTGAAGTGAAAGCTAGAGAAAACAGAAAGAAAGAATGAGATAATAAGGTAGAAAGAATAATAACAGAATAACAGAGAGAGGATGTAGACCAGAAAAATGGATCAGAGTTCTAGAGCTGGTAGTGATGAAGAAGAATGGGAGTTGAGGAAGAGTGATATTGTGGAAGGAGCACTGGACTGAATTCTGGAGACCTGGGTTCAAATCCTGATTCTGCAACAGCCTAGCTCTGTTACCTTGGAAAAGTCATTTAACTTCTGGGACCCTCAATTTTCTCATCCATATAATGAAAGGACTGCAATAAATGATCCATTAAGGTGTCTTCTACCTTTAAAACTCTCTGTATGGGATAGAGACAATAAGAGAGAGATGCAGAGTTAAATGTTCATAAGAACTAGAGATAGAGAAAGAAGGATGAACACTGATCAAGAGATGGAGTGTTGAGGAGGAGGAGTGGCATCCAACTTGTTTTATTTCTTTATTTCTTTGCCATTGGTCTGTAAATCTTGTAAGATTAGGGACCTAGCTTTAGAACTATAAAATGTTTGACCTGAAAAGGAAACAGACACCATCTAGTCAAAACTGCTGAGGACAGTGAAGCCCAGAGAGGTCTTAATTTGCTCAAGGGAGGTCTCAAGGTCACACATCTATATTTGTGGCAGGGCCTGGATTATAATTCAGATCTCCTGATATCCAGTCCATTGATTTTTGAATTATCTCACTTGGCTCTCTACCCCACTCCTTCATCAAAATGCTGAAAAAAGATAGTAGGTGTTGGGTTAAATGCCATCATTCTGGTCACCAGACTATGCCTCAATAATTCCTTATTATTCTGTGAGTTTTATGACTGAGAAGAACAAAAAAAGGAAAGAGAGGAAATTTAGAATGGCAGGAAGAGAGGTTAAGACTCAGGTTAGGCCTCATCCACTTCTTCTAGAGGCCTGGAAGGCTTTGTACTTAGCTTAGAACAGTGCCTGGCCCAAATTAAGCTCTAATAAATGTATGTTGATCGCCTGATTAACTGTACTTCCTGACACAATTGCAACTAGGTAAGATCCCCACTTTGCCTTCCAAGGGTCTGAAATAACCACTATTTTTTTAAAGTGGGAGTCAGGATGGAAGGGATGTGGGGGGGGGGGAAACCTGTGATTTCATTGGCACTGGGAACTCCCTACAAAGAAATCCCCTTTGCCAAAACAAATCAGCACATTCCTTACAGTTTACAGTTTTAGAGAGTGTCCTGGGCACTGAGAGGTTAAGTGATTTGCTCAGGATCACATAGCCTATTTAAAGTGTCATCTCTATCTGCTGTGCCAAGCTGTCTCTACATCAGTCTCATCACGATTTTTTTTCAATTGCAATAACTTTGAAAACCGCATTCCTTTGCCATGGTGACTAACACAGAAATCCAATTCAAGAAGCAACTATTAAGCACTCCCACCTTCAGAAATTTATATTCTGGTTCATGAAAAGGGAAATAAATGGCAGCTATGAAAGACAGAGTAGAAAGAGAACCATCCTTGTTATTAGAAGACCTAAACTGAAATCATACTTCTAATATTTACTGGCCTGGAGACCACAGTCTGACCCTGAATTTCTTCATCTGTAAAATGGGTAGGATTGTACTATCTACTCCACAAGATTGTTGAGATGAAAGCATTTTATAAGTTAAATTTGCACTGAAACATCATTCCTATCATAATTTAAATTATTATTAAAATTGTACTAACCTCTCAAGCCTGAAGCAGAAAGGTGAGCTGTCAACCAACCAGAGGGAAAAATGCTAAGAATGGCTGCAGTCTAGAAGATGGTCAATTGGAGGAAAGAGAGGGGATTGACCGGAAGGAGGCTGAGACTGACCAACTGACCTCAGGGGACTCGAACCCTTCAGTTACCCTCCAGAAAGAGCCTGCCCCCAAAAGGGTCATGAACTGAAAGAGGAAAGAAAAAAAATTTTCTTAAAGTGGGAGGTTTCACCAATATCTATTATTTTACAATTTGTAAAAAAAAAAATGACCAGAGAAGATTTCTTCTTATGAGGAATTAGAGGAAACAGGGAAGAAGAAAGAGGAATTATAAGGAATCCACTTTTAAGATCTGACTACTTAGAAAGTGTCAAGTCTCTTACTTCATAGTTCTAAATGATTTGAGATCAAAGCTCAAATAGTGTCTGCTTCCCTTTTCCCTCTGAATCAGAGAAAGTCAAATGACAATAAAATTTTTTTTAAGAAAACAACTAAAGAGTTAGATTCCCACCTTCACATAGAACCCATACTTTACCCCTGATACTGTGCCTTTTCCCCTCTTGTTCATTTGGTTTGGTTTGGTTTTGAGGGGAAATATGAAAAAAACATCTGGAGTACTAGTCTTGGGGTCAGGGTGACCTGTGCTCAAATCCCTTCCTTGACACTTGAACTATCTCTGTGACCCAGGCAAGGCATTTAACCTCTCCATGCCCCCAGGCTGCCTCATAATACAGTTGCAGAAAAGATGCCATTTGAATTGGTTGGTAGCTTGCCTCTCCCCCCATCCCCTCCCCGTTCCTTGTACCAATGAAACCACAGGTCCAGATTTAAAAAAAAAAATAGCAGTTGTCAAACCTTGTCTTTTGTAAGTCCACATTTTTCTGATATATCCACTTCTCTCTATTCATAGAACTATCTCCTTGGTTCAGACCTTTATTACTTCTTGCCTAAATTATTATAATAGTCTCCTAAATAGTCCCTTGTGGCTGAAGTCTCTTCTCATTCTATCCATTCTTTCCTCCAGAGGTGTCAACCACACTTTCCTTGGGCCACAAGCATCAGCAAAACTTCTATGTGAGGCCCTAAACCATATTAAAATATAATTGGGAAATGTTTAACCAATAAAAATACAATACAACATAGATAATGTTAATTTGTGGTTTTCTAAGTCAATATGCAGCCAAAGGAATCTGTTTCTATTTGATCTTGACACCACTGGGACCTACACAATTGCCAAAGTTGTTTTCCTTCTCCGGACATGATATCCCTTTACTCAATAGAGTGGGAGGGAGAAAGGAGGGGGCATGCACTTATTAAGCTCCTACTATAGCCAGGCATCCCACTTACAAGTATCTCATTTGATTTTTATTGCCTCTAGAATAAAATGTAAATGGAAAGTCCTTTACAACCTGTTCTTGTCTTTCCAGATTCATTATATAATATTATCCTCCTTTTTCTTCACTCAGGATATTCTCACTTGATAGGATATAAACTCCTTGAGAATAGAGATTGTTTTTGTCCTTTGTGTGTATATATGTGTGTGTGTGTATGTTTATATGTATATGTGTATATATATATGTGTGTGTGTGTGTGTGTGTGTGTGTGTATATCTTTTGTGCTTAGCACAGTGCATGAAACATAGAAGACACTTAGCAAATGATTATTGGTTGATTTATGCCTGTCTGTCCCTCTCCAAAGCATTCTGTTGCCTAATTTTTTTCCCTGATGTACTGTGATTATGCTATTTACCTACAGAAAATCCCTGGATCTCCTACTGAAAAAAAGCATAAATGTCTGATGTCAGGATTCAAGGTCCCACTCCTTCTAGTTACAACCCATCATTTATTCACAAAACTGGCCTTCATGTGCTCCATGT
The DNA here is from genome assembly GCF_900497805.2 of Vombatus ursinus. Taxonomy (NCBI): domain Eukaryota; kingdom Metazoa; phylum Chordata; class Mammalia; order Diprotodontia; family Vombatidae; genus Vombatus; species Vombatus ursinus. The sequence goes on along the minus strand of NW_020954569.1, from coordinate 53,038,664 downwards.
ATGGTAGGTTCAAACTCTCACCTTTTCTCATTATGTTTTTGCTTACTCTGCTCCCCCTCCATCTTTAGAGTGAACCCACCTCCCCCCATCTCCGTCAATAGAGACTTCTGCCCTCTTGGACCTTAAAGTCCAACCTAGATATCACCTCTGCCATAAAACCTCCCCTGACCACACCAATGAATGCTCCAGCAAAAAGGGATGGCTTCTTTCTCCAACTTTTTTATCACAAGGTGTTTGGGGTTCTGCTTGGCATTTACCACTTACTGTCTTGTAAAGTTGAAGAGGTAGATGATGTTTGAAGTTCGGTTATCTGGAAAGAATTCAGGGGGCAGAGGTTCTGCTACTCAAGAGGGCTTTATTAATGCAAAAGCAGCAGGCTAGTCCTTTGGAGCACTAGCAGCCTGAGATAAGACAGCGGCTTGCTTTTGTACCCAAGTTTTGGGCACTTAGCTAGGGATGGGGGGTATGTTCCTACTCGGACAGTTAACCACAGGGTAGGACGTCTTGAAGAGGGAAGCAGGTGTGTAAGGGGAGGCAGGAAAGGAGACACAGATGTGTTGGACACTTCACAAAACAGTTCAGGGATGTGGTCACAAAGCAAGGAACTAAACATTCAAGGATATGGGCACAAGCATTAGGGGTTAGTCACGTACACAAAATAAAATGGTTTTCTTGGCAACAGATAGAGCCCCCTGTTACTGGGCAGATTTAGATTTGGCCAAGCCTCTCCTTGCTGCTGGGCAGAAGTCAGTCACATCAATGTGGTCAATAGTGTATTTGTCAAAAGGGAGAAAATTTGGGACCCAAAGTTTTAAAAACAAATGTTTAAAAAAATAGTGTATTTGTCCTCCCACCCACAAAGTCCTGAAAAGGATGAGTTTTGTGTAGTAGGTATATTCACCATTCACAGCTCCAGTGAAGTGAGTTGAAGTGAAACCTGAGCACTTCTCCTTAATGTCCAGATTCCCTCTTCTCTTTAATCAGAGAGATTATTTCCAGTCCTACCTTTCTCATACAGATATTGCTTTTCTGTTTTTAACCAATTTATGATTACTTTAATATATGGGAAATTTTAGTGAAGAAAACTCCCTCTTCCAATTTAAATCTGCTCATGGTTTGTAGCTTAGAGTCTCAAAGAATTGTCAGGGTAAGCTGAGGTATTAAGTCCAGGTCACAAAGGTTCATACTTCCAAAATGTATCAGAGACAGCACTTGAACCCAGGTCTTTACATATTCACTACATCACAATTCCTCCCTCTATCTCTCCCTCTCTCTCCCTACCTCTCCTTCCCTATCTCTGTTTCTCTCCCTCCCTCCCTCTCTTTTTGCTCCCCTCTCTTTTCCCTACTCCCCCCTTTCTCTCTCCTATCTGTTTCTGCCTTTCTTCTCTTTCCTCCCCTTCTTTTTCCCCCTCCTTCCCCCCCCTCCTCTGTCACTATCTCCTCTCTGCCTTGTCTCTATCTGTCCCTCTCCCTCCTTACTTCTCCTTCCCTATCTCTGTTTCAGTTTCTCTCTCCCTCCTTCCTCCCTCCCTCTCTTTTGCTTTACCCCACCCTTCTCTCCCCTCCCCTCTCCTCCTCTTCCTGACTTTCCTCTTCTTTCTTCTCCTTTCCTCGCCCTTCCCCTCCTCTTTGTTGAGGTTAGAGTTGGGTTCAGGTGTGACAGAATTCACTTAGACTTTCTCTGTAACCATTGGGAGCTTTATTGATGCAAAAGCAGCGTGCTAGCCTGGAAGGACGACTACCAACATAAAGAGGGACAGGGGCTTGTTTCATAAGGACAGGATGAGGAAAATGGTTGCCTACAAGGTATTTTTAGAAGTTTTTATGGGGGTTAAAGATTAGAGACAGGTCAAGAAAGGATTTTATGACATAGGATGAAGGAGACAAAGAATTTGTTATGGTTTAAGGATTTAAGGACAGGGCATGAGGGCGCAGGTTAAAAATTAAAGGACAGGGGGAACATAGGATAAGGGACACAAAAGCAATTCTTTTGGTGCAGGTTCAAGATAAGGGGGAAAACACTTAAGGACGTCTTTCAAGTTACAGAATAAGCTGGGGTTTCACAAAGTACTGGAAAAGCAACATTAATATTCTCTTAACCTTTAGGGCATGGTTTATATGCACATTACCTCCTCTCCCTTACTCCCCTCCCTCTGTCTCTCTCTGTCTCTCTTTCTGCCTCTCTCTGTGTCTCTGTCTCTGTCTGTCTCTGTGTCTCTATGTCTATCTGCCTCTACATCCCTCTGTCTCTCCCTTTCCATCTATCTCTGTTTATATCTTCTCTCTCCCTCTGCCTCTCCCTCCCTCTCCTTTCTCTCTCCTTTTCTGTCTTTTCTCTCTCCCTCTCCCTCTGTTTATTTCTTCTCTCTCTCTCTCTCTCTCTCTCTCTCTCTCTCTCTCTCTCTCTCTCTCTCTC